>NC_041233.1:16226249-16258556 GCF_002837175.3 Physeter macrocephalus | reverse complement strand
CTATCCTGGAGAATGTTCCATGAGCACTTGAGAAGAAAGTGTATTCTGTTGTTTTTGGATGGAATGTCCTGTAAATATCAATTAAGTCCATCTTGTTTAATGTATCATTTAAAGCTTGTGTTTCCTTATTTATTTTCATTTTGGATGATCTGTCCATTGGTGAAAGTGGAGTGTTAAAGTCTCCTACTATGATTGTGTTACTGTTGAATTCCCTTTTTATGGCTGTTAGCATTTGCCTTATGTATTGAGGTGCTCCTATGTTGGGTGCATAAATATTTACAATTGTTATATCTTCTTGCATTGATCCCTTGATCATTATGTAGTGTCCTTCTTTGTCTCTTGTAATAGTCTTTATTTTAAAGTCTATTTTGTCTGATATGAGAATTGCTACTCCAGCTTTCTTTTGATTTCCATTTGCATGGAATATCTTTTTCAATCCCCTCACTTCAGTCTGTATGATTCCATTGCTGTCTGAAGAAGGGGGCAGGAGGTCTTTGCTCCTGCTAGTGTTGGAGTGTCTCCTGCAGAGGCAGGGGGTGGCTGTGGCTCACTGCAGGGACAAGGACCCTGGCAGCAGAAGTTCTGGGAAGTACTCATTGGTGTGAGCCCTCCTGGAGTCCGCCATTAGCCCCCCCAAAGAGCCAGACTACTTGATTTTATAGGGTTATTAAGGTAATCCTTTAGACTGCTTGTCTTCATAGGATTATTAAGAGAATTAAACAAGATGTATGAAATCCCTTTATAAGCTGAACACTGTAATGGGGATATGAGATATTATTTTTAGATTAGTGAAAATCCAGCACAAATATTCAAGACCACCTTTTGCAGTGGGGAGAACACTGAATTTGGGAGAAGCATACTGTCATGTATGGGAAAAAGAATGTGTGCAGATATCCACGGCCCAGGGTAATGTGCCAGGCAAAAAGGTTTAAGGTTTATTGATTTTGAAGAAGTTCATAGGAAAGGGAGAGAGTGCTCTGTTTGGGGGAAAGGACTCAGATGCTTCGAAAGATGATACTTTGGTAGTCTTATACTAGTAGAAAAGAGAGAAGAGAGCACAGGCAGGAAGTCTTGAAAGTTCAGTGCAATGCTGGAAATCAAGTAGAAATACTGTATTAGAGAAGCAGAGCCTGGAGTGTATGTCTGTCAGTGCCATACTATCTATAGACTATGAGGAACCCTTCCAAGGAAAGCAGGGGAGTATTGTTAGCTGGGCCTTTGTGATCCTTCATCAGGATGAGGGATGGATTTGAGGAAATACTGGAGGCAGGGTGATCAGTTCCAAGGCTATTATGTTAATCTGGGGGGAAAATGATCAGGGATTTAACCAAAGGCTCTTAACTTGGGGTCTACAAATTAGGTATTCCTGGATAGAATTCAGGAGGCCATGAACTTAGAAGGTGAAAAATTGCACTTTTCCCCACTACACCTTTCCTGAAAGTTATATCCTTCATCTATGAATGTAGGAAACAAACGGACAGGAATATTTGTAGTACTTGGACAGGAATATTTGTAGTACTTCGACAGGAATATTTGTAGTACTTTTAACTTTTTGTCAATAGAAATCACAAATATTTTCATATCCCATTAAAATCGTTGCAGGTGTCTTGAAATATTACTTACACCACACGTCGTTACTCTGAAACTATGGTAGTTATTAGGTCTGCTATGAGGTTAAAGGAGCTTATGACACAAAAAGATTAAGAGCTCTTGGTAAACCGAGGCAGTGGCTGTTCCAGAATGTACTGGTACTTTGCCATTTTTGGCAAGTCGCATTAACAAGTTTGAGTCACTTTACTTCTCTAGGATAAAGTGGTTGAACGAAATGATCCATGAGATCTCTTCCAGCTCTAAAATTCTGCTTTTGACTTGCTCCCCTCCAAACCAACATTTCCATAGCCTGTCCCATCTCATTCAACTACATCACTCTCCAGTCAGTACATTCAGTGAAAGATGTAGGAGTTATCCTTGATTTCTTTTTTTCTCACCTGTTCTCACCTGTCTTGTCCAAGTTCTCTCAGTTCTACTTCCTAACCTTCTGAATCTCTGTACCTTTCTCTACCACCTCTCTCAGCTGGACCACTGCAAGCCCTCTAATGGATCTTCCTAGTTCTGTTCTTTACCTGCTATAGTCTGTAACCTGCATAGCAACCAGAGGGGCCGTTTTAGTACACAAATGATAGGACTTTGTAAAGCTTAAAACCCCCTCCAATGGCTTTCCTTGCACTTGGATTAAAAACCCTGGGTGAGCTGGCCCCTGCTTGTCTTTCCAACTTCATCTGCTGTCACTCTCCTCCTGGCCCCCTAAGCTTCAGCCACACTGGCCTTTTTTCTGTTCCTATAAACATGTCATCCTACTTTCTGTCTTAAGGTCTTTGTATTTATTGTTCCCTACTCCAAAATGAGCAACTTTCCCCTCCGTATTGGATTCTTAATGCTATTCAGATTCCAGGGAGCCTCCTTCATTGATCACCCAATCTAACACAGTCACCTAATCACTCCTAGATCATCCTGTTCCAGTCCTCTGCAGGAGTACTCACCACTGCTGCTGTTCTTGTTTTCTGTGTCTCCTCTACTTAGAACATAAAGTCTGTTAGAGCGGGAACATTGTCCTGTTTTGCACTTGTTATATTCCCAGTACCTAAAAATAGATGTTTATTGAAATATTTTGTATTATTTCAATACATTAAGTCTTAGTCCATGAATATTTGGGACTACACTAATTACTATGAGAATATTCAAACTAGTTGCATTTTAAAACTCACAGGGGCTAGTGATAGCTTGAAGAGCGAAAAAAATGTCCAGAGCAAGTAAAACTGGGAATGTGAGTTCAGTTATTGACGATTTGATAATGTCATTATATAGGAAATAAAAATAACTTCTAAAGATTACAAGGAAGTGAATCATAAGTTATTTCATTCAGAGAGTTGGGGATGGGGAGGTTGTGAGTCAGCTGTATAACATCCTTTAGGATTTTCATTGGTTAACTCTAGCCAAAAAAGTACAAAAGTAAATAATGACTTTATACATTGGGTATGATTTTTTTTTTAATTTAATTTAATTTATTTATTTTTTATACAGCAGGTTCTTATTAGTTATCTGTTTTATACATATTAGTGTATATATGTCAATCCCAATCTTCCAATTCATATCATAGGGTTTTTTTTGCTGCACCATGCGGCTTGTGGGATCTTAGTTCACCAAACAGGGATATAACCCAGGCCCTAGGCAGTGAAACACAGAGTCCTAACCACCGGACCACCAGGAAATTATGGATATTAAAATTTTTGTTCACAAGCTGCCCATAGCATTTTATGGAGTGTGTGCCAACCAAAATCAGCTATAATATTACGGTCATTTTAGAATGTCATGGTAGAGTATGGCTTGTAGCAGCTCAAGTGGAACTAGCAAGGAAGCAGAAAAGGGAAAAGAGAGCACTTATGAGACACAAGCATGTGAACTCTGGTGGAGTTAGATACTCCTTAGTCCATCAGTCTGATCCAGATCCCAGAAATGGGGGCCAGGATAGAGACCCAGTGATCATACCCTAAGCAGCTGCCAGGAGGTGGTCAGTAGTTGAAGAAGCAGAGCTAGGCAATTGGACAGAGGGTAAGTCAGTCAGCAAGTAGTGAGGAGAATCAGAAAAAAATTGGAGGAAACCAGGTAAATTAAAGAATTGTCCAAGATTCATAGCAAAGAATAAAAGTTGAGTCAACTTCAGCTGCCTTTATTCAGCTCATCCTAGTGATTGAGAGCTAATCTCAAAGTTTCCTAGGCCTGCCAATGGTAATAAAAAGCAGCTAGCTGGTGGGTTATGAGTGTGAGATTTGGAGGGAGGAAGAGACTGGAGTAAGGGTGGAGCAGACATATTTCTGCGGTAGAAGTGTTTGTTAGGCAAAGAATCAGATGTTGTTAGATCCATCTTAGATCGTTGAGGTCATTTAGTCCATTGTTTCCCCAGATTTTCACACAAGATATCTCTTAAGTTGTTTTCTCATTTTGAATCCCATATTACAAAAATATTTTTCCTCAAAACCTTTGATTATTAATGATTTGCCTCCCCATTTTTTTAACCAAAGACTGTAATTAGAGCAGTATATGCTATCCATACTGAATTGACGTTAAATTCAACTAAAGGAAAAAAAACCAAACTACAATTTTAGCTACCTTGTATGGCATTTACAGTTAAATGGTTTAATTGGTTGTTTCATGTAGATTTTTCAAATATTAAAAATGACCTATGGGGCTTCCCTGGTGGCGCAGTGGTTGAGAGTCCGCCTGCCGTTGCAGGGGACGTGGGTTCGTGCCCCGGTCCGGGAAGATCCCACATGCCTCGGAGCCGCTGGGCCCGTGAGCCATGGCCGCTGGGCCTGCGCGTCCGGAGCTTGTGCTCCGCAGCGGGAGAGGCCACAGCGGTGAGAGGCCCGTGTACTGCAAAAAAAAAAAGAAGACCTGTGGCTTTTAGAGGTTGAGAGCTTTGGAGCTTGGCCATTGAAGCCCTAAATTTATTTCTCAGGCCCTTTGACTTCAAATCTTTGTCACTTAAGAGCTATGTCATTTTGCATAGGGTACTTAGCTCTAAGACTTAGTTTCCCCATTTGCAAAATGAGTGTAATAATAGTATCTACTTCAGGAAGTTATTTTGAGGATCACATGAGATAATGCTTTTAAGCACTGGCATATTGCCTGATACATAGTACAGCTTCAATAATTATTAGCCATTATTCTATTTTTATAATTGTTATTGCTATTTGGAGCTATGCAGCTCATATTCCTGGGGTTGTAGATTTTGGTTTCAAAGTTTGATCTTTTTATCCCCAGGAATTGATTCCCTCTCCTTTAACCCCAGGAAAGATGGAATTAAGAAAAGAATTTATTATATTGGCAGCTGTGACTGGAGGGAGAATGAAGAGCTGGCAGGTTTTTAAAAACTCTAGACTTTTCAAAAAAACAGCTGTGCTCCATTCACTGAGCACAGAGTGAGGGGAAATAAGGCTCAGCTTCAATAGTAAGTGGCGGTGCCATAATGAGCTGCTGCTGATGTTTTAGAGGTCATCTTATGTTGAAGTAAGGAGACAGAAGGGGTAAAATTTGCAAATTGGCAAAATTTGTAAAAATGATGCTCACCTTAAGTGTTTTTCATGCACTCCATTTTATTGCAACACATTTCATAATTGGAATCTATGAAAATGAATGTACATAAAGTAAAGTATATTTCCTTGGTAGCTGTTGGCATGTTATTTTAACATGGGAAGAAAAATGTTTCCCTTAGAAGTTGTATTTCAGTCTTACTCATTTAAGAAAAGATTATTAAATGGTGAATTAGGCTAGATTTTAAATACTGAAATGAAGTCTTTCCCCTCTCTCTACCTCCTTCCCTCTCTCCCTCTCTTTTCCTCCCCATAGCACCACGAGTTTGTTCTCAGGTGGTGATTTTGCTGGAGAATTAATAAAATAATCACCTGGCAGAGATAGTGGTACTATTCTTTATTTTTTTTTTTTTTTGTGGTATGCGGGCCTCCCTCTGTTGCGGCCTCTCCCGTTGCGGAGCACAGGCTCCGGACGCGCAGGCTCATTGGCCATGGCTCACGGGCCCAGCCGCTCCTCGGCACGTGGGATCCTCCCAGACCGGGGCGCGAACCCGGTTCCCCTGCATCGGCAGGCGGACGCGCAACCACTGCGCCACCAGGGAAGCCCCAGTGGTACTATTCTTAATAAAATGATTTTTTTTATCGTGAAAAGAATCTTATATTTAACACCTTTTAAGAGTAAGTACAGGGAGAAAGAACTGAAAAATCTAATATGGTAATATGGTTTTTTAACTTTAAAATCAAAGTGCAATTAACATCAGTACCTTTGGTTTAGTCCTGCAATGAATCAATTTTTGTCTTCTGTAATACCTGTGTAGCTGGTGTAAAACTTACTGATGCTGATTGTACGATTAAATTGCATGCCTTTCTGATTCTTAAAACTAAAATATTATAAACTCTCTACATAGTATCCAATAAGGTGGCATTGAAGAGAGCTCATAATATGAGCATTCGTGTAACCTGATTAAGGTACAAGGTCCAGCAGGGCCAGGAACTGAGACCTGCATTCAGGCTCTGGCCCTACCTCTTACTGACTGGGATTCTTGGGCAAGTTACTCAGTTTTTGAATCTTCTGGTCTTCATCAGTAAAATGGGAATTATGAAATCTATGTCATAGGGATGTAATGGTTCATATGTGCTATAATTCTAAAGTGCTCTTCAGAGGGGGAAAACATTATTTATTTTAAAAATGCAGTATGTTGATTAGGTTTGGTGGTTCTCTACCAAGTCACCTTTGATAGTTAAATATTCATTTGTTATGGACAGTTCTAACACATGAATTATATGACTGTCCTCTTACTGGGTTACTCATATTTACCCCTAGTTAAACCATAAAATGTGCCTAATTAAAGGCTGATCTACTTAATGGGAATATGTTTAAATAGACTAGGTACAAAGTAAATTACTAAATATTAAGTAGTAGAGTTTATTGGGGTGATAGCACTATTCCAATTTTTTTTTTAAACTTAGAAACAAGGGATGTATAATGTTATATCAGTTTCAGTTGTACAGCATAATGATTCCATATTTGTATATCTTGTGAAATGCCCACCACAATAAGTCTAGTTAACATACACCATGACACATAAATTTTACAGTTTTTTTTCTTGTGACGAGAACTTTCCAAATTTACTCTCTTAGCAGCTTTCAAATGTACATACATTACAGTATTAACTATAGTCACCATGCTGTACATTACATACCCATGACATTTATCTTTTTTAAATTGAGGTATAATTGACATACAAAATTATGCTAGTTTCAGGTGTACAATATAATGGTTTGATATTTGTATATATTGTAAAATGATCCCACAATAAATCTAGTTAACATTCATCAGCATACATGGTTACAGAACTTTTCTTTTGTGATGAGAACTTTTAAGATTTTTTTTCTCTTAGGAATTTTAAAATATACAATACAGTATTAACTAGCGTTGTCATGCTGTGCATTACATCCCTGTGACATTTATTTTATAACTGAAAGTTTGTACCTTTTGACTCCCTTCTTCCATTTCACCCACCCTCCACTCCCACACCCTCCTGCCTCTGTTCTCTTTATCTGTGAGCTTGTTTTTTTAAAAAAATAGATTTCACATGTAAATGAGATCATATGGTATTTGTCTTTTTCTGTCATATTTATTTCACTTGGCATATGCCCTTAAGGTCCATTCATGTTGTTGCAAATGGAAAGATTTCTTTTCTTGTCTTTTTTTTTTAACGGCTGAATGATATTCCATTTTACACACACACACACACACACACACACACACATACACACACACACACACCACAATTTCTTTATCCACTTACCCATCGATGGACACTTGGGTGATTTCTGTATTTTGGCTATTGTATGTCATGCCACAGCAAATGCGAGGATGTGTACATTATTTTTAGGGAGTTTTTTCATTTTCTTCAGATAAATAACCAGAAGTGGAATTGCTGGATCATATGGTAGTTTTGTTTTCAATTTTGTAGGGACCCTCCATGCTGTTTTCCATAGTGGCTGCACCAGTTTACATTCCTATCAACAGTGCACAAGGGTTCCCTTTTCTCCACATCATTGCCATCACTTGGTATTTCCTTTTTTTTTTCGGTACGCGGGCCTCTCACTGTTGTGGCCTTTCCCGTTGCGGAGCACAGGCTCCAGACGCGCAGGCTCAGCGGCCATGGCTCACGGGCCCAGCCGCTCCGCGGCATGTGGGATCTTCCCGGTCCGGGACACGAATCCGTGTCCCCTGCATTGGCAGGCGGACTCTCAACCACTGCGCCACCAGGGAAGCCCAATCACTTGGTATTTCTTGTCCTTCTGATAATAGCTATGTTAATAGGTGAGAGATGGTATCTCATTGTGGCTTTGATTTGCATTTCCCTGATGACTAGTGAAGTTGAGCATCTTTTCATGTTGGCCTTCTGTATATCTTTTGAAAAAATGTTGATTTAGATCCTTTGCCCATTTTTTAATAGTATTATTTTTTGCAAATGGTATTTGTTGCATGAGTTCTTTATATATTTTGGATATTTACCCCTTATCAGATATGTGATTTTCATTTTGTTGATGGTTTCCTTTGCTGTGCAGAAGCTTTCTAGTTTGATGTAGTCCCACTTGCTGATTTTTGCTTTTGTTGCCTTTGCTTTTGAGGTCATATTACTTTATTGTCTGTGTTTTCTACTAGGAGTTTTATGGTTCAGATCTTTTAAGTCTTTAATCTATTTCGAGTTATTTTTGTATATGGTGTAAGACAGTGGTCCAATTTCATTCTTTTGCATGTGGCTATCCAGTTTTCCCAACACCGTTTATTGAAGAGAGTGTCCTTTCCCCATTGTATATTTTTGGCATAATGAATAGTCATAAATTAATTTGTGATAAATTAATTGACCATATATGCTTGGTTTTATTTCTAGGCTCTCTATTCTGTTCCATTGATCTCTGTGTCTTTTTATGACAATACCATACTGTTTTGATTACTTTGAAATCAGGGAGTGTGATGCCTCCAGCTTTGTTTTCTTTCTTAAGATTGCTTTGGCTACATGGGGTCTTATTTGGTTCCATACGAATTTTAGGACTTTATTTTATTTCTGTGAAAAATGCCATTGGAATTTTGATAGGGATTCCATTGAATCTGTAGATTGCTTTGGGCAATATGGACATTTAACAATATTAATTCTTCCACTCTCTGAGCACAGAGTATCTTTTCATTTATTTGTATCTTACTCAGTTTCTTTCATTAATGTTTTATAGTTTTCGGTGTACAGGTCTTTCACCTCCTTGATTAAATTTGTTCCTGGGTATTTTATTCTTTTTGGTGCGGTTGTAAACGAGATTGTTTTCTTAATTTCTCTTTCTGATAATTTGTTGTCATTGTTTAGAAATGCAACAGATTTCTGTATGTTGATTTTGTCCTGCAACTGTACTGGATTCGTTTGTTAGTTCTAACAGTTTTCTAGTGGAGTCTTTTTCTGTTTATAATATCATGTCATCTGCAAATAGTGACAGTTTAACTTTTCCTTTCCAATTTGGATGTCTTCTATTTCTTTTTCTTGCCTAATTGCTCTTGCTAAGACTCCCAATACTACATTGAATAAAAGTCCTCTTCAATCTTGTATCTATTTATAAATTTCCTTTTTAAATACTTCAGTGAAATATAGTTGAGAAGTTTGAATTTATTTTTAATTGATTTTACTCTGAGTTTGTTTTTAATTGATTCAGTTTTTTCCTTAGTATTTTGGTGTGCAACCTGCCTTTCAGCCATGGCTGAAAAGCTTTTCTTCAGTATTTTCTGAATTGTTTTTCCATGATATCTTTGCTATAGAGACTATTATAAATTTGTTTTTCAATTGACAAGAAGTCCATAATCTACATTAGTGCATCGAGCTTCAATCAGTCTTGCCTATAAATTTTACACAAGTTTAGAAGTTCCATTGTATGATTATTGTAGATTAAAACTAAAAAATTAATAGCTTAAGACTTTTAAAGAATTTGAATAATACCGTGTCTCTTTTTTTATCTGTTTTATTCAGGTATTGTATGATATCTTGGCAACTGCTTTTTCCAGGAGTGTGTTGTTGTGTGGGTTTTTTTAAAAAATTACTTTATTGTTCATAGTTATCTGTGCTTAATACTTTAAAATAATATGACTCCTATTAAGAAAGCATATTGTGCTAGTGCTTCATTATTGAACAGATAGCTAAAACAAACACAGGTTTTGAATTAATGTCAATATATGATAAATTTCCAGTTTCTTAAGATCTCTAACAAATGATTTGAAGTTATTTACTTCCACACTGTTAACTAGGGTTGTTCTTTGATATACTTAATCTTTATTTTAATAAGAGTCAGTGTCTCACTCTTTTCCATACAGAATGTCTATTTTCTTTTTTTTTATCGAAGTATAGTTGATTTACAGTGTTGTGCCTGTCTCTGCTGTACAGCAAAGTGACTCTTTTATACACATATATACATTCTTTTTTAAAAATTCTTTTCCATTATGGTTTATCGCAGGAGATTGGATATAGTTCCCTGTGCTATACAGTAGGACCTTGCTGTTTACCTTTTTTTTTTTTTTTGCGGTACGCGGGCCTCTCACTGCTGTGGCCTCTCCCGTTGCGGAGCACAGGCTCCGGACGCGCAGGCTCAGCAGCCATGGCTCACGGGCCCAGCCGCTCCGAGGCATGTGGGATCCTCCCAGACCGGGGCGCGAACCCGGTTCCCCTGCATCGGCAGGCGGACGCGCAACCACTGCGCCACCAGGGAAGCCCGCTGTTTACCATTTTAAATGTAATAGTCTGCATCTACCAACCCCAAATTCCCAGTCCATCCCTCTCCCTCCCACCTGTCCACCTTGGCAACCACAAGTCTGATGTGTCTGTAAGTCTGTTTCTGTTTTGTAGATAGATTCATTTGTGCCATACTTGAGATTCCACATATAAGTGATATCATATGGTGTCTTTCTGACTTACTTCACTTAGTATGATAATCTCTAGTTGCATCCATGTTGCTGCAAATGGCATTATTTCATTCTTTTCTATGGCTGAGTAATATTCCTTTGTATATATGTACCATATCTTCTTTATCCATTCCTCTTTCGATGGACATTTAGGTTATTTCCATGTCTTGGCTGTTGTGAATAGTGCTACTATGAACACAGGGGTAAATATATCTTTTTGAATTATAGTTTTGTCCTGGTATATGCCTGGGAGTGGGATTGCTGGATCATATGGTAATTCTATTTTTAGTTTTCTGAGGAAACTCTGTACTGTTTTCCATAGTGGCTGCACCAACTTACATTCCCACCAACAGTGTAGAAGGGATCCCTTTTCTCCACACCCTCTCCAGCATTCCTTATTTGTAGACGTTTTTAATGATGGCCTAGCATGTCTATTTTGTTATAAGGCATTATTAATTAAACAAACAAAAAAAATCAAACAAAGAATTGAAGCTTACTTGTTTATAATAATTTAGAATTTTTAGCCTGGGAGGATATGAAAATTGTGAGGAGCAGACAAAGGGTCCAAACAAGTGTATCAATTTGTTTGTTGAGCCAGGCAGTCCCACACTTTTAACTTCACTAACTCCCCAGGACATCACCCTGATGTTTATGGTGATGACCTTAGCTAATTAAGGAAAGGCAAAATTAAACAAAATTTACATTCTTTAGGAAGGCTAAAAAATGTTACATATTTTGGAAGTGGAAGATTTGGAAGTAAAAGATTTCTTTCGCTAGTGGTTAGAATAAAACTAATTTTAATGCTAATCAGATAAGGGAACTTTTTCAAATATTTGAAGCTCTCTGAAGCCCCCTGCTACTTGTGGATGAGAGATTAAAGACAGTGGAGTGGTCATTATTGTGATGATACAGCTTGTTGATGAGGGTTGGCCCCATCCTCAAACTACTGCTCTTGGTCTCCTTTCTCTCTTTTTTTAAATAGATTAGTGACTTGCTATATTTTCAGAGTCATTTTATTTACTTACTTGAGGTATAACTGCCAGTATCTGACTCTTCTGAATTCCACTACTTCTGTAGTGTGTGCTTGTGATGTTTTTATCGTGAAGACCATATCACTCTTTCGTACCTATCTCTCTCTCTTCACAATGTGCCCCTTCTAATCCAGTATTGACAATGTACTTTTAAAGGTCATTAGGCAATATAGCTTAATGATTAAAAGTGAGGATTTTAAGCTGAGTGACAGAGTTTGGATTCTGTCCTCATCACTTGCTGACTCTGTGTGACCTTTGGTCAGATACTTTGCAATCTAGGGGTGATAAGGCCTCTCCTATGGGCTTGTCAGAAATTAAATTAGCTAGTGTTTGTGTAATATGCTTAGTATCGGGCCTGGCAAAAAATAGTTACTATTTTTTTAAATTATTATCAAACTCAGTGACAACTTAACACCATTACTTGATTGTCCAGTTTCCTCAACTAGTTTGTAAACTTGTTGAGAAAAGGAAGACGGTGTAGTTTTTGTGTGTCTGTCACTCTTCCTATCCTGATACTTTGTATGCAAAGATATCATTCTTGTATTATTTGTTTCAGTTTTTTGAGACCTTGATGGCCCAGGAGTTAGTAATTTTTATAATTTTGTTTAGGCACAAAATTAGAATTTCACATGCTAGGGAGCCTTGTGTGTAGGAGTGAGTCACTCACCTAGTGGAGAAGAGCACTTTACCTAGAATATGTGACGACTTTCTGCTCTTCTTCCCAGCAAGTATATACAACACTACTATGTTTACTTTACTTCATTATATGGGCAAAGTTAGGTGCCATTGTTTTACTTCCAAATTTGGGGAATTGCAAATGGCTGGGAGATAACCCTTACGCATCTTAAGGCCCACTGTGCTCAGTGAATATTTACTGACTGATATTTCTCCAAGGTGAAGAGCAACTTGACTGTACCTTTGTAGAGAACAACTCATAGTGATTGGTTGCTTTGACATTTAACAAAGGTTTCTGGATTACTTTCTCTTTGTTTTCTGAAGGCTTCAGTTTTTTGAATCCATATCATGTGAAAGTTACATTTAGAATCTATTAAAAATTTTTTTTTTCTCTGAGCTTTTATCCTGAGCTTTTTCTAAAGTATGCTACTTACTTAACTCTTTTCTAGGTACTTAGGGCTTTTTACTTAAGTTGTTACTCCAGTGATGTTCTCCTAGTTTACAAAGAAAACTTGTACAGCTTTAGAGCAGAAAATAGACTTATTTCATTTATAGTGATTTAACTTTTAAAAAGCATCCATTTATAGACTTTAAAAATAACAGCTTTGTTAAGATAAAATTCACATTTCATGTAGTTTACCCTTATATTAAAATGTCCAGTTCTGTGGTTTTTAGCATATGTACAGAGCTGTGCAGCTTTCATCACAATTAGTTTTAGATCATCCTAATCATCCCCCAAAGAAAATCCATACATTTTAGCAGTCACTTCTCATTCATATAAATGGAATCATACAATATGTGGTCTTTCTTTTTTTTTTGGAAAATTGATATGTAGTCTTTTTTGACTGACTTCTTTCATTTAGCAAAATATTTTCAAAGTTCAATCATTTGTACCCCGTATCAGTACTTAACTCATTTTTATTGTTGAATAAAATTCTATTGTATAGCTAGACAACATTTTATTTAATCCATTCATCAATTGATGGACATTTGGATTGTTTCTACTTTTTGGCCATTATGAATAACGCTGCTATAAAAATACATGTACAGCTTTTTGCATGGAAATGTTTTCATTTCTTTTGAGATAATTTTTTTAATGAAATAAGTTCTAAAGGAAAAAAATTATGTACTAATTTTAGAAAAATCTTTTGTAGATATTTAAAAATTCTGTCTATCTCTTTTATTCCCATATATTAGTTAGCCTTTGCTAGGTTTGCTGCGCTAACAAATAAATTCACAATCTCAGTAGTTTACAACAAAATATGGGTTTGTTTTCTGCTCATGTTACATGTTAGTTGCAGTTGGCTGGGGCTCTTCTTTGCCCATCTTCTCATTCCAGGATTCAGGCTGAAGGAACAAACTCTGTCTGGGACATACCATTTTTATAACTGAAGGAAAAAGAAACACAACAGGTAAAACATGCATGTAAAGCATTTGCTCAGAACTGGCATACATCACATTTCTGCTCACATTATATTGGCTTAGTTAGGCAAGTCATATAGCAAACCTGACAATCAGTCAGGGAAGTATAATCTGACTGTAGTAGGCAATGCAAGTCACATGGCATTAGGTGGGGATAAATAGCCTTCTTACATGTAAGGAGGCACAGATGATTTGAAACAGAAATTCAGGTTATCACACCTCAGAAGGAAATAATGAAACTTAGGGAGGAAAGATGAGAAAGATGGAGGTGAAGCTGGTGTAGCTCCATGTCTTTTGAATTCAAGGGAATAGCCCAGAACTTCACAAGTAAAGGGAATTTCTAGCCCTAAGGTCATGGGATAACCATCTTCAACTAGTAGTATCTAAAAGTGAGCCAGAGATCCATGCAAGAGCATGAGAGTGGAGGTGGGGCAGAGATCCCATTATGAGTGTTACGAGATAACTTACCAGAGAATAATAGAAGACTCACTCCTGGGTGCAGTCTTTCAGCCAGTCCCATTCCCCTCATGACATATAGAGGTCCTCCTCTCCAGGCACCTCTTCATCACCCTATTACTTGGGAAATTGAGCCAGGAAGAAAATTGAACCAAGCCTATTTTCATTCTGTCAACCCACTTTTTTTTTGATATCCCTTCCTCTCTACAGGAGGTGTCAGAAGAACTTTTATTGTCTGTTGGATGTCATGTACTTCAGACAGGGATTTCTCAGTCTTGAAAATTCTGAGATGTGGCTTACTGGGGTGAAAGTAGAGGGGAGTCTCAAGTCAGGCCAGTCCTTACATAAATACATTCTTTGCCTCCCAGCCCCACTATCTGTTTTTATAGGAGTTCTCAAGGTGTGGTCCTGGGACCAACATCTTTACTAGCATCTTGTGGGAATTTGCTAGAAATTCTCAGGCCCCATGCTAGACCTGCTCTGCTGGGGCCTGGCAGTCTGTATGTTAACAAGTGATTCTGATGCTCACTGACTTGACAACCACTTTATTTTATGCTGCTTGCCCTCCCCTGCCCCCCCTTCCTTTAAAAAATCTATTTGTCCCTCTCAACCCGTTCCCACCTCACCTATATACTTCTCATGTTCCAGGCCTTAGAACATTTTTTCAAAGTTTTTTTCATTTTGGAAAATTTGGGTATATACAGATATACAAAAGTAGAGAATAGTAAGGAATCCTGATGTACTAAACAACTAATTTCAACAATTGTGAATGCATGGCCAAAGTTGATTGATCATTATCCTCACTGATGCCCACCCTGCCTAAGATTATTTTGAAGCAAATCATCAGTTAATCTGTGACTGTATTAGTAAATTTCTCTAGAAAACAGGGCCAGCTGTCTCCTCTTCCTTCCTTCCTTCCTTCCTTTCTCCCTCCCTCCCTCCCATCCTTTTCTTCCAAAAGAACCAAAACAAAATCTCTTAATATCAACTAGCCAGTCTTTATATTTCCCCAGTTATCTTACATAATTTTCTCTCTTCAAAAAATAGTTTGTTTGCTTGAATTGAGACCAAAATAAGGACTGTATAGTGTTCTGTCTCTTAAATTTTTAAATCTGTCTCCCCCCCGCCCATCCCTTTGTCCTTTTTTTGTTGAAGAAATTAGGTTTTTTATTCTGTAGAGTTTCTCCCTCAGTCTTGATTTTGCTAATTGCATACCTGTTGTGTCATTTAACTTGTTCCTCTGCCCCTGCATTTCCTACAGATTTACAGTTAGATTTAGAGATTTGAGCAAGTTCCGGTTTGAGGTTTTTGGCACAGCTACCTCATAAATTTTATCGTGTATGTCCATTAAGGGGCACATAATGTCTGTTGGTAGCCATTGATGGTCACTGTATAGATCCATTAATTCACTAGGAATTGCTAAGTGGTGATATTCCTTTTTTTAAAATCCATTCTTTCTCATATTTAACAATTATTTTTTTTTTTTTTTTTTTTTTTTTTTTTTTTTCGGGACGCGGGCCTCTCACTCTTGTGGCCTCTCCCGTTGCGGAGCACAGGCTCCGGACGTGCAGGCTCAGGGGCCATGGCTTACGGGCCCAGCTGCTCCATGGCATGTGGCATCTTCCCAGACCGGGGCACGAACCCATGTCCCCTGCATCGGCAGGCGGACTCTCAACCACTGCGCCACCAGGGAAGCCCGTCAATTAATATTTTTTCAATAGAGAAATTTTCCTTGTCAGCTATTGGTTACCCCAAAGTAAAGTTTAAAAAGGAAAGGAAGTATAAATGCTCAATTATTTCCCTTTATTTATCAGTTTTCAAACTAATGAGTTGGTTCCTTAGGATCCTCCAAAGATGTTGAGTGAATTAATTTTAGTATCCTTTGATGAATTCGAATTTTATGATTTAAAAATATTTAATGTTTTAGTCCATTACTCGCCTTGTAGATATTCAAATTGGTGAAAGGCTCTTCAAGTTGGCTCTTACGTCCTCTTGACATGACCTTAGTCATCCTTGATTGCTTCCTTACTTTTTGGTGTGATAAGACATTCCAGGATCATCTTGCAAATGTCCTGACCCAGACCTGGAATCAGCCATTTGCTCTAAGAACCTTGGTATTTAAAGGCTACAATCTGAGTGCTTGGGGTACTCATTGCTACTTGGTTTTTCAGTGAACAGATCCAGGAAATAAGTTTCTGTTTTTGTTTTTGTTTTTGAATACCTAGGTACTGTGTTTGGCACTTGGAGAAACAGATATAAAACACGGTCCCTGCTTTGTAGATAATAAAAGCATGGTGCCATAAATACTAGAATATGTTGGGCTTTTGTTATAGAAGATCATAGGAGGCCACCTTACATAGAGGGAAAATGGGCATCAAGGAAGGCTTCCTCGAGTCGATGGCACTTGATCTCAGCTTTGAGGAATAAAGTGAAGTGAAGGTACTCTTGGCAATTGTCTCTTTAGGACATGTATGTGGTATGCCTTTGTCTTTGCACCAGTATGAGCCTCAGTTTCCTCATCTTTAAATTTATGACACTTATCAACATATATTTTGCTTCTCTTCAGGCTTGCTCTGTCAGTCATAATACCACAGGAAACATCACTGTGTGTATACTCTTGTGCATTTGACCATGTATTTTGATAGGGCAAGACTCCTAGAAAGGAAATTGCCAGGTTCAAGAGTAGGTACATTTTAAACTTTGTTATAGATACTACCAAATTGTCATCAGAAAAGGTTGTAACAATTTACAGCTTTTACCAATGGGAGGCTAGTGACTGTTCTTCACATCCATGATAGTGTGTTTTAAAACTAAATTATTTTCATTTATTTAGTATCATATTGTGTTGATTCCTTCCCAGAATATCAGGAAGTTAATTTAAATATGTTTTCCTCTTGCAAGTATGGTGTTAAGATTATGTTTAAAATTTAAGATATTTTCAGCACTAGAAACTTATTTTATAATGGAGCTTTGTAGTTCTTGACTGTGGATTAATAATTATCTGTATTTTGAAAAGTATCAGTAATTCAAAGTCAGCATACCAAGAAATCATATACCCTGCTTCTGACCAGCTGCAGGAAGAAAAGACCTTCTGATGTCACACTTCTCTCTCTCTCTCTTTTTTTTTTTTCTGTTTTTGAAATGTGATCTGGAGATGTGGATTAGGAAGAAAACATTCCTAAGGTAGTTTGTGAGCCTTCTAATTTTATCAGACTTTTTCTGCTTTTCTGACTTTATTACCTCCATTTATAGTAGCCACTTGTGTGGTCTGTGAAAATGGATAAATCATAAATTAATTTACACGTGAAAGCAGAACATTTATGCTCTCTCCTTTATGTGCTGTTGAACTTATTATTTTAATAATTTGTACTTTCTGAAATTATGTTTTGTTCCTGTCTACTTAAAAATAGCCTGTGATTCTTATGTAGGTGTCAATCTACATTTTAATATTATCTATTTAAATCTTCCTGCTATAAATATATAATTTTATCAGGTTAGCATACCCAGAGAATTTTCTTAAATTATGAATGGTGTTGAAAAAAGAAGATAAGGGAAAGAATAAATAAAGAAAAGCAGGGAGAGAAATTGAAAGAGAAATCCAGACAATTTTAAATCATGTTCCTTTTCCCCCCCTTTAAACAGAAAGCTAACCACTTATCTGACACTTCTCTTGAAGATGCAGCTGACTCATATCTTAGTCGGAACCTCACAGTTAAAATAAAGGGAAGATTTTAAGTTAATATTGGGGTGATTCAGGCAATACTGTGGTGAGTTATTTGAGTTATTTTCAATTGTTTAGATCTCTCCCACCTCCACATTTTGGACTTACCACTTTGAGCTTGGTGTATAAAAGTGTAATTTGTTTTGCTTTTTCTTACACTTTTAATGATTACTTTTGTTTACTAATTACCTTTTAAAATGATCCTTTTTTTTTTTTTTTTTTTTTTTTTTTTTTTTGCTCACGGGCCCAGCCGCTCCGCGGCATGTGGGATCCTCCCGGACCGGGGCACGAACCCGTGTCCCCTGCATCGGCAGGCGGACTCTCAACCACTGCGCCACCAGGGAAGCCCTAAAATGATCCTTTAAATCGGTATCATAGATTAAAACTTCCCTTCTTGTGATTAACTTCTTCATCAGACTTTGTTCATATTAGAAGGAACCTTTTTATTTGGAGCTAAAGCTTGCCTTTCAAAGAAAAAGTAATGATTACTCTATTATTTAAAAAGAAAATCTCTGTGAGGTCAAGGAATTTCTGCTAAGTTGGATTTTAGTTTTTTCTTTTTTAGTTTAGAATGAATTCTCTTTTGTGGTGACACATAGCTGTTTCTGAAGTTGGCAAGGAAACTTCCTTTTGGGACTCTCTTGGAGGTGTTGTGGCAGTTCTCTGATTCGGCTGCTTAGAAAGCTCTCTGCAAGTTGCCTTATTTGTCTGGAAAGATTTTGGAGCCCAAGGTTGCTCCACTGAGGAGGATTGTAGCTCTAAGCTGCTGTCGGAACAGCCATGAAAGATTCTGTGATGACAGTGCAAAAGAGAGCAATACCAAGGCATAAATTTAAATTTTGTGCTCCAAACCAAATTTTCAGACCCAGTAAAAAAGGGGCTCTTTCTAGTACAGATAGGCTTTGGCAGTATTTATATTCCTATCTATCGCCTAGGATACCAAGAGAAAGAAGAGGAAAGAAAGGAAGCCTCTCCTTTTCTTACTAGACAGTCCACAACCAAGTTGAGTACCATAAGAGAATCACTATGCAAGGAGAAGGAGGGTCAAGAGTGTTGGTGCAGATTTCTTATTGAAAAATGAAGTTGTAGGTCTTTGTATAATGTTTTAGTGAATACTAATTACCTCACATTAAAAGATTACATGTAAATGTTAAAGTGTATATCATGAAATTATTTTGAATCAGATTAAGTGGAATGGAGAAAAGAGTCAGTAATTAAAAATAGTTGTGGGGGGGGTGGAAAGAAGAGCAGTAGTAGTAAAACAAGATGAGAAAGGTAAGAGAAAAAGATGGAAGTGGAGGAATTAAGGCAAAGAATGATTCTAATTTTCTCCCTCTAATGACTCAGTTCCCTGCCAACACGTCCACCCTCAGCTCTCACCACTCCATTTCTCCTCTGTCCCCAAATCCCCACTGCTCCATTAAGTGTTCCAAGCTTCGGTCATACTGTACTAAATTTCTCTCAGTTCGTTAAATATGGCACGTTCTCTCAAGCTTTCCATTTTTTATATTTGCCTGAAACCCTTTACCTTCCCCCATTGTCTGTCTGTCTGTCATTCATTCTTCAGGCTTCATCAGATCTATTATTGCTTCCTAATCTCTGCTTCAACCCCAAGCCTGGATCAGTTAGTTGCCCCTTCTGTGTGCTGCCATCTGTCTAGTCATCCATCTATTTAATATCTT
This sequence comes from Physeter macrocephalus, assembly GCF_002837175.3. Classification (NCBI taxonomy): domain Eukaryota; kingdom Metazoa; phylum Chordata; class Mammalia; order Artiodactyla; family Physeteridae; genus Physeter; species Physeter macrocephalus. Next base: position 16,239,030 of record NC_041233.1, on the reverse strand, counting down.
CTCGTAGATTTCTCACTTAATATCAAAGGTCTGTATGTCTACTATGCTGTAAACTTTGGGAGGTCCGAGACCATGTCTTTCCTGTTCACTTTTGGATCCTCGTAGTAGACAATAGTGCCTGGCATGTGGTAGGGCCTTGACAAATAATTGTTGAATAAATTAATAGATTTAATTTTTTTGTTAAATTGAGAAAAACAATTCATTCATATTACACTTTTACTTAACAGTTACTCTGTGCTAGGCATCATGTCAATTGCTGTACGAGATTCAAAGGTCCCCAGTCCCTGCTTTCAAAGTGCTCTGGTCCACTTGTGGAAATAAAACATGGATAGTGATGTTTTCCTGAATACGAGTTCTCCTAATTTGAAATATGAGGAAATTTGGATATATTTGTAATACTATTTTGTCAATTGTGAGAATTTTATTTCTAGGATAAGATGTCACTCCTCTTCTCACTGTTCAACATTGAGCTGTCACAGGTTCAGAAGAAGAAAGATGTTGGCCTTGAGAAGGGGTGACGGGATATCTTTTCTCTGATTTTCTCTTCTTTTTTTTTCTGCTACTATTTTTTTCTGTTTGAGTAAAGATTTATGAGGCAAAATGGAGGTTGGAAGAGAAATTTGCATTCTCTGACGACAGCCTCAATCAAGGGGACTTTGAAAGAACAGGTATAGAAAGGGGAGAGCCCAGAAAGTATTTCAGGAAGAACCACAGGTACTTTCCTCTGTGTTTTAATAGTCTTCATACTAACATTTTCCTTTTAACAACAACAAAAACAATAAATACCTAAAATTTACTGAGCCCTGACTGTGCTTGGCACTGTGCTAGTTGTTTTATGTGAATTATTTCATTTAATCCTCATGAAGCTAGTGTTTTTATTATCCCTTTTGTGGTTGTACCTCTATTCCTGGATTTTAGTTTTTAAAATTTGTGCAGCAAAGAAGAGATAGTTCTGAGAAGTTCTTTTTAAAAGAACCCATTATGTCAAATGCTAACTCATCCCTCCAGTGGGTGAGGGGAGAGGAGAACAGAGCAGCATGAACCCTCACTTGCCCTAGTGTCACGAGGATTCTCTGTCATGAGGATTCTCTGGGCCTTACAGTAAGGGAACCAGGAAAACTGAGGAAACGCTTTTCCTTCCTTTTTTTCTCATATTTCCTCTGTGAGACTGGCTATTGTAGGAAATATGTCCTTTTTATCTCTGAATCAAAGGTCAATGGAAACTAAATATACAGTGTTCACTATAGTCAATTTTAGATGATAGTTGGAATGGATATTTTCCTTATCTACTTTTGTGATTTTTTAAGAGAATATAAAAATGTTTGTCATTGCTTTCATTGGTTTGATCAAGATCTTATATTTTTAACCCTCTTTTTATTTTTTGGAAAAATCCTAAGTTCTTCAACTACAGATTCTCCTATCACAAAGGCCACAATTGAAGTTCCAATAAGCTCTGTGTTTGTCCTGAGGAGAGAGGGACTAAATGTTAGGAGAAAGGTATTGTTCATCTGGGAAAGTTACATACACTAAAAGTTATATATTCAAAAATAGTTCAATGAGGATAGCAGTATTATCTCAAAAGATAAGAGTTCCATTGCTTCCGTGTTTTGAAACAATGTTTCTTAGAGTCCTTTGTCGGGAAGCACATTGGGGGTAGTGAGTGTGAATTGTTGGCTTTGGAGACTTGAGATCCAATCCTGATTCTGTTACTTACTAGCAGTGTGATTTAGTCATATTGTTCTTTCTTAGCCTCAGTTTCTTCCCCTTAAAAATTGGAGATTATAATACCTCTTAAGGATATTGTTAGGACTAAACGAGGTAGAGGACTAAACGAGGTAGTTTGTGCATATCACAGGTTTCATAGATCTCAGGTGTTGCCAAGTGTGAGGTATTCTTTTGTTGAAGTGCTATGCTGGTAATTGGCAGCATAACGTGTGTCTGGTTTAAAGGGAAGATATGATTAAAAATTTCAGTCCTGCGCTTCCCTGAGGGCGCAGTGGTTGAGAGTCTGCCTGCCAATGCAGGGGACACGGGTTCGTGCCCCGGTCTGGGAAGATCCCCCATGCCGCGGAGCGGCTGGGCCCGTGAGCCATGGCCCCTGAGCCTGCGCATCCGGAGCCTGTGCTCCGCAGTGGGAGAGGCCACAACAGTGAGAGGCCCGCTTCTCTAGCATACACATATGAGTTATAGACTGGGTGATGAAAATGCTTACAGCCCCCCTTCCCTTCTGATAATTAATTTCCTGTATTACAGAATGAGAGTAGGGAAAGAACTGCTGTTGAAACTCACAAAAAACATTTTCTAGTATACTGGTAGCTAGCGTCTGGGCTTTCTTATTTGCCATCCATCCATTTTTTATTAAGTGATGTATCACGAAGGTAGCCAAAAAAGCTTTGAACTGGAGTCCTCTCTAACAGAAAGGGTACCTCTATCTATAGGCATACAGACTAGCTGTGATGAATCATTATTAGTCTATAATAATATTTTAAAATTGTTAATAGCAATAAAAATTGTTAATAACAATTGTTAATTGTTAATATTAAGCAGTGAGGGGAGTCTTGAGTGTATCCACCCGTAATCATTGTGTTCAGTTTTCAGTGTTCCCAGTCTAGAGTGCCAGGCCTTAGAATGGTCCTGGCTATAAAACTACATTTTAGGCTGTTTCTGAAGGATTCATTACTATCCCTGTGGAATATATCTTGCAGACCCCCAAAGGTCTGAAATTAGGGTCTGAAATTGCTTCAGAAGATGGGCTCTGTATGTCTTTTGCTTCTCGATTAAATCTGGATCATTCTTAACTGGATCAGAACCTTTTATACTAGCCATAGAACAATGCTGTTTGATTGGACAGCCTCTAGAATAAAACTCACTGTACTTTAAAAAATACTGTTTTTTAAGGTGATTTTATAAATTGTCAAAGTAACAGATATTCATTCTTTTATAGTAGTTTTCCAAAATCCTGTATTTGGAAAATCCAGAGAAGTAGGAAGCACTTCAAACCAACCAACCAACCAACCAAACAACTTCTGGTAATTCTACTACCCAAAGGAAGCCACTGATACTATTTAGTCCTCTCAAAAATCTCTTCCCACTTTTTGGTTACTGGGATCCTCATAGTCTTATTCTCCCAAAGTAGAAACCTGGGGCTCATCTTTGATTAGTTACATTTAGTAAATAAATCCTGCTAGTTCTGTGTCTACTGTGGCTCTTGATTTTGTCCAGTCCCTCAACTCCTGACTTACTCCTTTTCACAGTGCTTGTCTTAGATGTTAAACTAGTCTTCTCTACCTGGTTTTTCTGTTTCTATTGTCTTTCCTCTTCTATTCTTTACAATATTAGTAGATTTATTTCTCTAAGAACCAAGTCTCATCCTATCACTTAGCTTAAAATCATTTTGTGTCTCTGAATACTTTAAAGTGTGGACAACATATTATAGCATATATAAAGTGTTAGAAGATTATGAAACATTTCACAGTGGCCTCATCCATAGCAGTCCCTTTATATGTGACATATCACGTAACTTGCTTATGCCTTAAACACAATGCATATTTCCAAGCACCAGTGTCATGTTTTCTGCTATTTTTTTCTGCCTTGAAATACTTTTTTCTTTTTACCTTACCTCCCACAAAAATGCTTCTTAACTTAAAAATATAACTTAGACATCATCTTCCCTGGGAAGCATTTTTATTTATTTTTATTCATTTTTTAAAATTAAATTTTTAAAAAAATTTGTTTTATTGCAGTATAGTTGATTTACAGCGTTGTGTTAGTTTCTGGTGTACAGCAAAAGTGATTCAGTTATACATATATATAATAGTTTGCATTTGCTTATCCCAAACTCCCAATTCATCCCTCCCCCACCCCCCAGGCCACAGCAACCACATGTCTGTTCTCTATGTCTGTGAGTCTGTTTTGGTTTCATAGATAAGTTCATTTGTGTCATATTTTTAGATTCCACAGGTAAGTGATATCATGTGGTATTTATCCTTCTGTTTCTGATTTCACTTAGTATGATAATCTCTAGGTCCATCCATGTTGCTGCAAATGGCATTATTTCATTCTTTTTTATGACTGAGCAGTATTCTATTATATATTCCATTTTATGCACACACACATACACACACACACACACTCACACTCCACATCTTCTTTATGCATTCATCTTTTGATGGACATTTAGGTTGTTTCCATCTCTTGGCTGTTGTAAATAGTGCTGCTATGAACATAGGGGTACATGTATCCTTTCAAATTATAATTTTGTCCGGATACATGCCCTGGAGTGGGATTGGTGGATCATATGGTAGTTCTATTTTTAGTTTTCTGAGGATCCAAGATACTGTTCTCCATAGTGGCTGCACCAACTTATATTCCCACCAACAGTGCAGAAGGGTTCCCTTTTCTCCACACCCTCTCCAGCATTTGTTATTTGTAGACTTTTTAATGATGGTCATTCTGACTGCTGTGAGGTGGTACTATATAGTAGTTTTGATTTGGTCCCATTTGTTTATTTTTGTTTTTATTTCTATTGCCTTGGGAGACTGACCTAAGAAAACATTGGTACAGGTTATGTCAGAGTGTGTTCTGCCTGTGTTCTCCTCTAGGAGTTTTATAGTGTCATGTCTTATATTTAAGTCTTTAAGCCATCTTGAGTTTGTTTTGCTTGTGTTGTGAGGGTGTGTTCTAACTTCATTGGCTGACGTGTGGCTGTCTAGCTTTCCCAACACCACTGGCTGAAGAGACGGTCTTTTTCTCCACTGTATAGTCTTCCCTCCTTTGTCGAAGATTGACCATATGGGTGTGTGTTTATTTCTGGGCTCTCTATTCTGTTCCACTGATCCATATGGCTGTTTTTGTATGAGTATGACACTGTTTTGATTACTGTAGCTTTGTAGTATTGTCTGAAGTCTGGAAGGGTTATGCCTCCTGCTTTGTTCTTTTTCCTCAGGATTGCTTTGGCAGTTCTGGGTCTTTTGTTGTTCCATATAAAAGTTCTGTGAAAAATGTCATGGGTAATTTGATAGGGATCACATGAAATCTGCAGATTGCTTTGGATAGTATGGCTATTTTAACAATATTAATTCTTTCAATCCAGGAGCATGGGATAACTTTCCATTTCTTTGGATCATCTTCAGTTTCCTTTATTAACATTTTATAGTTCTCAGCATACATATCTTTCATCTCCTTCGTCAGGTTTATTCCTAAGTATTTGTGTTTTTTGATGTGATTTTAAAACAGTTTGGTTTTTTACTTTTCTGATATTTCATTGTTAGTGTAGAGAAATGCAACTGATTTCTGTATGTTAATCTTGTATCCTGCTACCTTGCTAAATTCATTTATCAGTTCTAGTAGTTTTTTTTGCAGTCTTTAGGGTTTCCTATATATACTATCATGTCATCTGCATGTAACAACAATTTTCCCTCTTCTTTTCCAGTCTGGATACCTTTTATTTCTTGTCTGATTGCTGTGGCTACGACTTCTAATACTACGTTGAATATAAGTGGTGAGAGTGGGCATCCTCATCTTATTGCAGATTTTAGTGGGAAGGCTTTCAGCTTTTCACTGTTGAGTATTATACTGGCCGTACGTTTGTCATGAATAGCTTTTATTATGTTGAGATGTGTTCCGTCTATGCCCACTTTCATAAGATTTTTTCTCATGAATGGATGTTGAATTTATCAAATGCTTTTTCTGCATCCGTTGAGATGATAATGTGATTTTTGCCCTTTCTTTTGTTGATGTGCTGTAACACACTGATTGATTTGTGTTGAATCATCATTATGACCCTGGGATGAATCCAACTTGGTTGTGGTGTATAATCATTTTTATATGTCGTTGGATTTGGTTTGCTAATATTTTGTTGAGGATTTTTGCATCTATATTCATCAAAGATACTGGCCTGTAATTTTCTTTTTTGGTAGTGTCTTTGGTTTTGGTATCAGGGTGATGGTGGCTTCATAGAATGTCTTTGGGAGTGTTCCCTCCTCTTCAATCTTTTGGAAAAGTTTTGGAAGTATCAGTATAAGTTCATCTTTGTATGTTTGGTAGAATTCCTCTGGGAAGCATTTTTAAACTGTTCCAGATATAATTACTTACTCTGGTGTTCCAGAGGGAACTAATTATACTGCTTTAAAACACTTCCCATGTTGTATTATACTTAGTTATATATATCATGTACATTTCTGCTTCTCTAGTTAGTTAAGGGAGGTATAGAGACCCTGTAATTTGGAATCACAAGATGATTTTTAACTGTCAGAAGGTAATTGTAGGGAAGTAGATTTTGTTTCTCACCTGTAACTTTCTCTATTGCTTATTTTATTATGTTGCCCTTACAGTTCTTCTACCTGCAGTACACCTAGAGTATTCACCTTGATTCTCTATGTACAGTCAGCCCTCTGTAGCTACAGGTTCCACGTCCATGGATTCAACCAACTGCGGATCGAAAATATTCTGAAAAAAAAATTCCAGAAAGTTCCAAAAAGCAAAACTTGAATATGCTGCACTGCAACTATTTACATAGAATTTACATCGTATTAGGTATTATAAGTAATCTAGAGATGACTTAAAATATGTGGGAGGACAAGTATAGGTTATATGCAAATACGATGACATTTTCTATGAGGGATTTGACTTGAGTATCTATGGATTTTGTTACCTGTGCGGTTCTGGAATCAGTCCCCCATGGATACAAAGGGATGACCGTTCATCCATGCTCTGTGCCAAAGATATCCAAAAGATTTTGAAGAAGATTTTAGGGGAGTGAGGAGGAATATTGTTTTGAAATTTAAAAAAAGTCTAAGACACCCTCCCCCTAAAATTTTGCTTTGGGTTTCTTGGTGCTACCTTCACTGCTATCATTGTTCAGAATTGTCAGTTTGTGAAAGTGGCCCTGTTAAAATTACACAGTACATCTTTTCAGTGTTAATAGTTCACAGTACTTCACAGTGAACTATTAGCATTTAGGAATCGGTCCAAAGAATTCTGAATGTATTATCACTATGTTTATTTCTATAGAATTGAGCAAGATAACACAACTTAGAAGTTAGTGAGAAAGACAAAAAGAAATTGATATGAGTAAATAGGTATCATAGCTTTTGAAGGTGCTAGATTGCCAGTTCATTTTCTGAGAAACTGTAAATGGAACGAGTCAAGAATTTACACTGTTTTTCCTATGTAAACTGCATGTCAGGGTATCTAAATAGTTATTTAGGGAAAGTCCTTTTTAGAAGAATTCCAGATAATAAATGCAGATGGAATGGTAGAATTAGCATATCACTTTTGGGCAGCCCTTAAATAAATAATGGAGAATGATCATTGGGTGAATCAGGCCAGCAACACTTGAATATAATAATCAATCGGAACATTACCTTAAGTGGGATAACCAGATATTACGTGTGTTCTAATGTGATGGATTAGGAAAGTACATGTATCATCTCTGGAGTATTCTTGTCAAAAATTTGAAAATGAATCACATCTCTAGATCTTACTACAGTTTACTGGAAATATGGGGAATGGAGGAATACGTTAACACCGTAAGGAAATAGTCAGCTAAATTTAGGATATGAGAAATTCTACAGGACAAATGACTTGTTACAGATTAAATGAGATTTGAAGAGATATATCCATCAGATAAAGTGTGTGGTTCTTGTTTCATTCCTGGTTTAGACAAATCAGTAGTAAAAGTTTCATTTATGAGATGATTGAAATTTGAACATGTACTAAGTATTAGAGGATATTGAGGAATTATTGCTAATTTTGTCAGATGAGATAATGGAATTATAGTGTCAATTTAAAGAAAAGTCTTTAACTGATAGTGATACATTCTTGACTAGTACCGGTGAAAAGATATGATGTCTGTGATTTGCTCTAACTCCAAGCCCCAAGCCCCTCTGCCCCCAAAGAAAAAGAGAGAGAGAAATGGTAGGATAGGAGAAATGAGATTGTTAACTTCCATGGCCATTCATTCTACAATTATCTCCTTACTTACATATATGGTTGAAAAATTTCAGAACCAAAGGTTTAAAAAAATTAACCTAAAATACATGTATCATAAAGATTTCTAGCAGGCAACATAGAAAGAAAACTAGGTCAGTAACATAATTCATAGTGTCTATACAATAAAAACAAAGCAACTTTGGGAAAAAGCACAATTCTTCCTAACATTTATTAAGACCAAAAAGAAGTTTTCCTTGACAGTGTTCTTGAGGACACTATGTAAGGTAGTGTGAAAAGCATTTTAAACCACATCCCTCCAGTAAATAAAATCAATTTTTTGTAGCATTCTTCAAAATGGCCAGTGAAATCCCATCCATGATTAATTCCAATGAAACCAGCTTTATGGGGAGCCAATATGATACATCCTAGGATCCTCACTTCCCAGTAGAATTCATTAGAGGTCTCATTTCCATCTCTACCACTCCTCCCCTCCATGTCTGTAATGACTTCTTCCTCTAACCCTCTGTTTCAGATTAGTTAATATAACAGATAAATTTCCTTATAGCTGTTACTGTTGGCCAAAGAAATTTGATTGAATTTTGTTTTCTATGGTTTGTTTCCAAAACAAGTATTTTTTTAAAATGTAAAAATATTGTCTTAAAATAAACATTTAAAATACCATAGTCGGCGCTCACTCCCTCTTGCGAGAGCACCAGAATCATGACTGACTGATGAACAGTCATCTACAGGAGGACACTGGAACTCACCAAGAAAGATACCCCACATCCACAGGCAAAGGAGAAGCCACAGTGAGACGGTAGGATGGGCGCAATCACAATAAAATCAAATCCCATAACTGCTGGGTGCGTGACTCACAGACTGGAGAACACATACCACAGAAGTCCACCCACTGGAGTGAAAGTTCTGAGCCCCACGTCAGGCTTCCCAACCTGGGGGTACGGCAACTGGAGGAGGAATTCCTAGAGAATCAGACTTTGAAGTCTAGCGGGATTTGATTGCAGGACTTTGACAGGACTGGGGGAAACAGACTCCACTCTTGGAGGGCACACACAAAGTAGTGTGTGCATCGGGACCCAGGGGAAGGAGCAGTGACCCCATAGGAGACTGAACCAGACCTACCTGTTAGTGTTGGAGGGTCTCCTGCAGAGGTGGGGGGAGGCTGTGGCTCAAAGTGAGGACAGGACACTGGCAGCAGAAGTTCTGGGAAGTACTCCTTGGCGCGAGCCCTCCTAGAGTCCACCATTAGCCCCACCAAAGAGCCCGAGTAGGTTCCAGTGTTGGGTCACTTCAGGCCAAACAACCAACAGGGAGGGAACCCAGCCCAAACCAGCAGGCGACAAGTGGATTAAAGTTTTACTGAGCTCTGCTCACCAGAGCAACAGCCAGCTCTGCTTACCAGCAGTCCCTCCCATCAGGAAACTTGTGCAACCTCTTAGATAGCCTTATCCACCAGAGGGCAGACAGCAGAAGCAAGAAGAACTAAAATTCTGCAGCCTGTGGAACAAAAACCACATTCACAGAAAGATAGACAAGATGAAAAGGCAGAGGGCTATGTACCAGATGAAGGAACACGATAAAACGCCAGAAAAACAACTAAATGAAGTGGAGATAGGAAACCTTCCAGAAAAAGAATTCAGAATAATGATAGTGAAGATGATCCAGGACCTCGGAAAAAGAATGGAGGCAGAGATCGAGAAGATGCAAGAAATGTTTAACAAAGACGTAGAAGAATTAAAAAGCAAACAGCTAGAAGAATTAAAGAACAAACAAACAGGGATGAGCAATACAATAGCTGAAATGAAAAATACACTAGAAGGAATCAACAGCAGAATAACTGTGGCAGAAGAATGGATAAGTGACCTGGAAGACAGACAGGTGGAATTCACTGCCACGGAACAGAATAAAGAAAAGAGAATGAAAAGAAATGAAGACAGCCTGAGAGACCTCTGGGACAACATTAAACGCAACAACATTCGCATAATAGGGGTCCCAGAAGGAGAAGAGAGAGAGTAAGGACCTGAGAAAATATTTGAAGAGATTATAGTCGAAAACTTCCCTAACATGGGAAAGGAAATAGCCACCCAAGTCCAGAAAGTGCAGAGAGTCCCAGGCAGGATAAAACCAAGGAGAAACACGCCGAGACACATAGTAATCAAACTGACAAAAACTAAAGACAAAGAAAAATTATCGAAAGCAACAAGGGAAAAACAACAAATAACATACAAGGGAACTCCCATAAGGTTAACAGCTGATTTCTCAGCAGAAACTCTACAAGCCAGAAGGGAGTGGCATGATATATTTAAAGTGATGAAAGGGAAGAACCTTCAACCAAGATTACTCTGCCCAGCGTGGTTCTGATTCAGATTTGACAGAGAAATCAAAGGCTTTACAGACAAGCAAAAGCTAAGAGAATTCAGCACCACTAAACCAGCTCTACGGCAAATGCTAAAGGAACTTCTCTAAGTGGGAAACACAAGAGAAGAAAAGGACCTACAAAAACAAACCCATAACAACTAAGAAAGTGGTAATAGGTACATACATATCAATAATTACCTTAAATGTGAATGGATTAAATGCTCCAACCAAAAGCCACAGGCTTGCTGAATGGATGCAAAAACAAGACCCATATATATGCTGTCTACAAGAGACCCACTTCAGACCTAGAGACACATACAGAGTGAAAGTGAGGGGATAGAAAAAGATACTCCATTCAATTGGAAATCAAAAGAAAGCTGGAGTAGCAATGCTCATATCAGATAAAATAGACTTTAAAATAAAGAATGTTATAAGAGACAAGGAAGGACGCTACATAATGATCATGGGATCAATCCAAGAAGAAGATATAACAATTGTAAATATTTATGCACCCAACATAGGAGCACCTCAATACATAAGGCAACTGCTAACAGCTATAAAAGAGGAAATTGACAGTAACACAATAATAGTGGGGGACTTTAACACCTCACTTACACCAGTGGACAGATCATCCAATCAGAAAATTAATAAGGAAACATAAACTTTAAATGACACAATAGACCAGATAGATTTAATTGATTTTTATAGGACATTCCATCCAAAAAGAGCAGATTACACTTTCTTCTCAAGTACACACAGAGCTTCTCCAGGATAGATCACATCTTGGGGCACAAATCAAGCCTCAGGAAATTTAAGAAAATTGAAATCATATCAAGCGTCTTTTCTAACCACAACGCTATGAGATTAGAAATAAATTACAGGGAAAATAATGTACAAAACACAAAAACATGGAGGCTAAACAATACGTTACTAAATAACCAAGAGATCCCTGAAGAAATCAAAGAGGAAATCAAAACATACCTAGAGACAAATGCCAATGAAAATACGGTGCTCCAAAACCTGTGGGATGCAGCAATAGCAGTGCTAAGAGGGAATTTTATAGCAATACAAGCCTACCTCAAGAAACATGAAAAATCTCAAATAAACAATCTAATGTTACACCTAAAGGAACTAGAGAAAGAAGAACAAAACCCAACATTAGTAGAAGAAAAGGAGTCATAAAGATCAGAGCAGAAATAAATGAAGTAGAAACAAAGAAAACAATAGCAAAGATCAATAAAACTAAAAGCTGGTTCTTTGAGAAGATAAACAAAATTGATAAACCTTTAGCCAGACTCATCAAGAAAAATAGGGAGAGGACTCAAATCAATAAAATCATAAATGGAAAAGGAGACATTACAACAGACACCGCAGAAATACAAAGCATCCTAAGAGGCTACTACAAACAACTCTATGCCAGTAAAATGGACAACCTGGAAGAAATGGACAAATTCTTAGAAAGGTATAACCTTCCAAGACTGAACCAGGAAGAAATAGAAAATATGAACAGACCAATCACAAGTAGTGAAATCGAAACTGTGATTAAAAATCTTCCAATAAACAAAAGTCCAGGACCAGATGGCTTCACAGGTGAATTCTATCAAACATTTAGAGAAGAGCTAACCCCCCTTCTCAAACTCTTCTAAAAAATTGCAGGGAAGGAACACTCCCAAACTCATTCTATGAGGCTACCATCACCCTGATACCAAAACCAGATAAAGATACTACAAAAAGAAAATTACAGACCAATATCACTGATGAATATAGATGCAAAAATCCTCAACAAAACACTATCAAACAGAATACAACAACACATTAAAATGATCATACACCATGATCAAGTGGGATTTATCCCAGGGATGCAAGGATTCTTCAATATATGCAAATCAATCAATGTGATACAACATATTAACAAATTGAAGAATAAAAACCATATGATCATCTCAATCAATGCAGAAAAAGCTTTTGACAAAATTCAACACCCATTTATGACAAAAACTCTCCAGAAAGTGGGCATAGAGGGAACCTACCTCAACATAATAAAGGCCATATATGACAAACCCACAGCAAACATCACTCTCAATGGTGGAAAACTGAAAGCATTTCCTCTAAGATCAGGAACAACACAAGGATGTCCACTCTCACCAACATAGTTTTGGGAGTCCTAGCCACAGCAATCAGAGAAGAAAAAGAAATAAAAGGAAAACAAATTGGAAAAGAAGAAGTAAAACTGTCACTGTTTGCAGATGACATGATACTATACGTAGAGAATCCTAAAGATGCCACCAGAAAACTACTAGAGGTAATCCATGAATTTGGCAAAGTTGCAGGATACAAAATTAATGCACAGAAATCTCTTGCATTCCTATACACTAATGATGAAAAATCTGAAAGAGAAATTAAGGAAACACTCCCATTTACCACTGCAACAAAAAGAATAAAATACCTGGGAATAAACCTACCTAGGGAGACA
>NC_041233.1:16187356-16226023 GCF_002837175.3 Physeter macrocephalus | reverse complement strand
TTTGTATGGAGACACAAAAGACCCCGAATAGCCAAAGCAGTCTTGAGGGAAAAAAATGGAGCTGGAGGAATCAGACTCCCTGACTTCAGACTATACTACAAAGCTACAGTAATCAAGACAATATGCTACTGGCACAAAAGCAGAAGTATAGATTAATGGAACAGGATAGAAAGCCCAGTTATAAACCCACGCACCTACGGTCAACTAATCTCTGACAAAGGAGGCAAGGGTATACAATGGAGAAAAGACAGTCTCTTCAATAAGTGGTGCTGGGAAAACTGGACAGCTACGTGTAAAAGAATGAAATTAGAACACTCCCTAACACCATACACAAAAAAAAACTCAAAATGGATTCGAGGCCTAAATGTAAGACCGGACACTACAAAACTCTTAGAGGAAAACATAGGAAGAACACTCTTTGACATAAAGCACAGCAAGGTCTCTTTTGATCCACCTCCTAGAGTAATGGAAATAAAAACAAAAATAAACAAATGGGACCTAATGAAACTTGAAAGCTTTTGCAAAGCAAAGGAAACTACAAACAAGACAAAAGACAACTCTCAGAATGGGAGAAAATATTTGCAATTGAATCAGTGGACAAAGGATTAATCTCCAAAATATATAAACAGCTCTTGCAGCTCAATATTAAAAAGCAAACAACCCAATCCAAAAATGGGCAGAAGCCCTAAATAGACATTTCTCCAGAGAAGAGATACAGATGGCCAAGAAGCACATGAAAAGCTGCTCAACATGACTAATTATTAGAGAAATGCAAATCAAAACTACAATGAGGAATCACCTCACATCAGTTAAAATGGGCATCATCAGAAAATCTGCGAACAAAAAGTGCTGGAGAGTGTGGAGAAAAGGGAACCCTGTTGCACTGTTGGTGGGAATGTAAATTGATACAGCCACTGTGGAGAACAGTATGGAGGTTCCTTAAAAAAACTAAAAATAGAATTACCATATGACCCAGCAATCCCACTACTGGGCATGTACCCAGAGAAAACCATAATTCAAAAAGATACATGCACCCCAATGTTCATTGCAGCACTATTTACAATATCCAGGTCATGGAAGCAACCTAAATGCCTATCGACGAATGGATAAAGAAGATGTGTTACATATATACAATGGAATATTACTGAGCCATAAAAAGGAACAAAATTGGGTCATTTGTAGAGAAGTGGATGGATCTAGAGACTGTCATACAGAGTGAAGTAAGTCAGAAAGAGAAAAACATATCATATGTTAACGCATATATGTGGAACCTAGAAAAATGGTACAGATGAATCAGTTTGCAGGGCAGAAATTGAGACACAGCTGTAGAGAACAAACATGTGGACACCAAGGGGGGAAAGTGGCAGTGGGGGTGGTGGTGTGATGAATTGGGCGATTGGGACTGACATGTATACACTGATGTGTATAAAGTGGATAACTAATAAGAACCTGCTGTATAAAAAAAAATACAATTCTAAAAAAAATTGTTTATGACATAGAGCTAGAAAACATCTTGTCACCTAATATTTTTCCTTGACTTTAAACAAGACCATAAATTATTTTATTTTTGAAAATTTTGAAGGGTATTTCACAATTTCCTTTAGTAGCCCATTTTAATATCTAAACATACCATTTTAAACTTTAAAAAAATCAAACTTCTATTTTAGCAACTTGAGACTTGGGTCAATTACCCCTAGGCTAATAAAAATGCTAATCTTTAAAAAATTTTGAAACAAAGGGTGATAAAGTATAACTGTCCCAAACCTCATCTGGGATATAACTGTTGTATAACAAAATTCACAATATTTTAGGAAGAAATCAGCATTTCTGATAAAATGTATTATAATCAAATTATGTTCAGTCTAATGGAATTAAACATTTTGAGAAACTAGCTTCTGTCTCTATTGATTATCAGGCAAAAGTTTAATAGTTTAACAAAATATTCTTTTTTTGTATTAGTGTAAGTAGTCTGCTTTTGTTGTTGCTGTTGTTTTTACTGGATGTCTCTAATTGGAATGAATCTTTGAGTTGACTTGTTTTAGGTCTCTTGTGGAAATTTTGAAATAAAACTTAATATGTGCTCATAATTTAAAAAAAAATACCATAGCATCTACTTCCTTCGAGCTTTTTTTTTTTTTTTTTTTGTCTTAGAGATTTTGCTATTAACTGCTCTCCCTCTCCCCAACGACTCTAAGTTTTAGAGTAACTAGATGGACTGCATGAAGCATCCTGCAGACAGTTCTCCGTAAACATTGTTTTGTGTGGAGCTTTTCCCAGGTATTGGGCAGGAGTGAATTGAGATTTTATTTGCTGGCAACTTGCTGAAATACAGGTCCTCTGTGTTACTGATTAAATCTGATCCATTATTCAGTGAAGCTTGTGTTAAGGTTCATATTCTTTGGTGAAAGTTGAAGTGTCTAACAAGCACAGGACATTTCTTGTAATTTGAGATGAGCCATTATTAAAGCCAAGATTCTCCAGAAATTAATTTTAATTACTGGATTACTTTTCTATTGCTGTGTAGTAAATTGCCACAGTTAGCAGCTTAAAACAACACAGATTTATCATCTCACAGTTTCCATGGATCAGGAGTCTGGGCACAGTTTAAGCTGAGTCCTCTGCTCGGGGACTCACAAGGCTGCAGATCAAAAGTGTTGGCTAGGGCTGAGATGTCATTGAGACTGGGTCTTCTTCCAAGTTCACGTGGTTGTTGCCTGAATTCATTTCCTTCCGACTGTAGAACACAGGTTGACTTGCATTTTCAAGGCTGGCAAGAAAGTCTCTGACGTCTAGACCCTTGTTTAAAGGGCTCACCTTATCAGGTAGGCCCACCCGGGCAAAATCTCCTTTTTGATTAATTTAAAGCCACCAATTAGGGACCTAAATTACATCTGCAAAGTATTTTCACCTTTGCCATTTAAAACAACATAATCATGGGGGTGATATCCCATCACCTTTGCCATATTTCATTGGTCAGGAACAAGTTGTGAGTTCTGCCCACACTCAGGGAGAGATGATTGTACAAGAGCATGAAGCTTATTTTGTTTGTTATTATGCAGACAATATTAATGGAACTTGAAGTAGAAGAGAAGAATAGTCACCCATAATCCTGCCAGCCGATGAATAAAAATGTTTTCCTTTGGCTGTGTGCATGCATAAATTTTATAAAGAACCTATAGAGCAAAGATCCAATTTTCTGTTGCTCTCTACTTAGGAAAGGCATTTGTTTTGTTATTTACCTAATATCTATACTTGCCACTTTTAAAGAATGAAATTGTTTTAGGTGACTGTATCTATATTACTGGTAGTCTTAGGTTAATCAAGGTATAATTCACAAATAGTAAAAATCATTGTTCTCTGTGTATAGTTTTGTGTTTTGATAAGCACATGTATTTATGTAACCACCATCACAATGAAGACATAAAATATAATCTTGTGCCCATTGGTAGACAAGCCCTCCCCCCCTGCATCCCAGACCTTGACAATTACTGGTGTATTTTCTGTCCCTGTAGTTTTGCATTTTCAAGAATGTTGTATAAATGGTATCATATACTTCAGAGCCTTTTGGGCTTTTCCTTTTACTTAGTACAATGCATTTGAGGTTGTGTAGTAAAGGAATAGCATTCCTTTGACATAGTAAAAAATACATATTTTGTCTTTGTCCCTGGTTCCTGGTCTAGAACCCCTAGAAACCCTTGAAAGGAACATTTTCTGTTATTCATAATAAGCCTTTTCCAACCATGTCTGACTTGATGAACTCTTGTTGGGTCCCTAGATAGCTTCAGAATGGTGGCTGGTTGCCAGAGGAACCAACAATGTGATTAGAAGTTGGAACTTTAAGCTCCATCCCTGGACCTCCAAGGAGGGAGAGGGTTTGGAGATTGAGTTCAGTCACCAGTGGCCTATGATTTAATTAATTATGCCTATTTAGTAGAACCTACATAAAGATCCTGAAACAGTGGGGTTTGGAGAGCGCAGATTTGGGAAACACATCCACTCGCTAAGAGGGTGGCACACTCCCAACTCTGTGGAGACAGAAGCTCCTGTGCTCAGGAACCATCTGGACCTTGCCCTATGTGCCTTTTTATATGACTGTTCACTTGTATCCTTTATAATAAACTGGTAATAGTAAAGTTTTCTCTGGAGTTCTGTCAGCCATTCTAGCAAATTAATGTACCTGAAAGGGGATGGGGTTTATGAGAGGCCCCCCCCCTTGACCTTGTAGCCAAGTTGAACAGAAGTATGGGTAACTTGGGGACCCAGTACTTGCAACTGGCATCTGAAGTGGCTGTCTTGTGAGACTGAGCCCAAAAGCCTGAGGAGTCTAATACTGACTGAGTAGTTAATGTCAGAATTGAAGTGAATTGTAGGACACCTAATTGGTGTCTGTAGAGCTGGAGAATTAGTTGGTGTGAGGAAAAATGCACACATGTGGTATCAGAAGTGTTTTGAGTAAAAGTCGCTCAGTTGTACCCAAAGCTGCCTAAGGTTTGGCCTTGCCCAGCTCCTGGGAGGTAACCTTTAAGCCCTTGGAATGTCCTGCTTAATAAGAGTGTCTTTGTTTACTTGGGGGCATTTGGCCACCCCAGATTGCCTATCCTGACATTGTGGCTGATAATTGCGTGGAGACCTTGGGCTGTGTGGTATCAGTTTGACCTGTAGAGGAGCTGGGACTAAAGTCAGCCATGCAGATGGTTAGCCCTACCTGTGTTTCAGACCTCGGATAAAAATGCTGGATGCTGAGCCTCGGGTGAACTTACTTGATTGCTTATAGTCCATGCACGTTATCACAAGTTCTTGTTGGGGGAAATAAGCACTGTGTACACAGCTCCACTGGAAGGGGACAGCTGGAAGCTTGGTGTCTCCTGGACCCTGCCCTATGCCCCTCTTCCCCTTACTGATTTTAATTTGTATCCTTTTGCTATATTAAACTGCAACCCTGAGTAAAGTGGCTCTTCTGAGTTTTATAAGTCTAGTGAATCATTGAGCATTAGGGTGGACTTGGGGACCCCTGAACTGCAGAGGTTCATTCATTTCATTTCATGTATATGAAATATTGAATTATTTCAGTGTTGAGTAGCATTCCAAAGTTTGTTCATTCTCCAGCTGAGCCAGTTGCATCTAGCTTTTGGCAATTACAAATAAAACTTCTATAAACATCTGAGAACAGGTTTTTGTGTGAACATAGGTTTTGATTTTACTTGGGTAAAAATACCTAAAAGTGGGATTGCTGGGTTATATGAAAAGTTTAACTTTATGAGAAACTACCAAGCTGTTTCGCGAAGTGGCTCTACCATTCTGTACTCCTTCCAGCTACTACTGTATGAGAGTTCTAATTGCTCCTCATCCTCCTCAATATTTGATAGTGCCAGTTTTCTTTTTCTTTTAATTTTAGCCATCTTAATAGGTAGGTGATGGTATCGCATTATAGTTTTTCTTTCCATTTCACTAATAACTAGTGATGTTGAGTATCTTCACGTACTTATTTGCCATTTGTATATCTTACTTGTTAAAGTATCTGTTCAAATTTTTTGCCCATTGAAAAATTTTTAAAATTATTGAGTTTTGAGAGTTCTCTACATTTTCTGGATACCAATCCTTTATCACATATGTGTTTTGCAAATATTTTCTCCTAGTCTGTGAACTTTGGAGAGGAATTTTTAATTTCAACAATGTTTAATTTTTAATTTTATGGGTTTTATGGTTTTAAGAAATCTTTGTCTAACTCAGTGTCATGAGAATTTTCTGTATTTTCTTCTAAAAGTTTTTTTAGCTTTTCAAATATTCTACATTTAGGTTTTTTATTTATTTTTAATTAATTTTAGTGTATGGTATGAGAGATGGATCAAGGTTCTTTTTTTGGTGTATGAATGTCTAATTGTTCTAGCACTATTTGTTGAAGGGATTATCCTTTCTCCATTGAATTACTTTTTTATGTTTGTCTATCATTTGACTATATGTGTATGAGTCTGTTTCTGGACTCTCCATTTTGTTCTATTCATCTATCTGTTTACTCTTTTGCTTATGTCATGCTGAGTTGATTAATGAAGCTTTACAGTATAGTCCTGAGGTAAGATACTATGAGTCTTTTAGTTTTCTATTTTCAAAATTGTTGTGAAAAAAAATTGTTTTGGTTGTTCCGGTTTCTTTTTTTCTTTTTTAAATTTTTTTAAAATTTATTTTTATTTGTTTATTTTTGGCTGCATTGGGTCTTCGTTGCTGTGCACGGGCTTTCTCTCTAGTTGCAGCGAGCGGGGGTTACGTTGTGGTGCGTGGGCTTCTCTTGCGGTGGCTTCTCTTGTTGTGGAGAACGGGCTCTAGGCATGCAGGCTTCAGTAGTTGTGGCTCGCAGGCTCTAGAGTGCGGGCTCAGTAGTTGTGGCGCACGGGCTTAGTTGCTCCACGGCATGTGGGATCTTCCCGGACCAGAGCTCGAACCTGTGTCCCCTGCATTGGCAGGTGGATTCTTAACCACTGTGCCACCAGGGAAGCCCCTGTTCCAGTTTCTTTACCTTAACTTACTGATTTTAGAATCAACTCGTTGATTGCCAGCATCAAAAAATTTGCTGGTATTTTGATTGAGATTACTTTGAATTTATAGATCAACTTGGGGCTAATTGAGTCTACTAATACATGTTTGTGGTATATTTCTTCACTTATTTAGGTCTTCTTTCATTCATCACTACTTTGTAGTTTTCAGCATGGAGAGCTTGTGCATATTTTATTACATTTATACATATTTTTATTTATTTGGGTGCTATTGTAAATGGTACTGGTTTTAAATTTGGATTTCTAACTTTTTGTTTCTAGTGTATGGAGACATAATTGATGTTTGCATATTGATCTTGTATCCTGCAACCTTGCTAAACTCATTTATTAAAGTTCTAGAAGCTTTTTTTTTTTTTTTTTTTTTTTGCGGTACGCGGGCCTCTCACTGTTGTGGCCTCTCCCATTGTGGAGCACAGGCTCCGGACGCGCAGACTCAGCGGCCATGGCTCACAGGCCTAGCTGCTCTGCGGCATGTGGGATCTTCCCGGACCGGGGCACGAACCCGTGTCCCCTGCATTGGCAGGCGGACTCTCAACCACTGCACCACCAGGGAAGCCCCTCTAGAAGCTTTTTTGAAGGTTCTTTATGATTTTCTATATAGACAATCATGCCATTTGCAAATAGAGGCAGGCTTATTTCTTCTCTTTCCAATCTGTATGCCTTTTATTTCTTTTCTCTTATTGCACTTTCTAGGACTTTGAGTATGTTGTTATTGAATAGGAATGGTGACAGCTGATGTCCTTTCCTTGTTCTGAATCTTTGGGGGAAAACATTTAGTCTTTTACTGTTAAATATGATGTTAGCAGTAATTTTTTAGTAGATGCATTTTATCAGGTTGTTTAAGTGCCCTTCTCGTCCTGATTGGCTGAGAATTTTGTCCGGAATGAGGGTTGGATTTTCTCAAATGTGTATTTTTTGCATTTGTTGATGCTATCACATTTTTCTTCTTTTCTGTTGATCTGTTGAATTATACTGATTGATCTTTTAATGTTGAATCAACCTGCATTCCTGGAATAAACCTGCTTTGGTTGTGGTGTGTTATCCTTTTTATAAATTACTGAATTTGATTTGCTAATATTTTGTTGAGGATTTTTGCATGTATGAGGAATAATGAGTTTTCTTTTCTCGTAATTTCTTTGTCTGATTTTGGTATCCAGGGTAACGCTTACCTCATAAAATGAATTTGAGACTTTCCCTCCTGTTCTATTTGTGTAGATTTTTTCCCCACTTTTTTTTTTTCCTGTTTAGTTTCAGCTTTGGTAATTTCTTTTGACCTGTCTTCAAGGTTATTGATTGTTTCCTCAGCTGTGTTAAGCCTGATGAGCCAGCCAAAGGCTTTTAAAATTTGTTACTGCAGTTCTCGTTTTCAGGATTTCAATTTCAAAAACAGATGTTTTTGTATAACTTATAGAACAGATAATGGTAACCCGACATGCAGGCACTGCCTTGGTGATCAGGGAAGTCACCCCCATGGCTAGGCCTATAATTTTTGATTGAATGCCAGCTATCATTGGCAAGGTAATAGAGACTTAAGTATACAGTATTTATGCCAAGAAGTAGGCATGACTCTTATTCCATTAAGCCGTTAACATGGGGGGTTGAATCAGTCTTGCTTGAAGTTGATGAGGTTTTATGTTTTTTTGTTGTTGTTGCTCTGGTTACCTTCAGTGTATCCTCAACTGTAAATACTTCTATCATCACCTCATGCTTAAGGTGAGAGTTGATTTGCTGGAAAGTTTAACTCAATATTTTTATTCCGCCTCTATGTTTAAGCCTTATATGTATATCTGAGAGTCAGAGAGGCTCTCTCTGTGCTCTTTTGTTCCTTCTCTACTAGTAGGGTGCTGTTACTTATTACTGGGAGCTCGTTTGCCTTGTGGTAGGCTAGGGCCCTGGGAACTCTAGCTTTGTGGTGGTGGGCATCAGGCCTTTTTTTTGTCCTAGATCAGCATTAGTTTTAGACAGGCTCTGTTTCCTTCTCTTCTCAGTAATCCTGCTTTTCCCCTGTAATAGTAGACCTTTATTGTTTGGGGCCAGGATGATTTCCTGTCCCTCTCTCAGGGGTAGATATTAGCCTCTAATTTGAGGGAATGATAAAAATTTGAATCATAAAACTACCAGAAGAAAATACAGAAGAATACCTATGTATTTTCTAAGCATGGCTTAAGGTCAAAACAAAGATTTTAGCATATTTGTATAAAAACTTAAAACTAGTGAATATCAAAAACAAAGTACAAGTGGGGAAAGAAACATCCATGAAAATTTAGCTGTGAAAAGCAAATGAAACAATTGATTTTAAGATAATTTTTGTAATTAGAATAATTGAAAAATGGATTTTTAGCCATTATAAACAAAGAAGAATATAAAGGCATGCAAGGCAGAGGTTTCTAATATAAAGGTTACTTGTAATGCAGAGTATCTCAAAAATTCCTCCATTTGGAGTTAGTTCTGCTAGGTTATTTTAATTTGACAGTGTTAAGAGCAAATCTGGAGAGAAGAGGAAAGAAGCGATTCTACAAGGGTGTTTAAAAACTGTTGTTTAATTGGGAAGTCTTTTGATCTGTCTTATTAAGTTTGTATGTATTAAATGATTGATCTGTATATCTTCTGTGAGAGCTTTGAGATAGAAACTTGCTGGCTAAAAACATTTGTTTTCCTAAGCAAAATTACTTTTGTCAATCCTTTAACATTTTTCAGGTTTGAACCTAGCATGTATCAGGAGAGTGTACTTTGCTGCTTGCTGGCTTATTCAGAAGCTTTAGAAGCAAATTTTTAGGAACTTGATTATGTTAGCCTCTACTTTTTATGTATGATTCCTAGAGAAGCAGAGGGGTTTGCCCAAAGTGTACAGTAGTTAGCAGTAGAAGTAACTTAGACTTCGGTAACTCTTGCTCTTTCATTAAATTACATTATGTGACTGATAATTTTAAGTTTGCTATATTTGAGATATACATCTTAAAATACCCGTTTGTAAATGGCTCTATGGCCTGGAGATTGACCAGTTTTATAAGTGTTTTTGCATACTTTGTGAAAAGAGAAGTTGGCTAGTTTTCTGAATATTTCTCTTGGCCATTTAATCTTAGATAATATCAAAATGTGCCTTGAAGTAGCAGAATGTTTTGGGGATGTTGATTTGAAGTTTGTAAGTACAGTTTTTTCCAGGTCTCTTTTTTATGTGTGTCAATTTTGATTTTTAAAGAAAAAATCTAGGGGCCTCCAAATACTGAGCTTCTGTGAACATAGGCCTTGGAATTGGAACACTATTTTATACACGCTTTAATTGAATAAATAAATTATATGTAATAGTGAAGCACACGTGGAGCCAGAAGACAATGCTTTCCTTTATATAGAGTAATTTATTTTTATTGGATATTTATGTTTTGTAGTATGTTATAAAACTCATTATATGCAATCATGTGGCTTTTTCTAGAATATGCCAAAGAAAAGAATGACTAAAGATTTCCCATATTTCACTGCTAGGTCTTGTTTTGTTTTGGTTTTGTTTCTTTGAAGCCAGATGCCATTAATTTAAGAAATGTGCCTCAGAGCTGTGTGTACTTGACCCTGAAGTTTCATCTGTGGGGAGGAACTTCAGTGGAGTAAGCATGCTGAGATTTTGAGTATTAACTTTATTTAGTTATTTAGTTATTTGGCTGCGTTGGGTCTTCGTTGCTGTGCACGGGCTTTCTCTAGTTGCGGTGGGCGGGGGCTTCTCTTGTTGCGGAGCACGGGCTCTAGGCGAGCCGGCTTCAGTAGTTGTGGTGCAAGGGCTTAGTTGCTCTGCGGCATGTGGGATCTTCCCAGGCCACTTTTTAGCTTAGGTTTTACTTTGACTTTCCCTCATTTGTAGCTTTAAATACAAGTATAGACGCTCTTTTACTTAGTTAACTTTCATGGATATAAACAGAGCCCTTCTTTGGGATTTTTAGCTTTGCCACCACTGACACGTGGTAATAGTGAAGGCTTGTGAGAATAATACATAACCCTTTAGGAACCTGACCTATTGATAAATGAAGGAGCTAATGTAACAATTGAAGATGCAAAGTACAAACTGCCATCTAGCATATGCATTTTTTTTTTTTTTTTTTTTTTTAATTTACTTGAGCCCAGCTGCTCCGCAGCATGTGGGATCTTCCCGGACCGGGGCACGAACCCGCGTCCCCTGCATCGGCAGGCGGACTCCCAACCACTGCGCCACCAGGGAAGCCCTAGCATATGCATATTTTAATGGTAGTTAATAGTGGAAGAATTTGTGTGAGGGGTGACAAACAAGAAGTCCTATGGGACACCCAGGGAAGACTCTTGCTGTATGCTCAATGGCAATTTTTCATTTATTCTTTTTCTTATAGTTGCTCATTCTATAATGAGAAATTTTCAGTGCTATTATGTTCATTCTTTCTAAATTAAAAAAAATTATCATTGAAAATCAGATTTGAAGTCTCATTTTTAATAGAAACATCTTGAAAAGAAATGGTAGGTTCCTGCACATCCAGAATTTAAATTGGAAACTAGGTAACAAATGTGGAGGCCCAGTAGAGATTTCTTTATTTCTCCTTCCTTCCTTTCTTTTCACCTTCTTTTTGTCTTTCTCCCTCTTGCTCCTTCCACGTGGCATCAAGAAGACACTCAGAAAGTTATGTTTGTATGTACCTCCATCAGAGACATTATCTGAGACTGTTCTCTTTGGAATACTAAGAATAGACTGGTGTTTTGCATATATACTTATAGGATCATTTTGGGGTTTGCATTAAATTGGTAATTTGGTACAGTGAAAGTTTTTCTTATGAATTGTAACCCTTTCTCTGTATCTCTTCTTTAGAAATTATCTTCAGGAACCACCTTGCTTTTCTGGTGAAGCTCAAGTTTTATGAAGGCTTTACATTGTACTTCCATGATGAAATGAGATAATGTATGTAAGACATTGTTTTAAAGGTGATGAATAACCCTCAATTGAGAGATTCTAAGTTCCTCTTAGTTGGGTTGGATTTAGAAAAAGGTACATTTTCTGCGGTGTTCATTCGTTAATTCAGTAACATGTAGTGAGTATCTATTCTGCTCAAGTCTTAGTGGATGCTGGGAGTATTGTTATGAACAAGATAAATTGTCCTTGCTTTTATGGAGCTTATAGTCTGCCAAGGGAGACAAATATAAAGCAGTCTTTTACACAATAAATGTTATAAATACAATTGTGATAAGTACTAAGACAAATGGGAAAAGTTTTGAAAATCTGTAATTGGTGATTTGATAATCTTGGAATCAGATGGCTTCCTTAAGGAAGTGACATTTGAGTTACTTTATCATTATCATAAAAGTGGTTGAGGAATTCAGTTCAAATAAGTGCTTAGGGAAATACTCAGATAAGTATTAGTTAAGGTTTAATAATAAGCATGATAACAAATTTATATTCCATTCTATTCTTGGTCTTCCATTTGCAGAATTCAGTTGAAACTCTTGGCTTTCTTCATTTTAACATTGGCTTCCACAGTTCCTAGATATACTCATATAGTCTGAGCTCATAACCCAATCCAGTCTTTACATTTGGCAGTAAATAAAAGCCTCCAAGTTATAATAGATTTGAAAATTATTTGTTAAAATGCACTAAACTTAACCTTGTATTCCATTCCATGAATACTTCCTTAAATATTAAACAAACCAAGGCATTTCTATTGTCTATCTTTCCAGATAGACTGAACTTCTTAAGGACAGAGGCCCTATCTCCAGAACCTTGTAGGATGTGAGACACATAGGAGGTGTAAAATAAACAAATCAATTATGGATAATCTGTGTTAAATAAGGAGGAAACAACTTGGCAACTGACCTTCCTGTTTCTTTTAAGTTACTTTTTAGCATAATACAGAGGCTTTGAATCTTAAGGTCTGGTTTTGAATTCCAGTTCCTTAATGTGTATTCCTAGGCAAATAACTAATTAAACTTCTGTAAACCTCATCTTCTTCATCTTTAAAATAAAGATTTGTTTACATGCGATTACATGTGTAAAGTGCTTTGCATAGTGTCTGGGCACATAGTAAGTGTTTCACAAATGGTGGCTAATATTATTACAAGATACAGATTCTCCTTGGCTTACCATAGGGTTACCTCTAGATAAACCCATCAGAAGTTGAAAATATCCTAAGTTGAAAATGTATTTAATACACCTAATCTTCAGAACATCATAGCTTAGCCTTGCCTACCTTCAGCATGCTTAGTATACTTACATTAGCCTACAGTTGGGCAAAATCATGTAACACATAGCATATTTTATAAAAAAGTGCTGCATATCTCATGTAATTGATTGAATCCTTTACTGAAGTGAAAAACAGAATGGTTTTAAGTGTATATCAGCTGTTAACCATTGTGATCGCATGGCTTGACTAGGAGCTGCAGCTTGCTGCCATTGCCCGGCATCAAGAGGGAGTATCGTACTACCCTTACTAGCCTGGGAAAAGATTAAAATTCAGAATTCAAAGTAAGGTTTCTACTGAACGCATATTGTTTTCACATTGTCCTAAAGTTGAAAAATTCTACGTCGATCCATCCTTAAGTTGGGGACTGTCTGTACATGCACTAAACATTTTTAGCTATTTATCTGTGATGTTTAAAATATATACCTATAGTGATGCAGGATACTGGTATGTGTTAGAGCAGATAATTGGCCCTTTCTATAGTTAAACCAAGTAAAAAAGTAGAAAATTAATAACTAGGTTGTTTATGAAACTAAATTTGATGAACTACTAATTATTGATAATTAAGTGGGTAATGGTGGCACTTATCATTGTAATGAATACATTGTCTTCCTTTATAAGTCAGGTTTTTTAATAAACCAAGTAGATTTTATAAATAAATTTTTGTAGACTTTTAAAAAACAAAACAATCCCCCATTTTATCTTGTGTATAGATTAAGATAATTGGATGTATGAAATTTGCCTGAATTGATGTGTATGTGTGTGTGTGGATATATTTAATGTACATATTTGGATTTGGGGATGGAAAGAGTAGAAGATCTAGTCTATATATCTAAATTTTCAGCTTCTATAAACTTAGCTATTTTAAGTACTTCTGTGTCACTGTCTTCATCTGTATAGTGAAGTACTATAACTTACAACTATAGTATTATAACTTCTTTTCTTTACAGTTACTAATCCTGGCATTTTCTGAGGATCTTTATGAAAGTAAAGGATGTAAGGGAACTAAGTGAACAAACAAATATTTTAAGGTTTCAAGTCTGACTTTAAATTTATTTTTATTCCATGTTATTTACAGTTATGAGTTGCTGGCAAAAATAATGTAACTACAGTTGACTATTGAACAACTCGGGGTTTAGGGGCACTGATCCCCAGTGCAGTAGAATATCTGAGTATGACTTTACAGTCGGCTGTCAGTGTCAGAGGTTCTGCATCTGTGGATTCAACCAACTGGATGGGGTAGTACTACAGTGGTACTTAAAGGGAAAAAAACCTGCATGTAAGTGGACCCACGGTTCAATCCCATGTTGTTCAAGGGTCAACTGTACTCCCTGAAACAAAGCAAAAAAATGCCAGCAAATAAACAAAAATCCTTTAAGGCCGTTTTATTTTACATTTAAAAAAAATGCACTTCAAGTTTCTCCAAAAGCAAAACATCCACACATTAGTGATTTGTTGTTGTTGTCATTGAACCCTAGGTACTGGTTGTAGTCAAGGGATTCCTAGACTGCTCTCTGGAATATAGTTCTAAGAATATAAGATGTTTGAAAATGTTATGAAGATATTATGGCCTTCTGAAAACCTTTTTGTTTTTGCATTTGAAATGTTTTGATTGATTTGATTGATTGACATGCTTTTCAGAGCACTTGAAAGGACAGCATTCTACATATAGAGAGGGTTCCTAGGGTCCATTTAGAGGAGCTTGCCTTTAAAATTAGCTGGCAGTTTTGTTTTTTTTTTTTCCCCCCGGTACGCGGGCCTCTCACTGTTGTGGCCTCTCCCGTTGCGGAGCACAGGCTCCGGACGCGCAGGCTCAGTGGCCATGGCTCACTGGCCCAGCCGCTCCACGGCATGTGGGATCTTCCCGGACCGGGACACGAACCCGTCTCCCCTCCATCGGCAGGCGGACTCCCAACCACTGCGCCACCAGGGAAGCCCCAGCTGGCAGTTTTATGTAAGGCAACAGGACAACCTATACTCTAAAAATATAATTTAGTGAACGGTATTTATGTGAAAATATGTGCATATTATATGTGCATCTCTTTTCTCAAACGACTTTATATTTTCTCACTTCCTCCCAGACTATCACTGAGATTAGGAAGCAGGCAATTTCAGTTGTAGCAATTGTGTCATGCAGAGATCACAAAGCAAGTCATTGATAAATTGGTATCTGAATTTAGATCTTGTTTTTTTCTCTTTCCACATGTTAGATTATTTTCACCAAGTTATTTTATTGGCTCCTTAATCCACGTTGAGACTTTAGAAATCTTAGTCTGTAGTTCTCAAGGTGATTTGCTAAGTATTATACAGTATGTACTAAAAGAGTGGACTTGGAAATAAGATGGCACAAGTAAAGTTAAATTTTTCTCTCAACTTGCAAGTATGCATTTCTAGATATGGTTTTCCTTTGTTATCTATTACAGTTCTACATTTGGTCTTTAGAGTAGCAAAATTAGACAATGATGATTAAAATCTGTCTTGCAATTTTGGTTTTTAACCTGTTAGCTGTGGCCATGTATTTTCCATTTCAAACAGCTCAGCTTGGGTGTTGTAAGAAAGCAGATAAAAGCCTTATGTCTATTTTAAATATTCAAATTTCTAGTGTAAATTCCTTTAAAAATAACTTTTTTTGTGTGGAGGCTTAGAAAAATCTTTAAGAAACCGAAATTTAGAGAAAGTTTTTATTGGACTAGAAGAATTTTGGGAGTTTATGTAATCACTAGTGGCCGTGAAAAAAACCCACAACTGGGATTTTGAAAATTACCTTTTAAAAAACACTATAATGTATGTCTGAAATCGAACTTCTCACCGACATCTATAGAGGTTTGATTTAGAAGAATTGAAGGGTTAGATCAAAGAAGGAGTAATTGTTCTAAGTTGGAGATCTGTACGTGTATCGGTTACAAAGTCCTGTTATGATTGGACGGGAACAAAACATAATTTATTTTCCTGAACTATGATTGGCTAAAATCCTTTTCTTTCCACGGTATTTTCTAACAACTGAATCCGGAGCCTTTCCCTGTTTTTATTATCTGATCAGTGAGTTTGGTGTATGTACTAGTACTAAAAGTACTCAAATTGGTGCAGAGACTGTGAATTTTAAGAATGTTGACAAAAAGCCCTCAACCGGATGTTTGGCTTTCTTACAATAAAGCAGTAGCGAGGTGTAAATCTCTGAATAGCTCAAACCCGTAATGAGTATCGCCCCAAAACAGGAAGAATGAAAGGATGACAGTGTTATCTTCATTTTCATTTAAAGTCGTGGACTGTGTTTCTGTCGTGACCGAATTCTGTGGGCTTAGTTTTCAGTTGGAAGTGTTGCTCTGCTTTGCTGCTGGGACTACGGGACTGTTAATTCAGGCAAAATTGAGGCTAACTCAGACTGCAGGCGCCATGTGTTCTGAAAAAACATCACTCTGGAGATGCGGCTTTTAACCTTGAGTTTGTTTTGTGACCCAGAGTGGAACCAGCGCACTTCACTTTCACCTCACCCCCAACTC
The DNA here is from genome assembly GCF_002837175.3 of Physeter macrocephalus. Classification (NCBI taxonomy): domain Eukaryota; kingdom Metazoa; phylum Chordata; class Mammalia; order Artiodactyla; family Physeteridae; genus Physeter; species Physeter macrocephalus. The sequence goes on along the minus strand of NC_041233.1, from coordinate 16,209,793 downwards.
CCCCACTTCTCAGGGAGCGACGAGTAGAGAGGTGGACGTCAAACACTACGTTTCTGAAGGACTGCACTCCCTTCTCCCGCCCCACTCTCTCTTTTTTTTATCCTGGCTGATCCCGCAGACGCTGCTGCAGCGTCGGGCACTACTTTCCGTCTGCGGTGGTTCCTCCGACCCTCTCCCGCGGCTCCCTCCCCCAGCCCGCGCCGGCGGAAGGAGACGCGCGGCGCTCCTTCAATCACGCTAGTGGATGGGGAGGCGGAGTAGTACTGGCCGCGGCGCGGTGGCAGTAGCGGCCGGCGCTGCCTCGGGGCCTGAGGCGGCCGTGTGGAAATTTCTGTCCGTTTCTTTCTTTTATTTGTGGAACTGCAGCCAGAGGCTGCAAGTCGGGGAGTCCAGGGGAGTGCTGAGGACTGTGAGAGACCGAGGTCGCTGTGCCCTTCTGGGCAGAGCGTCCGGTGCGCCCCCGAGCCTGCGCTCGCTCGCGGGGCCGCCGCCTTCCCTAGGTCAGCTGTCCTCGGCATGGGCGGCCGGTAGGAGCGGGGTTTCGGTGATTTCCTGGCAGCTGAGGAGGCAGCGGCCACTTCGGCAGCGACGGCTATGGCGGTGGAGACGCGGCCGGAGCTGGTGGGGAAGCGGTTCCTGTGCCTGGCGGTCGGCGAAGAGGCGCAGCCGGAGCGCGGGGAGAGCGGACGCTGCTGGCGGGGCTGGCGAGCGGGGGTTATCCGAGCGGTGTCACATAGGGACAGCCGTAATCCCGACCTGGCGGTAAGAGCGCGAACTCCCCTCAGTCCCCCGCCCGCGGCCGCAGCCCCACCCCTGGTCTCGCAGCCGCACCTTGTGGGGTTACCTCTGGCACCTGGCTCAGCCCGGCCAACTGGCGGTCACGCCCCTCTCCTGCGCTCTGGGCGGGTTTGCCCACGTGCCCTGCCAGGATCGCCTCCTCCCCGCGAGGAGCTTCCCCAGCGGGGGCGGTGACCCCCTCGGGACTTCCCGGTGCCCGCCCGGGCCCTTTGGCCGCTATCCGGGAGGGATTCGGCCGCGGCTTCCCCTGCGGCGCCCCGGCGGCCGCGGAGACCTTACGGAAAGGCGGGGCTGCCAGCCGGGTGCTGCGCGGGCGGGGGCGGACCCCTCGCTCGTGGCGGTTGGGGGCCAGCTTCACCTGCCTCTCAGTGCGAAAGTCTTAACAGTGCGGGCGTTGGAGATTGAAAACTTATCCCGTAAGGTTGCTGAAGGGGAGGAAGAAAAGGAAAGAAACAGATCTCTGGTTTTCCAGTCCTGGGATTCGTGTGTGTTTTCGAGGCTAAGGCCCTGGCAGTGGCGGGGGCCCTGATTCAACCTTTTTCTACAGTAGATGCTTGGATTTGTAACAGAAAACGATGAAAATGAAAACTTTTGGTTTGAAGGGCCATGGAAATTAATATCTCCCTCCCTCTCTCCCTTCTTTCCTTCGGTTTGTTTTTTCCATAGTGTTGTGTTTTTTTGTTAGAAGGGAATAGTGCTTTAAAGTCATCCATTCCTGGGTTTTATATGATTTCAAATGAAGCAAGAAATATTGTAAGTTAAAACGTTTAAGACTCTGCAGAACCTTAAAGTGTCTTTTTCTTTGGTTGCTTTTCCTTACTTGTGACACTGCCAGTGTTTTCTTTCACTAGTGTAGGAGTGTGCAAGATTCTGAGACGGGATATGCTGTTAGTGTTCCAGTAACGTTTTCACTGGGGGACATGTTGGAGCTAAGGAGCCAAGGAGAGGCAAGACATTGACTAGGCTTTGAAAGGTTGATTTATGAATACATAATCCATGACATTTATTAGTAATACTGTGGGGTATTTAATTTTTCAGTGGATATTTAAAATTTGGGAACGTTCTTCTTTTTGTTTATATGCAGGTTTACAATTCCGAATTTACGTGTACATATGTATCTTAATAATTTTGTTGGAGTTTTTCATGAACGTAGGCGGTGATATGGTTTCTTGTGGCGTGTATTAATGTCAACTTGATACTGCAAAATATGTTTGCAGAATAGAGGTAATTTTGGAGATTCTGGTTGGTTATTCTCGTTGAAAAGGAGAAAAGAGAATCTTCTTTAAAAAAAAAACAAACCCAAACATTTCTTAATGGTTCTACAAATTGTGGCAATTCAATCAGTTTGTGTAAAAACCATGTGCCGATTTTATTTTTCCTCTTTTTACTCTGATATGTAATTGTCTTGGTTTTATGTGGAAGATAGATTATGGGTCAGCATTTTTAAATTGTTTTAAAACAAACAGAATGATATTTTGTGTTTTCCTAAAAATGTTGTGTTTTGTTTTAGTAGATACATGAAAATTGGGAAGTATAGTGTTAAATTATGAATGGCATTGGCGACAGTCAAGTTATCGAAGTTAAATATATTAAAAATTTTTTTGTATGGGAATTTAAATGATATAAGGAGAGGGGTTTACACATACCGTGTTTGAAAAGGCAAGATAATAAATTGGGTATTTAAAAATGAAAAGTATACGTGGATGGAGGGAATCAACTGGAAAGAACAGGAAGGAGTTTCCTCAGATGATGAAAACGTTTTGCATCTTGATTGTTGATTACACGGGTGCATACATATGTCAAAACTCATTGAATTGTGCACTTAATATCTGTGCATTTCCTATATGCAAATTTTACCTCAAAAATGTGTTTTGAGCTATAACTATGTGAACGTTCGACAGTTTTCCTTTAACAGTCTTTACTTAAAAAATTTATGTTGTTACAGTGTAATCTGAGTTTTTTAGCCTGGAATCTACAGATTTAGCGTTACTCCCAAACTTTCTTATATTTCTTTTTTGCATTCATATTTTCTAAGTTAAACTTGGGACAGTTTAGCATCACCAAAATGCATTTCGCGTTGTAGGCTTTTGTTACTGCAGAATAAATCAAGCCCAAAGGAGCTTTATTTTTAAAAATTAATTAATTAATTTATTTATTTTGGGCTTGTTGGGTCTTTGTTGCTGCTCGTGGGCTTTCTGTAGTTGTGGTGAGCGGGAGCTACTCTTGTTGTGGTGCGCGGGCTTCTCATTGTCGTGGCTTCGCTCGTTGCGGAGCACGGGCTCTAGGAGCGCAGGCTTCAGTAGTTGTGGCACGTGGGCTCAGTAGTTGTGGCACGTGGGCTCAGTAGTTGTGGCTCGCAGGCTCTAGAACTCAGGCTCAGTAGTTGTGGCGCGCGGGCTTAGTTGCTCCGCGGCATGTGGGATCTCTTCCCGGGCCAGGGAGCTCGAACCCGTGTCCCCTGCATTGGCAGGCAGATTTTTAACCACTGTGCCGCCAGGAAAGCCCCCTAAAGGAGCTTGATCAATTACTTTTGTGTATTTTGTTTTTGGTTACAAATATATGTAATTTAAAAACTTCAAGTTCATTAGGAATCTCAGATATGAATGTATTTATGGCACAGGATTTGGAAGGATAATTATCAGAACTTGAAAGTAGTTTAGGGGGTGCTTGGTCTCAAAAGTTAGTCACTTATTTTTGGTCTTATGTGTGAGGAATTTCCACATGCATTAATTTCCTATACTACTGTTAACTAATTATCACAACCTTGGTGATTTAAACAATATGAAATGATTATTATAATGGTTCTGGAGATCACAGGTCTAACTTCTGGGTCTCCATGGGCTAAAATCAAGTTGTGATTAGAATTGTGTTCTTTTCTGGAGGCTCTAGGTCTCATTTTTAGAAGCAGCCCACATTCATTGGCTCGTGGTCCTCTTCCTCCTTAAAAACCAGCAGTTTGTCTCTGTTTTTCTCTAGTCACATCTCCCTCTTGACTCTCTTGCTTCCCCTTACACTTTTAAGTGCCCTTGCAATCATATTGGGCCCACACAGATAATCCAGGATAATCTCCCCATCTACCAATTAACAACCTTAATATCATCTGAACCCTAATTCTCTTTTGGCATGGAGTTTAACATAGTTACAGGTTTCATGTATTAGGACATGAGCATCTTTGAGGTGGCATTATTCTGCCCACCACACCATGGTAGCAAAAAATATTCTTTTACAATATGACCATGATTTGATACAAATAAATTAAAGCTAAAATTACTGTACTTTTTCCTGCTGCGAGTTTTAGCGATATCACTATGTGATCTCTTAAGTAAATGAGCTTCATTTGTATAAGTTTTACTTAGCTGTGCTTGTATAATTTCACCTGTTTTGTTGGTGACTTTTTTTTTTGCTGTACGCGGGATTCTCACTGTTGTGGCCTCTCCCGTTGCGGAGCACAGGCTCCGGACGCGCAGGCCCAGCGGCCATGGCTCACAGGTCCAGCCGCTCCGCGGCATGTGGAATCTTCCCGGACCGGGGCATGAACCTGCGTCCCCTGCATCGGCAGGCGGACTCCCAACCACTGCGCCACCAGGGAAGCCCTTGTTGGTGACTTTTAAAAAATAGCTTGAAAAATCTTACGGGGTATCTTGGAATTCCATTAACCAGCAAAAGACTTTATCTGAACCCTTTTAATTCAGGAGGACCAAGTTGTTGATTAAATTGAAATACGTAAAATACATTGTGAGCCCTCAGCATGTTTTCTTTTTTGTAGCTCCATTGTTTAGAAAGGTTCTTGATTTGTTATACATGTTGAATGTTTATTACTGCCCTACTTTTTGAGGAACTTTCTAGAAGATTGATAGTATTATGGAAGGAAAGCTGACAGTTGAGACAAGTATGGTTGTATAATATTCAACCTTCAATAATATTGTCATGCTAATTATAGAGGAAAAATCGATTTACTCTTTGCTCATTTTACTTCCCTTGCACGACTTAAGAGCCCTTTATTTATTTACTTATTTATTTATCCATCCATTCAGTCACTTACCCACCTACCTTCCCTTGAAGCTTAATGTGATTGCATCATTGTTTCAAGCTAATCCTATCCAAAGTGTGAGTATTTTTTAAAAAATGTATCAGGTTTTCATAAAACATCCCAGGTTACCGTGACATTTTGCAATGTCATTGAAAATCATTTTTAATCTGGTTAGAGACCTCCCCACTGGGATTCCTCATTTTGGATGCAATCCTCTATTTTCCTTTCCCACAAAAGTTTCCACTTTTCCAAACTCTTTTTTTCTTTTATCTTGGACTTTAGTCTTCCAGATTAAAATCTAAGAGTGTGATGTTTGTGTTTGAGTCTGCTCCTTGAGAATAAAATTCCCAGAATTTTGCACTCGACTTTGCGCTGTGTTGCATAAGAGGTTAGATATTTGCTGAGTGAATGAGAAGTTGAAGTACATTATACCTGATAGATCTTCATACCAAGGACCCAGTCCTGTTTCAAATGAAATAGAAACTGCTCTGGAGCTCCTTAGAATGGACACTTAACAGATTCACACTTGGGATCTCTGGATCTTGGGTCAGTTATTCTTTTTCCCTGTAGAATATTTCCATCATTTCTATTTTTACACAAGAATCCTTTTGAGTCAATCTCCTTTATATATTTTTTTGTTTTGTTTTTTGTTTTTTTGCGGTACACGGGCCTCTCACTGTTGTGGCCTCTCCCATTGTGGAGCACAGGCTCCGGACGCGCAGGCTCAGCGGCCATGGCTCACGGGCCCAGCCGCTCCGCGGCATGCGGGATCTTCCCGGACCTGGGTACGAACCAGTGTCCCCTCCATCGGCAGGCGGACTCTCAACCACTGCGCCACCAGGGAAGCCCTCATTCTCCTTTATATTAATATATTGCTTGAAACAAATACAGAATCAGGGAAGAAATAAAGTCATAATAAAGGAAGGAAAATATTAACTGAAGTATTCAGAAATTCAGGAAGGGATGCTAAGAACTGAATTACATCTTGATTGCAACATAAAAGAAGAACACAGATACAACAACAAAGGCAACACACACAAATAAAAACTTCTGTATCTTGGTGAAAGAAGCTTACTCTTTTTTAATGTCAGTAGGGAAGTATGAAGATATTTTGTGTACATTGAAAAAAAAGCGGTTTACTTATAATCATGGAACATTTTTCTGTAGGGCTTATAAAACTTTACTCCTGGCTACCATTAATACTAAATTTGATAACATCTTGAAGAGTTCTTTGGGGACTCATTATTGGATAGAAAGGAGCAAATGCACACAGTTTCTAAATGCTCACACCAAGTTGCTTTATGAGTGATGTAATATAATTTTAAATCTCTTTCACAAGAACAGTGTTCTCAGCAAATGTTTTATTTGAAGTACAATGAATCAATGTGAAGTTACTTGAAAAGTAGTTGTTATCTAATAGTCTCTTGTCAAAAACTCAGATTGAAAGTTTCTTGTAGAGAAATGAAAAGTATGGCAATTATTGTTATCTATTTTTTAACTTGAAAATTACTCTCTGTCTAATAAAAAGCATTCTACAATAAAAAAAAAAAAAAGTACCAGGTTTTAAGACTTCTCTGGTGGCCCAGTGGTTGGGACTTGGCCTTCCAGTGCAGGGGGTGCAGATTCGATCCCTGGTTGGGGAGCCGGGATCCCACATGCCTCATGGCCAAAGGACCAAGAACACGGAATGGAGGCAGTGTTGTAACAAATTCAGTAAAGACTTAAAAATGGTCCACATCAAAAAAAAAAAAACACAAAAAAACCTTTAAAAAAATGTTATCAGGTTTTTTCAGTACCCAAAAGGAACAAAAAAATCATAGTATTGTGTTTCATAGACCAAACATGTAAATTTGTTTGTATTTGGGGTAATTTTCTAATGGTCACTTAGTGAGGAGTAGCTAACCTTGTAATACAGATTTTAAGCTGTTCTAAACTGTGTACTACCTGTAGATTAAAGTTACTTTGCAGATCTTATATGTTCTAAATGTAAGTATTTTAAATATGAAAACTATGTTTTTCTGCTTAGCTGTCTCTTCATTTAAGTTTCATATTGAGTTGGTAGTATTTGATTCTTTAAGTTTTGTTAGGATAATTCTTTAGGTAAATCTAAAATGTATATCATGGTGTTGTAATATTGCTAATACTAATTTCTGGTCTAGGCACACAGTGTTGAATGAATGAATGAATGATTTTTACTTCATTGCTCAGTATGACCTGGATAAGTTAACCATAGGGAAAATTGGTTTAGCTGGTAGGTAGAAAAACTTTTATGTCTGATCTAAGTACATACAGGTCCCCCCCCAACCTTGAATTTATATTGTGATTGGTTCTAAAGACTTATGTACAGGAAAATAAGTATGTAAACTGTAGCTGTGGTGGCACGTAACTTGTGCAGTTGTAACCACTAGCTGTTTTTAAAAGTAGATAGCCACCCAGTAAATGGTGTGAAGTGTATGTTTCTGTGTAAAATTAAAAAAGGAGGTGTTTTGTTTTTTCCCTTTTGACCTGTCATAGATATATTCTGGCACGTATTTTGATGCCATTAATTTAAAATAGAGAATGTTTTCATTCATTAAGGTAATTGGACTAAAGACATTTTAGTATGAGAACTCTTAGCTTCATATAGGGAAGATGTTGCATTTGAAAGTAGAAATGTCTGGATATTTCCACATAATCAAAAGTATGTAGGCTATTTTCCTGTGTTTATAGGTTTAATGTGTTACTTTTGACAATTGTAAGTTATGAGCAAAGAATGTTTTCAACTCTCAAACTCATATTTTGTTTCTCCTTTACATATTTAGTATCGTACCTAGCATTAGGTGTTTAGTAAATGTTCATTGAATGGCAGATAAATGAATGAATATCATCAATTTCTTGTATACTTTAATTCATACCAACCATCTCAATTATCAGTGACTATTTACTCTTAATTTTGAATCTCTTTTTTTGTTGTGTGGAATTGTGTACCTTAGTGGTTACTTCCCCATATTCATTGTCTATTGTGTGGTTTGACTAAAGGGTGGGCCTGGGTGCTCCTAAGCCAATCAGGGAATTGAACTCCTCTGGTCACACTGATGGGTATAGGCCCTAAATAAGTCCAGTCAGAATGAAGGCAAGGGTTATTGTGTGGGTGTGAGTCTGGAATTGCCACAGCCATTTTCCTACTTGAAGGTAAACAAACCAGTTTGAGGACAAAGTTGACATACAGAGGCTAACAGAATTGAAAAGGCAACCGAAAAAATATGGCTGATCAAGTTGTTTTCTGAAGCCTAAATACAACTATTGGATTTTTCACTTACGAGATTTTTCATTATGGAAGAATAAATTGACTTTAATGTCTGCTTTTCTTGGTGTTTCTCTTCTTTGGAACCAAAAGCATGTTAACTAATATACATGGTAATATTTCTTTGCCTTTTTTTTTTTCTTTGCTTTTTTTTTTTTTTTTTAAGGCATTTTCTTGACACTTCTTTGTTATTTAAGGTTAAGGCAGAGTTTTGCTTTATAATTTTGAATAATTTCAGTAGTGATTTTCAAGAATGGTGATATGTTCTGCTTTATTGTGTCCAGATGTATCCCAGAGCTTTGAAAAATTAATGTATATGAAACAGAAATACCTAATTTTCTAAATAATTAAAAATAAGAAATACCATTTGAATTTTTATGTCAGGAAGTATGCCATAAACCCCTCATTGTTAAAGAGAAATTTCAGCAAATAGATATCATAGAAATTAAATAAAAATTAAATAAAAATTAAATTAAATAGAAATTTAAAAAGGTGTTTTGTTTTTTCCCTTAAATAGAAATTATAAAAGAAATGGCAACCTTTTCTTTTTTAGGCTGTAAACCATAAATACTTTATTTTTCTACCCTTGTCACTGTTGGCCTGATTTTTAATGGTGGCAGTTTGGTAGTAACAAATACTGCTGATTTCATTTGTTTCAAGGTTTGAGTGATTACATTTCTGCCTAATGCCCTGATAAACATTTTTTTCTATGTGGATTTTTAATAAACTTGTGTTTTATTTGATATAAAGTTCTTAATCTGACAAATCTGTAAGGGTTATATAATTTATCCTTTAAGAATGTTGCTCACTAAATATTGAAATGTTCTAAGATGTTGAAATAGTCTCTGAAATTATCTAACTGGGTGGAATCTTTTCACGTAGAATTTATGGTTTATTTTATATTTTAGCTATTTTATGGAATTATATTAGTAAATGCTTTGAAAATATTACTTTATTTCCTTCTTATAATAGAGAACCTATTGATTTGATTATAGAATACATAGTTAATGAGTAGAAAACAGCTTATTATTCATTTACTGTTTGGTTGGACTTGGTGCTAAAATTCTAAGGTTACAACATGGTCTAGTCCAGTTTCCTGGATGCAGCCAGTAGGAACTGTGAGTCATACAGGATTTGAGCAGGGTAGATAAATGCTTAGACTTTTGAATTAAAAAGTGTGAATATAGTGATACCTGCCTATTGGGGTTTATTGGCTAGTACACTCCTTTGGAATGAATAAAAATTTTGGATTACATATTTCTTAATAGATTGCAGATTTCAGGTACAGTATTTCATCTATATTTGTTCAAACCAGTGCAACAAAATAGATCTTAGTAGAACATATTTTGAAATTAGTTTGAATAAATAGGAATTAAGTATAAGTATATATAATAAAACATAACTGATCACTTAAAAGAAGCATTTCTTAAAAGTACACTTACCATTGTACTTGATTTATAGTTTGGGCCTCAGTTTTCTCATTTATCCCATTCAGTGAATGGAATTGGTCTAGAGTTCAGAGTTTTTCCTATTCTGTAGTTCTAGAATTGTGATGTTAATAGTTTTTTGGTTTTTTTTTTTAACTTGTAATGTCTTAGAATAAAGTGTCTTTTAAGCAAAAGTAAATTTCAGGTCTGTCCCCAAAGCTCTTAATTCTGAGTTAATGAAACATTTCATTATGACATATCTGTTGTGTTTTGTTATTACAAAGACCACAATTCTATGTAAATAATGTGATTTCTGTTCAGTGTTTCTTTTGGATGATCAAAATGAGATCATAGGATTTGGATTTTTATGATTGAATAAATTGAGGTAGAATAAAGAAAAATGTCTGAAGTCTTCAATATTGGGTCTTAAAATAATTTAGCATATATATTTCTTAATGCACTTGGAAGTTTTGATCAGTTACATTTAATTCTTGGTGAAAATACCCTATGGTTCAAATAGATTAAAAGAAGTCAAAAATTGCTTCTCCAAAGGGATATAGTAATTCACACTTTCAAAGTTAAAAGAAAAAAAGCCCCATCCATTGCTATGATAAATATTCTCCCTGAACCTTTCTTTCTTGATTTTTGCAGCCCCATGATTCAAGTCCTCTTGGAACTTCTTTTTTCAGTGACTACAGTTCCTCCCATCTTCATAATTTAGTATTAGAAAGTCAGTCCTTTGCTTACTGTTTCTTTTTGTTTTATTTTTCAAATCTTGTTATTCCCTTTGGAGAATTTACTTGTACTTCTTTGCCTCATTACTCACTAATCTGCAACTTAAGCATTGACCTTCAGTTGGAATCCACCATCTCTCCATTCTTTGGTGTCTGTATATGAATGTCCCACATTTGAGTCTGATAAATGTTACTAAAATGTAGTTTATTATCTTCATGTGAAAAAGCTCCCCTTTTGAGATTTATCTTGACGTCTCATCCGGACTTGAAGACGCCTCATCCTTCACCTTTTCACCACCTACAATGTATGTATTTAGTGAGTTACACAAATTTCTTTCTTCAAATTACAATCTCTTCTCTTCCCCACTCCCACCTCCCCTTTTATTCCAATTTGTGCTACCACTGAGTCCACACCTTCTTTGCCCTAGGCATGTATTAAGTGATCTTTTTACTTTAAAGTTTATTCCTTTTTCAGTCCGTTCTATTCGTTGTGGACAAATTACTCCTGTGTTTCCCTTTAGCTCACTTTAGTAGTTTTTCCTTCGCTTATTCGATAAAATCCAAACTTCATTCTCTAATGCTTAGATGTGCTCAGTGTCTCTATCCTTTGAAATTTAAAATTAACTAATCCCCTACATAAACTGCTGTGGTGTTTAGCGAAAGTCTTTCGTTGGAATTTTTAAAATATTATAACCCACTGTTAATGAAATCATAAAATGCATTTTTTGCTTCCTTTCGAATTTCATTTGCTGATAAAAAGTTTCTGATGTCGAACATTTCTCTTGTTAAAATTGGTATTACTTGGTATTGCATGAATTGAGTCCAATGAGAAAACAGATTCTTAATGAGTCAAATGATGTATAAAGTGTTAGTTATTCCATTTCTGTTCATTAAAGACAAAATCCAATTTAACAACATTTTGCACACTATTAATGAATCTGGAAATATGACTTTTCTTTGATTTTAAGGTAGACATTTTCCACATTTTAATGTTTCTGAAATTAAGGCATAGTTTACGTACAGTACATGTCAAAAGCAACTTCTTTACCACTAGACTGAATGTTAAGTGGCAGTGTAATGGTAGTACTCATGTCTGCAAAGTGTGTAACCTTAGTGTAGAAATTTTCAGTCTTCGTATTCTTTTAAACTTAATAGGGCTTCCCTGGTGGCGCAGTGGTTGAGAGTCTGCCTGCCAATGCAGGGGACACGGGTTTGAGCCCTGGTCTGGGAGGATCCCACGTGCCGCGGAGCAACTAGGCCGGTGAGCCACAACTACTGAGCCTGCGCATCTGGAGCCTGTGCTCCACCACAAGAGAGGGCGCGACAGTGAGAGGCCCGTGCACCACGATGAAGAGTGGCCCCCGCTTGCTGCAACTAGAGAAAGCCCTTGCACAGAAACAAAGACCCAACACAGCCATAAATAAATGAATAAATAAATAGATAGATAAATAGATAGATAAATAAATAAATAAATAAATAAATAAATGTAAAAAAACCAAAAAACAACAACCAAAAAAACCTTAATACTTACTGAGGATCCCATAGAGCTTTGATTTCTATGGGTTATACCTATAGATAATTACTACATTAAAAAGTAAGATTGAATTGTTCTGATGTAAAAGCACACATTCAGTTACACCTGTCAGAACAGTGCTGTCACACTATATGTAGCCTGTAGAAAACTGCTCTGTACACTGATGGGAGAGTAAGATTGCAAAAGGCAAATAACATCCTGGTTTTATTGTGAAAGGTTTTGACCTTATAACCCCCTGAATGGGTTCAGTTACCCCTGAAAACCTATGGTGAAGGTATCTGTTCATCTAATCATCTGCCTAGTTGGAAGTATCATGGCAGGTGTTTAAATTTTAAGTTGAATTTAGCTTCTTCATTTCAAATGTCTGCTAGTATTTGCTATGTTGCTTTATACTGCTGTATATAAAAGAGTGTATTTTAAATGTAGATTTCTTGTCTCATGCCAGAGAATGTAGAAACAGTAGAACATGAAGTAGAAACTAAGTCAGCATTCCTGGAATAGATTTTAGAATTTTTCAAAGATAGGAGAGGTCTGTGTGACTAATTCATGTCTTGTGAAGGAGGTGAAAAATCTGATTCATCTGTCAAAATTACTGAGTTTAAGTAAGACTCAGAAAACATCTTTTGAATCAGGAATATTGAAGAAGGAATGCATGTTTATGTTAATGTATGGATAAAGTTATGCATTGCCATTTAATGCAGACTGGCTTTGTGTATATTTAATATAAGATTTACTTCTTCCCTGAATTGTTTTTCCTTAGATTGAATCTTAGCATCAAGGCATTACAGTACTAGGGAAGGTATTGAAACTGTGAAACAACTTAAAATTGGTAAACTGTTCCAATGTGTTGAATAGCACCATACTATTATTTTGGTCTGTCTTTATCTTCAAAACCACATTGATGAAATTATATAGATCAGATTTCAGAGTGTTTCACCTATTCCCTAAAATGTTCTATTGCCTTAACTGTCAAAATCTCTTCTTATATTTTAATACCAAAGTGAATCATTTTAAGGGAAACCATTTAACTTTATATTGTTCATCTTAATAAAGGGAGTAAATAATGAATATGAATATAGACTATTTGTGTCCTGTCATTTCATAATGGCTTTGAAATATATAAACATATGTACATATTTATGGAAATAGTGATTAGTTCCCCTTGAACTAAAAGTTATAGCAGTAAAAAATGTTTAGATTAAACCTGCAAAAAGGAAAAAGGTAAATAAGCTTGTAAAGAAAGCTAACATAATAATGAGTTAAATTTGCTTCTGAATTTCTTAGTGTCCAGAGCAAAATGAGAATTGTGATGAATTACAATATCACTGATCTTCAGAGTGATTTTCACTGAGGCTTACTGGCTTTTTGGAGCTTTTTGAGGTCTGTTAGAAAAGTGAATGAATGGCCAGAGAGTATAGGAGAAAAGGAAGAAATCCTAGGGTACTGAATTCTGGTCCTTGACCCATTCATTTGGAACAACTTTGATCTTATCAGTTTTATTTGATAATGATATCTCAGGTCAAAAAAATTGGTTATGTATCAATAATTCTTTTTTCAGGGAGAAGGAAGTGTGCCATTTTTAAAGATAAACTTTTCCAGACAAAAAATTCTTTAATTGATGACTTGTACATGGAAAATTAAGTAGTATACAATTGTTAAACACAATGATTATTAAAACAAACAAGAACTTTCTTAGTAATTAAAGATTAAAGATGTAATTATAAAGTGACTCCTGATGAGGATATTCCTGCAAAAGATTAATTTGGTCCAGGTATGTAATTTTTAGTGATCAGTGGAACATGTAGGAGAAGAATCTGATATATATGTCTAAAGGCAGTGATTCTCAACCTTTTTTATATTCGTTGCAGCCTCACAGTGGATAGGGTTAAGCTTTAATGTGCATGAAAATCTTGGAGGGAGCTCCATATTTTAAATGCTAGTTTCTATACCTCATACCTAGATATTTTGATCTGTATTTTACTAAAATCTGCATTTTATTTATTTATTTTTTTTTTTTGCGGTACGCGGGCCTCTCACTGCTGTGGCCCATTGCGGAGCACAGGCTTCGGACGCGCAGGCTCAGCGGCCATGGCCCACGGGCCCAGCCGCTCTGCGGCATGTGGGATCCTCCCAGACCGGGGCACCAACCTGCATCTCCCGCATCGGCAGGTGGACTCTCAACCACTGCGCCACCAGGGAAGCCCTAAAATCTGCATTTTATTAAAATTATTTTTATTAGGTAGCAAAGCCACGTAAAAAGATACATCTAGAGTAATTTCACTCCCACCCCTGTCCCCATCAGCTCAGTTTACTCTGCAACTCTTTTATTTTTATTTATTTATTTATTTGTCACTCTTTTAAATAACCATTTTTATTAATTCAGGTGTCTTTCCAGGGTTAACTTATAAAGATAGGAGCAAGTGTACATGGTTTCATTCCTCCCACTCATATGTGATCAACCTGAGCATCACTGAAAGAAAAATACACATTATAAATCTACTCCAAGATATGGTAGGAAGTACACCAATGAAATATTTGTACTAAAAATAAAAGCAATGAAGTATTTGTACTAAAAATTATTGAACTTGAGTATAATCAAGCTTCTACATTCAGCCACTAATTTGCAGGACATATGAGGGTAGGGGAGCATGTTAAACACCACCACGAGGATGCAGTCAACTAGATCCAGGATGTGGGAAATTCTAGAACTAGAGCTGTGCTGTTGAATATTTTGCCAAGTTAAACTGATTAAAATTGAATATCAGTTCCTCATTCACTGTAGCCAGTTTCAGGTTCTCAGTTGCTACATCTAGCTAGAGACTATGGTTTTAGACAGCACAAATAAGAAAATGTCCATCATTGCAGAAAGATCTATTGGATGCCACTATTCTAGAGTAAGCTTTAAAAGAATAGTCAACTTATCATACAGACTAGTAGAAGGGGAAAAAATGGAATGATAAAAATAAAAGAAGGCAGGAAGAGAGACAAACATAACAAAGGTGAGACAAACAGAAAGCACAAAATAAGAGATTTAATTTAAACCCAGATATATCAGTAATTACATTAAATGTTATTGACTAAACGTTTCTATTAAAAGGAAGGTTATAAAACTGGGAGGAGAGAACCCACAAAACACACTTACTGGGACTTACCTGGTAGCACAGTGGTTAGGAATCTGCCTGCCAATGCAGGGGACACGGGTTTGATCCCTGGTCTGGGAGGATCCCACATGATGCGGAGCAACTGAGCCCATGTACCACAACTACTGAGCCTGCACTCTAGAGCCCGTGAGCCACAACTACTGAGCCCACGTACCGCAACTCCTGAAGCCTGTGCACGTATGGCCCGTGCTCTGCAACAAGAGAAGCCACCGCAATGAGAAGCCTGCACACCGCAACGAACAGTAGCCCCTGTTCACCTCAACTAGAGAAAGCCCACGCACAGCAATGAAGACCCAACGCAGCGGAAAAAAAAAAAAACCTCACGCTTCTTTGCTGTTTATAACAAATCTATCTAAAACATAAGAATACTTACAACAGGTGGTTGTAAAAAGATGGGGAAAAAATTTCCATGCAAATACTAATTAAAGTTAGTTGACGTGGCTATGCTAAAGACAGTGTTTAAGAAAAGCAGCGTTATTTGGGATAAAAAGGCTTTGTTTACCATGGTAAGCGTTTATTCAGCAAGAAGATATAATTTCAGTTTTCTAAGTACCTGTGACATGACTTAAAATACATAAAGCTGGAATTGATAGAACTATTAGAGAAAATAGACAAATTTATAACCATAGTGGGAAATTAAATAGCTGATAGAACTAGCAGTAAAATAACAATAATAAATAGAATATTTAGAATAATAAATACTTGCTTTGGCCATCTCACAAGGTAGTTGTGTGAATGAGATAGTGTATTTAATAAATACACGGTCATTCAATATGAGTAGATATTTAACATGAATAAATACTGAAATACTTTTATTCAAAAAATATTTGAGCACTTTCTAATGACTGGTACTGTTTAAGACACGTGTTTTGTAAGGTGTGCAGCCTTAATCATAAGTAAGATGTTGTCAGGTACAGTTACCAATTTTAAGTGCTTAATGAACGATAAGCAGTAATATCTGTATGGATTCATAGAAGTGAGTGATACAGATTTGAAGGATGCATTCGTTGAGGAAACAGGATATTTGGGGCCCTGAAGAGTGACTGGCATAATATATCGGGTTGGCCAAAAAGTTCCTTCGGTATTTAAGTAAAAATAGAAGACACATTTTTCATTTCAGCAAGAACTTTATTGAACAACGCATTCACCATTTTGTTCCACTACCTTTTGCTATTTTTCAGACAACTTCATAATTTCATCTTCCCAAAACTTTTTTATCTTTTTGAGCAAAGAACTGGTCCAGGTTCCTTTTACAGTCTTCCAGGGAATTGAGATTTTTTCCATTAAGAGAATTTTGTAAAGACGGAAATAAATGGAAATCCGAAGGTACAATGTCTGGTGAATACGGCAGATGACTCAGAACTTCCCAGCCAAGCTGTAACAGTTTTTGCCTGGTCATCAAAGAAACATACGGTCTTGTTTTACCCTGATGAAAGATTATGTGTTTTCTGTTGACTAATTCTGTACGCTTTTCGTTGAGTGCTGCTTTCAGTTGGTCTAATTGGGAGCAGTACTTGCTGGAAATAATCGTTTGGTTTTCCGGAAGGGGCTCATAATAGAGAACTCCCTTCCAATCCCACCATATACATAACATCACCTTCTTTGGATGAAGACCGGCCTTTGGTTTGGTGGCTGGTGGTTCATTTTGCTTGCCCCACAATCTCTTCCATTCCCCATTATTGTACAGTATCCACTTTTCATCACTGGTCACAATTTGTTTTAAAAACAGTATGTTTTTGTTATGTTTCAGTAGAGAATTGCATGCAGATATACGGTCAAGAAGGTTTTTTTCACTTAACTTACGTGGAACCCAAACATCAAAGCAATTAACATAGTCAGGCTGGTGCAAATGATTTTCACTGCTTGATTTGGATATTTTGAGTATGTTGGCTTTCTCCCACATAGTATAACGTTGATTGTTCTCAGTTAATGTCTTGATTTGATCGCTGTCAACTTCAACTGGTCTACCCAACCATGGAGCATTGTCCAGCGAGAAATCTAAAGCACAAAACTTCGAAAACTGCTTTTGACACGTTCGATCAGTCACAGCACCTTCTCCATACACTGCACAAATCTTTTTTTGCGTTTCAGTTGCGTTTTTACCTTTCTTGAAATAATAAAGCATAATATGCCAAAAATGCTGCTTTTTTCTTCCATCTTCAATATTAAAATGGCTATACAAAAATTCACCAATTTACAAAGTGAGAGAGTGGCATGGACATATATACACTACCAAATGTAAGATAGGTAGCTAGTGGGAAGCAGCCGCATAACACGGGGAGATCGGCTCGGTGCTTTGCGACCACCTAGAGGGGTGGGATAGGGAGGGTGGGAGGGAGGGAGACGCGAGGGAAGAGATATGGGGGTATATGTATACGTATAGCTGATTCACTTCGTTATAAATCAGAAACTAACACACCGTTGTAAAGCAATTATACTCCAATAAAGATGTTAAAAAAATTCACCAATTTTTATTTTTTAAAATTAAATTTAAATTAATTTAAATTAAAATTAAAATTTAAATTAAATTAAATTTTTAAAATTAAAATGATATGATAGCTGTCATGGTACCATCTACAAAATTGTTTTGAATGAAGTTAAAGACACCTGAGCGCTACTAGAGCCCTCTTAATGAGGAAACTGAACAAACAGTATGGCCAACCCAATAATAATATTAGAAGAGGTATAAAATGGTTTTGGTAGAAAGAATGGCATGAGGAAAAGCAAACCACTTGGCTTCAGAGAGGGTTCATATTGGAATAACAATAAGAAAAATAATGTGAAAATTAGGGCCAAATTGTAGTATCAGATTGAGAAATTTGTGGTATGTCTAGAGTGGTTGGCTGAAATGAATATCCTAGTACTTGTGCCATTTCCCAACTTTATGAATACAGTTGTCCATAGGTATCCATGGGGGCTTGGTTTCAGGGCCCCCTCAGATACCAAAATCCAAGGGTGCTCAAGTCGTTTTCTTAAAATGACATAGTACAGTTGGCCCTTTGAATCTGAATATGTACAGCCATAACTATATTTTTGAAGGTAGAATGAAGGGCCTTTAATTTTGGTCGCTGAAACAGCGGACTAATTTCCATACAGATTGTACCTGTTTACAGCTGCAGTTTATGGAAGCACCAGTTTTCCCACACGAGTCTCAACACTATTGGATATTGTCAGTCATAATTTTTGCCTGATTCGCCCAAAAAAAGTACCTTGCTTTAATTCCTGTTTATGTGTTTTTGAGTTTCATGTATTTATTGGCCTTATTTTAAAAATATATAAATAGCTTGCTCATATTTTGGCCTCTTTCATTTTTAAAAAAATTATGTATTTTATTTTTGGCTGCATTGGGTTTTCGTTGCTGCGTGTGGGCTTTCTCTAGTTGCAGTGAGCGGGGGCTGCTCTTCATTGCGGTGTGCAGGCTTCTCATTGAGGTGGCTTCTCTTGTTGCGGAGCATGGTCTCTAGGTGCACGGGCTTCAGTAGCTGTGGCTCAAAGGCTCTAGAGCACAGGCTCAGTAGTTGTGGCTCATGGGCTTAGTTGCTCCGCGGCATGTGGGATCTTCCTGGGCCAGAGCTTGAACCCGTGTCTCCTGTATTGGCAGGCGGATTCTTAACCACTGCGCCACCAGGGAAGCCCTGGCATTGGGATTTTGATAGAGATTATATTGACTCTGTAGCTCTCTTTGAGTAGAATTAATATTATAACAATATTAAGTTTTCTAATCTATGAATACAGTATTTCTTTCCATTTATTTGTGTTTTTAATTTTTTTCAGCAACATTTTTTTGTTTTCAGTGTAGAAGTTTTTCTCCTCCTTGGTTCTGTTAATTCCTAAGTATTATATTAAATATTTTTAATGCTATTGTAAATGGAATTTTCTTAATTTCCTTTTCAGGTTGCTGATTGTTAGTGTATAGAAATGCAGCTGATTTTCATGTGTTGATTTTGTATACTGCAACTGCTGAATTTTTTTCTAACAGTTATATTCCCCTGTGTTTGTGAAATGTTTAGAATTTTCTCCATATAAGATCATGTTATTTGCAAATAGATATTTCTTCTTTCCCATGTGGATGTCTTTTTAGTTTCCTGTCTAATTTTCTATTTAGAACTTCCAACACCATATTTAATAGGCATGGCAAGAACAAGCATCTTTGTCCTGTTCTTTTTTTTTTTTTTTTTTTTTTTTTTTTTTTTTTTTTTGCAGTACAAGGGCTTCTCACTGCTGTGGCCTCTCCCGCTGTGGAGCACAGGCTCCGGACGCGTAGGCCCAGTGGCCATGGCTCACGGGCCCAGCCGCTCCGCGGCATGTGGGATCCTCCTGGACCGGTGCACAAACCCATGTGCCCTGCATCAGCAGGCGGACTCCCAACCACTGCACCACCAGGGAAGCCCTGTCTTGTTCTTAATCTTAAAACGTTTGTAGTTTTTTACTGTTGAATATGATGTTAACTGTGCAGTTTTCGTATATAGCCTTTATTATGTTGAGGTAGTTATTTCTTTTCCTAGTTTGTTGTGCACTTATCATGAAATGGTGTAGAATTTTGTCAAATGCTTTTTCTGCATCAATTGAGATGATCATTTTTCCCCCCTTTCATTCTTTTAATGTGGTGTATTACACTGACTGATTTTTGTATGTTGAACCATCTTTGCATTCCAGGAGTAAATCCCGCTTGGTTACGTATATTACTATTTTTAGTGTATTTAATTTTTTTAAAATTTTGTAACTCCTTTCATTTTCTCACACATATATTCTAGTATAATTTTGCTTGGAATTGTATACGTTTTTATAGACAAGTTCAGGAAGAAAGAACACCTTTTCACGGAGTCTGAATTTCAAATAGCATGGAATATCCTTCCAGCTATTAAACGTTTTTTGTTTTATTTTTTAAGTTCTACAGTTATTTTCCTCATTTAGGTCATGTGGTATTTTTAGGTTTATTCTTAGACACTTTATATTTTGATTTTTAAATGCGTGTGGACATACCCTGAATCATTAATGCATACCTTTATAAGTCACTGATTTCTTTTCCCAAACATGAGTTTTGGACTAAAAATAATGTTTCTATTCTTTTCCCTGTGTATATTTTTAGCTCGTGTAATTGCTTTCTAGTTCTTTTCACTAATGGGCTTAACAAAGTTACAGTAAAGGTTAGTGTCATAAAGAAAAAGTGAAATAATAATGTTACTAGTGTCTTAAATCTTTTGCTTAAATTCTCAGTAGGCTGTTGAAGATGTTATTTCTTTAACCTATCTTTCATTTTATAATTGTAATCGGTGGAAATATAAAGTTTATTTTATAGAGCTTTACTTTTAGGTTAAGTATGTAGCAGTTTATCTTTGGATAAAATTGTAACAAATTACTGTATTCACAAATACAGATAAAAATAAAGATAATTTGGTGGCAATTACTATACAAAAGAGTACATATCAGAATTCTTAATTTTAAAGTGTTTTAAATTACTTCCTAAGGTATCAATTCTTTTTAAACACTACTGTTTCAAAATGCTATATTTATGACAAAATTGTAATCTACTAAAAACGGTGTGTGTGTGTACACACACACACACACACACACACACACCGTCTAAAGGGTTCTTTTTTATCTCTTCTACAATAGACTCTATTTTCAATTGATTTCTCACCTGTGTTAACATTTTAGAGAACTGTTCTATTTTTACGTCTCGAGAAGGGTACTGTAGTGAAGGTTAAAACTTGGAGAAGAGGAAACTGACCTTATGTACGCTGTAATTTTTTAATGTGATTTCTTTAGCTTTTGATATTTTGAACCTTGGTAGAGCTCAGGAAATAGATCAAAATTATCCATTTTAAACAACAAATGGCTGTACTTTCTGGATTCTTGACTGAGTCAGTTATCTGTGAAATTTTAAAACGTATGAGGAAAATGTTCAGTTTTACTAAATTCCCAAAATGCAAAAAGGGTTGAAGGGATAACAGGTGCATTAGGTACTAATTTTTTGTCTAGTCTTTCTTTTGTTATTGTTTTTTACATAGGAGAGAAAAAATAATCCAGGTTTTGGCAGAACTTTTACTTCAACTTTGTTCTGAGGAAGTTTTTTTTTGTTTTTTAATTAGTTAATTAATTTTTGGCTGCATTGTTTCTTCGTTGCTGCGCATGGACTTTCTCTGGTTGTGGCGAGTGGGGGCTACTCTTTTTTGTAGTACACGGGCTTATTGTGATGGCTTCTCTTGTTGCGGAGCACAGGCTCTAGGCGTGCGGGCTTCAGTAGTTGTGGCTTGTGGGCTCTAGAGTGCGGGCTCAGTAGTTGTGGTGCACGGTCTTAGTTGCTCTGTGGCATTGTGGCATTTTCCTGGACTAGGGATGGAACCCATGTCCCCTGCATTGGCAGGTGGATTCTTAACCACTGCGCCACCAGGTTAAGCCCTCTTTTGTTTTTTAAAGCAGTTGTGACTCCGGCAAAATTAACAATCAATGGACATATTTAAAAATCTTGAACTCTTTGATCTTAGTATCTTATCTTCTAAATGAAAATGATCTTTTTTTCTATTGTAATAAAACAGTAAGTTTTTTTTAGATTAGTTTTTTTTCCTTTCACCTTCTCCCATACTTCAGAGTTATGGATAGTGTACTTATACTGCTGATTCTTTTTAGTTATACTATTAATGGCACAGAGCCATAGAAAGTAAGATTTAATCTTTTCAGAGCATAAGCTATTACCTTTATTATTTCTGTCCTTTTAAGTAATGTGGAATATTATGATTCATGTTAGAGTTAGAAGGAAAATGTACAGGCTCAATGAAATTCGACTGCTCACCTAGTATTACAAAGGAAATGAAAGAGGTCGGAAATACGTTGATTTTGATACAGGAAAAAAAGGGGGGTGTAATCTAAATCCAGTACTATTTTGTACCCTTTAAAATTATATTTATTTATTTTTTCTTCCTCTGTTCTTCAGTCTTCTAGATACTATAGGCTGTTTTCTGGTGAAAAAGAGGAGGTTTCTAAGAAGCTTTTTTTTTTGGAGAAGCTTTTTAGAAGTAATGTGGGAACATGAGGAAGAACTGAGTTGAGGTCAGGGAAGCTATAAACCTTTGAGTGCTTTTGTGATGTGCTGTTGCTCTGTGGGAGGCGCTCAAAAAGGTCAAGCTTGAGAAACTTGCTTCTTAAGAATGTGACCATTAACGCTTAGCGTACCCTATTTTTGTTGAGTCTGTTGGGAAGATTTTTATTTAAAAGTTGATTGTATCTTGTGTTTATTTATAAAATGCTTATATTTTATTCCTAGAGTTATACCAATTCCTTACAAATAATCAAAACACAAATATAGCAATAACAGAAAAACTTTGTTGCACATGAAGAAATTTTGAGGTAATTAGAAGGAAATTGGAATCTCTACTTTGTAAAGAAGTAGTCTCTGTTGTATCTTTTTTTTTTTTTTTTTTTTTTTTGTGGGATGCGGGCCTCTCACTGTTGGGGCCTCTCCCGTTGGGG
>NC_041233.1:16173650-16187117 GCF_002837175.3 Physeter macrocephalus | reverse complement strand
AACCCGTGTCCCCTGCATCGGCAGGCGGACTCTCAACCACTGCTCCACCAGGGAAGCCCTCTGTTGTATCTTTGACATATAAGTTGTTTCGTATTATCCTCAGTTTCTTGACTTCTGTTACCTCTTGAATCCATTCTACTAGCCTTTTGCCCCATTACTCTAGGGAAACTGCTGTGATCAAAGTCACAAATGACCTGCTCCTTTCTAAATCAAATGTCATTTCTCACTCCTCATCTTACTTTGACCTATCGGCAGTATTTAATATGGCTAATCACCCTCTCTTCCATTAAATATTTTGTTCACTTTGCTTCTAGGATATTATGCTCACCTGATTTTTCTCCTACCTCTCTTGCCTCTCCTTTGAAGTTTCCTGTGCTAATTTTCCTTGTTTCTACCGCGTGTTAAGTGGTCAGTTCTTGGATCTCTTTTCTATCTAAACTTTTGTCCTTGGAAGGTATACCATCTATATGCCGATGATTCCCACATTTATATCCTTAGTTTGGACCTTTCCCCCAAACCTCAGACTCAGAGACTCATATTGAAGCACTTCCTTTATGTCTCCATTTAGGTGCCTAATGGGCATCCCAAATGTAACATGTCCACAACAGCTCCTGTTACTATCCCCCTAAGCCTGCATTGCTCTGTGTTTTCACCATTCAGTGAATGGCAGCTCCATCTTTCCAGTTCAGTTCCTTTGAAGTCATCCTTGACAACTTATTCTCGCATCCCATATCCAAAGTATCTGCAGAATATTTTTGGTGCTGCCTTCAGAATACATCCGGAATTCCAGTACGTCTCACCTCTTCCGTTATTATCACTCTAGTCCAGGCCATCATGATCTTTTGCCTAGATTTTCCAGTAGTTTCTAACTAGTTACAAGTAATAAGTAGGTGCCTAACTAGCTTTCTATTTCTTCTTACCCATAAAAGTACCTACAGCAGGTAGTCAGATTATGTCACCCCCATAATCGAATGCTTCCAAAGTCAACCACACTGATTTAGAGTTAAGAGCCGAAAGCCTTAAGTGGCCTGAGAGGCTCTACATGTTATGTTGTTCCTCATCAGGACTTTGACCTCATCATCTATTACTCTCTGATTTATGTATTCTTTTCCAGCCACATCATTGGCCTCTTTGCCGTTCCTTGAATATTCCAGGTGTTATCTTCCCTTGTGGCCTTTGTACTTGTTTCTCTGCCCAGAATGCTCTTCCCCAGGATACCCACATGACTCGCTCCCCCAGGTAGGTCTCTTCCAGTGTCAGTATGCTTGCTCATTGTGGTCTTCTCTGGCCACCTTATCTAAAATTGACTCCCTCCCTCCCTCCCTCCCTTCTTCCTTTAACATTTTCTGTTTGCTATCCTGCTCTACTTGCCTTGTCTGTAATTTCATTTGGAGTAAACATTTTACTTATTTTTCTGCATTAGAATTAAGCTTCAGAAAATGGGTTTTTGCTTATTTGGTAACTGCTGTTTTCCCATCACCTAGAACATCGCTTAGCAGCTAATGGGGATTCAAAAAATATTTGTTTAGTTAAAATACAATGAAATGTCCTAGAGTTTTCTGAAATTTAGCTCTTATTCTTGGAGTTATATTACTTTTTAATGAAAAACCTAATAAAGTCAGCAGAAGAGAACTTTCTAATATGCAAATAAGAAATCAGAACCCTCTCCGTGTCAATTTTTGTTAGGTGTTGCCTCTCAGTAAATTTATTGAATGAATACATACCAAGTATCTATTATGTGGTTAGCATTGTAGGCTAATTGAAAATTTAAGAAATAAACCCACTCTCAAAGAATTTATATTTCTAGTGGAGGGGGATGACTAACATTCAACTGTTGATTTATACTATAGTATACAGTTGTGGTATAATAAGAAATATATATCTGGTTTATGTCACTGGTTCCTGGCACTGAGCTTCTAAAATCCTTGGAATTTCCTGAGTGATAAAGGTGATGGGAGCATCTTTTGTTCTAATGAGGTGACTCCTCATAAGTCCCTAGATAGCTTTAGGTTGGAAGCTGGTCACTGAAAAGACTAAGCTTTGATTAGAAGCTTGGAACTTTCAGCCCCAACCCCCAGCTTTTGGGGAGGTGAGAGGGGTTGAAGTTTGAGGTAATCACCAATGGCCACAATCATGCTTTTATAATGAAACCTCCATTAAAAACTCCTAAGCTGGAATTTGGAGATCTTCTGTGTCGGCCAATACATCAAGGTACTGGGAAGGTGATACACCCAGGGAAAATTTGAAAAACTCCGTCTCCCACTCACCTTGACCTATTAATCTCTTTCATCTGGCTGTTCATCAGTTGTATCCATAAACCAGTTGTAGTAAGTAGGCTTTTCAGAGTTCTGTGAGTAGTTCTAGGAAATTAGTGAACCTGATAAAGGGGGTCATGGGAATCCCTGATTTATAGTTGGTCAGTCAGAAGTACTGGTATCTCATATATTTGACTGGTGACTGAAATGATGGCAGTCTTGTGTGACGGAAACCTTCAACCTGTGGAGTTTGATGCTAACTGCCTATAGTTAGTGTCAGAATCTAATTGAATTGTAGGATACCCACTTGGTATTGGATTGTTGGAGAAGTCATTTTGGAAAATATACCACCTAATTGATGTCAGGAGGGAAAAAGCCAGTCAACAATTAAGGATTAATTATGTGGTGATGTTAAGTGCTATAGAAATTAAGAGATGGGGCATTATGAGAGTGTGCTACTATTATACTTTTTATGATAGAAAGGCTTCATGGAGGAGCTGGATTATAAAAAGGGTAGTCATTGAAGGAAGAGACTACATTCCAGAGAGGGGAATAATATGAATATTGCCTTGGGGACAAGAAAAAGTTTGGCATGGAAATAGAAATACTTCACAAATTTTTATGCCATTTTTTCTTTAAAGCCTTCCCTTCATTTTCTAGTTGGTTATATTTTAAACTACAGAGCATCTACTATTTCATGCACACTGACATATGCCTAACATTCTAATGAGTCGCTAGAAGTTACAAGGAATATAATGAACCAAGTCTTTTTTTTTTTTTTAAGAAATTTTAAATTTAATGGCCCCCTTGGAGTCAAGTAAAAATCCAAAAGAACAAATATGTATGGAGAAAACACACACACATACACAAAACTGTCTATATTTTGCATGTGCATGTAATGTAAGTTAATTGGTATCCTAGGTTTATTAAGAATGGCGTATCCAACTGTTAATATGCCCAATTTGAGGATAGAATTAGGAGGAACTTTTATGGCTGGTCCAAACATTATTTACTTTTTTCTCCCTGGCAATCTAGGACTCTTGTTTCTGGACTCGTTGATTCAGATTTTTAACCAATAATGGGAAAACCTAGCTTTGTACTAGATCAGCCTCCATGAATCTTTGGGCAGTAGTTTTGGTTGATTGTCTGCATCATTTTACCAAGTATGACTTTCTTGTTGATCTCACCAGTTATCATTGTGTATGAGTATCATCTTAGTTATATATATATAGCCCCAGGATAGTGCTTAGCAAATAATAGGTGCTACATACATATTCTTAAATGTACAAAATATTGGGTAAAATTTATTTGCTCACCTCTCCCAAGCTTCAAGAACACCAACAGTGTAACAGTGAGAAGAGGAATGAGAGAAACAGAACAACAGAGGTATTTATTGAAGGTGACTAAATCCATAAAGTAACTGAGGCCAAATAACTGGAAGAGATTCAGTAATGAGAATAAAGTTGAGTGTAGTAATTCAAAAAGGGCAAAAGTCAGATTTTTCTCCACTATCACCGTATATTGGAGTTAACTTTTTGAGTCACCAGCTGGCTACTGTGTGATTTTATTGAAAATAGGGTGATGCTTGGAACAGGAAAACTGAATAGAGAGCTTTTAAGTGAAACTTAAGAATAGAGATAGGAGAGAATGCAAAATGAGAAGATTGAGGGAAGGACTTAAAATTAAGCCAATAGGAAGGGAAGAATGATTGGTTCATAGTGGTACTATTTCTACTTACATAACCCTTGCTCAGTACCAGCCATTATCTTAATGTTAAACAGTTTACATGTATTGACATTTTATCCTCATAGAAACTTTTTGAGTTAATCACTGCTGTTAGTACCACTTTACAAATGTGGCAACTGGGGAGTATATAGGCTTAGGAAATTGCACATACATATTGTAAGTGAGGACTAGTGTTTGAACCCAGGTCCTGTAACTGCAGAATCCACTTTTTTCGTGTTATGCTGCCTTCCAACGAGGTACTTCCTGACTGTAGACACTTTTCCTTCTATCTGGATGAGTTAGGTGACTTGGGGAAGGTCTTATTCATAATTACTACCTGTGTGTGTGTGTCTCTGTGAAAGATGATTTGACTTTTCTTGGTTTTCTCATGTATATAAGAGGGAATATATTACCTAAAAGGGTTATTACAGGAATTAAACTATGTAAAGAACTTATCATAGTGCCTTTTATGTTCCCTTTACTAAACCTGATTGCTCATGTAACTGTTTGGGGGACTGCTGTAGACAGTGTAGTAAAGGACAGTAATTAAAGGCTCAGTCTTCAAGGAAGATGTCTGGAATCAAAAGATCTAGGAATAGAGTGGTAAAAATCTGGTTGTTCTTTTCTTTCTGAGACTTAGTTGGTCACTGGGTTACTAAATGGTAGTCTGTACAAACTGTGTGAAAGCTGCATCTACTATTGTTCGGTGGATACTCAGAAAATGCATTTTAATTTTAATAATAAAGTAGAAACTTTTACAGAAAAAATATAAGTTGAATCATATGAGGTATTACAAAGGCAAATGTGATTGCTTGGATGATTATTTGTCTGCTTATACTTTCTTACTGGTTTAAATAACACTGCTTTAATTAGTAGCAAACATCTTTAAGATCTCATCGATAAATTCTGTTACTTTATCTGTAATGTGCCCACATTTCTGTTTGTCTGTACTGTATAGATTAATATTGCTTTCTTATTTCACTGTCACCTTAAGTGAAATCATTGCATTTCATTCCCTTCCTTTGCTTATTTCTAGCTGGAAGTAGTACCATCCTTCTTGTGATTTGTGGAAAAATAACAAACTTATTTATGTTTAATTTGGCTACTCCTTAAGTATTTTTAATGGCCTTTAACACCCCCGTCTCCCCTATTTTTTCTCTGAAAGCCTGAAATTTCAGTGGTATATTGAGGTTGCTTCTTTTTCCTATTTCTTTTTTCTTTCTTATTGAAGTATAGTTGATTTACAATATAGTGTTAGTTTCAAGATTATATTTCATTGTAGGTTATTACAAGCTTTTGGGTATAATTCCCTGTGCTATACAGTAAATCCTTTTTGCTTATCTATTTTATGTGTAGCGGTTTGTATCTGTTTATCCCATACTCCTAATTTAGTCCTCCCCCTCCCCCTCCCCTTTAGTAATCATAAGTTTGTTTTCCCTGTCTGTGAGTCTGTTTCTGTTTTGTATCTATTTTTTAGAGTCCACATATAAGTGATAACATACAATATTTGTTTTTCTTTGGGTGACTTATTGCACTAAGCATAATGTTCTTTAGGTCCACCATATTGCTACACATGGCAATATTTCATTCCTTTTTATGGCTCGGTAGTATTCTATTGTATATATATACCGAGTTTTCTTAATTCAGTCATCTGTTGATGGGCAGTTGGGTTGTTTCCATGTTTTGGCTATTGTACATAGTGCTGCTGTGAACATTGGGGTGCATGTATCTTTTCAGATTAGAGTTTTCATTTTTCCCATATTTATACCCAGGAGTGGAATAGCTGGATTACATAGTAATTTTATTTTTAGTTTTTTTAAGGGACCTCCATACTATTTGCCATAGTGGCTGCACCAGTTTACATTCCCACCAACAATGTAGGAGGGTTCCCTTTTCTGCACATCTGCTCCTGCATTTATTATTGGTAGACTTTTTTTTTTTTTTTTTTTCCGGTACGCGGGCCTCTCACTGTTGTGGCCTCTCCCGTTGCGGAGCACAGGCTCCGGACGCGCAGGCTCAGCAGCCATGGCTCACAGGCCCAGCCGCTCCGCGGCATGTGGGATCGTCCCGGACCGGGGCACGAACCCGTGGTCCCCTGCATCGGCAGGCGGACTCTCAACCACTGTGCCACCAGGGAAGCCCTGGTAGACTTTTTGATGATAGTCATTCTGACCAGTGTGAGGTGATACTTCATTGTGGTTTTGATCTGCATTTCTCTAATAATTAGCAGTGTTTAACATCTTTTCATGTACCCGTTAGCCATCTGTATGTCTTTCGAAAAATGTCAATTTAGGTCTTCTGCCCATTTTCTGATTAAGTTTGATTTTTTTGATATTGAGTTGTTTGAGCTTTCTTTTATATTTTGGATAGTAACGTCTTGTCAGTCACATCATTTGCAAATATTTTCTCCCATTCCCTAGGTTGTTTTATTTTTGGTTTTGTTGATGGTTTCCTTTGCTGTGCAAACACTTTTAAGTTTGATTAGGTCCCATTTGTTTATTTTTGCTTTTATTTCTTTTGCCTTGGGAGACTGATGTAAGAAGATATTGCTATGATTTATGTCACAGAACGTTTCACATGTGTTCTTTTTTTTTTTTTTTTTTCCGGTACGTGGGCCTCTCACTGTCGTGGCCTCTCCCGCTGCGGGGCGACGCGCAGGCTCAGCGGCCATGGCTCACGGGCCCAGCCGCTCCGCGGCATGTGGGATCCTCCCGGTCCGGGGCGCGAACCCGGTTCCCCTGCATCGGCAGGCGGACGCGCAACCACTGCACCACCAGGGAAGCCCCTCACATGTGTTCTTTTAAACGAGTTTTATGGTGTTGTGTCTTAGATTTAGATCTTTAAACCATTTTGAGTTTATTTTTGTGTATGGTGTGAGGGAATACACTAATTTCATTGTTTTACATGTAGCTATACAGATTTCCCAACACCCTTTGCTGAAGAGACTGTCTTTTCTCCATTGTATATTCTTGCCTCCTTTGTCGAAGATTAATTGAACGTAGGTATGTGGGTTTATTTCAGGGCTCTCTATTCTGTTCCATTGATATATGTGTCTGTTTTTTGTGCTGATACCATGCTGTTTAGATTACTATAGCTTTTTAGTGTAGTCCAAAGTCTGAGAGGGTTATCCCTCCAGCTTTGTTCTTTTTTCTCAGAATTGCTCTGGCAATTCTGGGTCTTCTGTGGTTCCACATAAAACTTAAGAAGATTTGTTCTAGTTCTGTGAGAAATGTTATGGGTAGTTTGATTGGGATTGCATTAAATCTTTAGATTGCTTTGGGTAGTATGACCATTTTAACAATATTAATTCTTCCAATCCAAGAGCAAGGGATATCTTTCCGTTTCTTTGAATCATCTTTAATTTCCTTTATCAGTGTTTTATAGTTTTTAGAGTATATGTCTTTCACCTCCTTGGTTAAGTTTATTCCTAGTATTTTTTTTTTCCTTTGACAGTTTTATTATTTATTTATTTATTTTTTGTTTGTTTGTTTGGCCATGTCTCACAGCTTGCAGGATCTTAGTTCCCTGACCAGGGATTGAACTCTTGCCCCCTGCAGTGGAAGCACGGAGTCCTAACCGCTGGATGCCAGGGAATTCCATGATGTGATTTTAAACGGAGTTGCTTTGTTTTTTTTACTTTCTATTTCTGATATTTCATTACTACTGTGTAGAAATGCAATAGATTTCTGTATATTAATCTTGTATTTTGCTACCTTGCTAAAATCATTTATGCTAATAGTTTTTGTGTGGAAACTTTAGGGTTCTCAGTATAGAGGATCACGTCATCTGCAAATGGTGACAGTTTTACCTCTTCCCTTCCAGTTTGGATACCTTTTATTTCTTTTTCTTGTTTGACTGCTGTGGCTAGGACTACCAAAAGTATGTTGAATAGAAGTGGTGAGAGTGGGCATCCTTGTCTTGTTCCTGAATTTAGCAGGAAGGCTCTCAGCTTTTCACTGTTGAGTATTGTGCTGGCTTGTCATAAATGGCTTTTATTGGGACTTCTCTGGTGGCGCAGTGGTTAAGAATCTGCCTGCCAGTGCAAGGGACATGGGTTCAATCCCTGGTCTGGGAAGATCCCACATGCCACGGAGCAGCTAAGCCCGTGCACTGCAACTACTGAGCCTGCGCTCTGGAGCTCGCGAGCCACAACTACTGAAGCCCACGTGCCTAGAGCCCATGCTCTGCAACAAGAGAAGCCACTTCAGTGAGAAGCCCGCATGCTGCAACGAAGAGTAGCCTCCTCTTGCCACAGCTAGAGAAAGCCTGCGTGCAGCAATGAAGACCCAAAGCAGCCAAAAAAATAATAAATAAATGGTTTTTATTATGTTGAGATGTATTCCCTCTATACCACTTAGAGTTTTTATCGTGAATGGATGTTGAATTTAGTCGAATGCCTTTTTTTGAGTCTTTTGAGATGATCATTTGGTTTTTGTCTTTTCTTTGGTTAATGTGGTGTATTACATTGATTGATTTGTCTATGTTGAACCATCCTTGTGACATGTCCATTGACGTTTAAAGTAATTATTGACAGGTATGTACTTATCACCATTCTAATCCTTGTTTTACAGGTTTTTGTGATAGTTCTTTGTTCATTTCTTTTTTTGTTTTTCGTTTTGTGGTTTGATGATTTTCTTCTGTAGTGTGCTTAAGTTCCTTTCTTTTTGGTTTCTGTGAATCTGTTGTATGTTTTTGATTTGTGGTTACCTTGGAGTTCACGTATATTGACCCATAACTATATCTGCTTTAAACTTGATAGTCATTCAGACTCAAACACATTCTAAAAGTTCTACTTTTTTTTACCCCCCTCCCCCACATTTTGTGATTTTGAAGTCCTCTTTTACATCTTCATGTTTATCCTTTTACTGTTCATTGTAGGTATGATTGTTTTTACAAATTTTTACTTGTTTTTAAATTAGTGTACTGCCTTTTTTTTTTTTCCCCCGGCTGCATTGGGTCTTCGTTGCTACACACGGTCTTTCTCTAGTTGTGGCAAGCGGGGACTACTCTTTGTTGCGGTGCACAGGCTTCTCATTGCTGTGACTTCTCTTGCTGTGGAGCATGGGCTCAGCAGCTGCAAGCCATGTGGGATCTTCCTGGACCAGGGATCAAACCCATGTCCTCTGCATTGGCGGGTGGGTTCTTAACCACTGCGCCACCAGGGAAGCCCCTGTACTGCCTTATTTAACTGATCGTCAAACAGTAGTGTACATTTGCCTTTCCTATTGTGATTTTTTTCCTCTCCTATAGATTCTTTGCCTCTTTTCCATTTAGAGAAGCCCCTTTAATATCTCTTTTAGGGTAGGTTGCTGAATTCTTTTAGTTTTTGCTTGTCTGAAAAAGTCTTTCTCTTTCTATTCTAGATGATAATCTTACCGGGTAGAGTATCCTAAGTTGCATGTTTTTCCCTTTCAGGACTTTGAATATATCATGCTGTTCCCTTCTGGCCTGCAGAATTTCTGCAGAGAAATCAGCTGATAGCCTTGTAGTGGTTTCCTTGTAAAAGATTCTTGGTTTTTTCTCTTGCTGTCTTTTCTTTTGCCATTTTAAGTACAGTATGTCTTGGTGTGAGTCTGTTTGGGTTCATTGGGATCCTCTTTGTTTTCTGTATCTGTATATCTGTTTTCTTCTTTAGATTTAGGATGTTTTCAGCCATAATTTATTAAAATACATTTTTGATCCTCTTCTCTCACTTTTCTCTTTCTATATCCCCTATTATATGTTGGTTTGCACATTTTATATTATCCCATAGATGTCATATGTTGCTTTCACTATTTTCCCCTTCTCTTTCTGTCGGTTGTTCTGATTGGATGTTTCCATTATTCTGTTTCCCAGCTCACTTATTCATTCTTTGCTTCGATTTTGTCAGCATTTCATCGCTCTTAGATTGCTTTTTATCTCAGATATTGAATCACCTATTTTTGATTGGCTCATCTTTAGAGTTTTTAGTTCCTTGTTACATTGATTTGCATTCGTATCAATAATCTTTAATTAATCAGTTTTATTACCACCTTTTTTTTTTTTTTTTTTTGGTGGTATGTGGGCCTCTCACTGTTGTGGCCTCTCCCTTTGGGGAGCACAGGCTGCGGACGTGCAGGCTTAGCAGCCATGGCTCACGGGCCCAGCCGCTCCGCGGCATGTGGGATCCTCCCGGACCGGGGCACGAACCCGTGTCCCCTGCATTGGCAGGCAGACTCTCAACCACTGTGCCACCAGGGAAGCCCACCCTTGGCTTTTAAAAACCTAAACTTGAAATATATTTTATCTAGATTTTTGATTATCACAGCGATGGTAATGATGGTGGTATGAATTATATAGGAAGCAGAAACTCCTACATGGTGTTGATATTTTGATTATTTGTTTGCATATGTGTCCTTCAGGTAGAGGTAGATTGTATTGTTTGTAACACAGCTCCTGGTAGTGTCTGATACATTAGTACATAGAAAATAATGAGTGGCTTTAGCAAGGCTTTAAAAAATATCATGTAGACAGACGTTCCCTTGAGCCATCAAAGAAAAATAAGACTAAAAGACAAATGGTTTTCTTTCTTGTAAAACCTTCAGTACAGATCTTAATAAATTTGTATGTTATGCTCTTGGCAGTGGAAGATCATGGAGAGATTTCTGAGCAACCGTTTAGAGCTTTTTAAGTGTTGTTAACAGGAGATTAATTGGAAAACAGTGTGCAGTAAAGATTAGATATTTTGTCAGGATGCATGTTACAGGTATCCTTTAGTATGGTAATTTTGTGTAGTCGGCAAACCAGTAGCATCAGCATTACCTGGAAACTTGTTACCTTTCTGTGATGATATTCTTGTAAAATATTTAATGTAGTCTCAATCTTAGGCTTTCTTTGGAGTTAAATTGTAAACCTATATAAAGCAATGAAGGTTATTAGAGCAAAATAACAATCAAAATAGTTGAGTTCATTGAAAAATAAAAACTTGTCTGTATTACACAGGAAAGTGATGTGGTTCTTATTTGACAATAACCGGCTTATTTCAGTTGACTTACTGAAGTATTGGATTGTTTAAGACCCAACTTTTCTTAGTGATAGTCTGGGTAGTAGCAAGTTCTCTATTTTTCATTGTTTGTAAGGAAGTAATTTACATCTATAATATGATGGAAGTTCCTTAGTATATGGTGTAATCACAGGTAAACTTTTATGATCCATCTATTTTCTAGTAGCTTTAGCATATTTTTATATGAGAGAAGGTCCTATGCCTTATAAAAATGTTGACATTAAGTTTTTTTTAAAAAGCTTCCAGTAGTCACTTGATCATTTAAACATTGGTCACTAATTTTCTGAGGGCCTTTTGACAAAGTGTTTCAATTTAAGATTTAAAACTGTCCATCATTGGGCAGGCTTATATAAAAAGGCACATTCTTTATGTTTATCATCATTTTGTAGATTCAGTATGTTTATCAAAATTTTGGCAGCAGTTTGAGTAGTTAACACTAGTGTGGTAATTTGCAGGGAAAAGTAGCTTTTAAATTTGGCTTTAATATTTCTGCTCTTAAAAAACCGAAGACCCAGTAAAGGAGTACCTCATCTATATATGTGCATTGAGAATGTTTCTTATGATATTTAACTATTATTCTTTGGTGATCTGTTGTGTTTCATTACTCGTTTAAATAATTGATCAAGTTCCCAAAGTTGTAGCATACAGAATGTGTTTAAGATGACTTGGGTCAAAAGTTTTTCAGAGTAGGTGACATCAGTCTCTATGATCATAGAAAAATCTGAATGTTTCTATGACAGATTTAGTTTCAACATTATATCTTTTTATAAACTCAGTCATCTACTAATGTGCATTGGTTACAAAATGAATCACTCAATTAAGTGACCTACTATTACAATTTTCATATTTGTAAAAAATAATAGCTATAAATATTTATTGTTATGTTAAAATTATCCCTAAAATTTCATTTGGGACATATAGCACCTCTGTGGAGTGTGAAATTAAAAAATCAATTATGTATTTTTTACCAAATTGAATGTAGAGTTTTATATACATTTTTCATTAATATAATAAACATTTTAGAATAAAATGCAAATAGAATTTTACAATAATTTTAAATGTATGAAATCTGTGATAAGAAAGGGATAGACTTTGCTACAAATTATTGTTACAAAGCTAAGGTTATGTTTCATTACTTATGTAAAATAGTGTTCTGTGTTTAGCTTCTTATAGGGCTAGGAGAATTGTGTAGTTCTATTGATTGGTTCCATGCATTGGAAATCTGACCTTTAACAGATGTTTGAGAAATTGCCAGCGCAGCATGATCAGCCAAGTAGACAGTTTTCCCCCTGTTGCTTGACAGGCCTTTAGTGGTTTAGTAACATGCCAAGGAAATTTTAAACTTTTTTTCATAGTATCAAAAGCTTTCTAAAATATTAAGAACACATTGGAAAATATTGACAAAATGAGGTATGTTATTTTTCCCCAATCATGGATTACAGTTCAGGTAATTTTAAAATGTGTTTGTTTATTTCAGGAAAAAAACAAAACAAGAAAATCCTATCTGTTGAGTGAATAAGATTTTACTTTTTTTATTTAAAAATTTGCCTATGAAATTAATTGTCATTAAGGATTAAAGCATGGGTTTTTTTTGCCTTGGTCATATTTTTCCTTGTGCAGTTTAAACATTGCACATTTCTCTTATTTTAGTGTTCTTATTTGATTGTTAGTATCTTTCAAAAAATATAGAATTTTTAAATAGAGATTAAATGTGTCACTGAATAGTTATCATATCTGGAACTCCTAACTAGGAGCAGGATGCTGCATAAATGTGTGTTAAGCCTGTTGTCTGAAGGACAGCCTTTTTTAGAGTGTGTAAGAGATCCAGCTGTGTAGTGTGGGGGTTTGGCATGAACACTCTAAGCTCTGTTTTCTTCAGTTACATCCTTTGAGTGTGTAGGAAGGGGGAAAAGGAATACCATAATGTTTGAGAATCAAGTGTTGAATTGATAGTACCAGCAGTTGCCAGACTGGATCTTTTCCTTGCAGGTGCTGCTGTTCCATAGGGCATTATAGTTGTTTTCCATTGTGTCAGATTTGGAAAAAAGATTTTATTTTAAGGAAAGTTTAAGAAATATAATCTTACATGTAGTTCCATGTTTTGGTTTTGTAACAATTGTGTATGCCTTAAGATTATATACTGAACTAGTTCTTTAAAATAAATGATTACAATTTGTGATGAGTTGGTAAACACTTATATTTCACCTTAAAAAAATAAAAAGGCTATTCTAAGAATAACTATGCTAAACCAAAACTTTAAAAAACAAAACATCTGTCCTATAGTTTTTCTGAATCCACATAAACCAAACTTAATGGCCAATACCAATTGCACTGCAAGTGAAAGCCAATTTTTTTTTTTTTTTTTTTGCGGTACGCGGGCCTCTCACTGTTGTGGCCTCTCCCGTTGCGGAGCACAGGCTCCGGACGCGCAGGCTCAGCGGCCGTGGCTCACGGGCCCAGCCGCTC
>NC_041233.1:16097827-16173617 GCF_002837175.3 Physeter macrocephalus | reverse complement strand
GCACGAACCTGTGTCCCCTGCATCGGCAGGCAGGCGGACTCTCAACCACTGCGCCACCAGGGAAGCCCCGAAAGCCAATTTTTTATGTTTGTATATAAAAGCTTCAAAGAAAACAATATAGATAATTATTTCTTCAGTAATGTTATCAAATTACAGTAACTTTTCATATTGTTGCTTTCTGATAAAAATCACATGAAATTTTATTAGGTGGGGGAAAGTTATTAGTAAGCTGGTAGCTTTTAAAAATATGTATATGGATAGGACACTAAAACTTATAGGTAAATTTCTAATGAAACTTGTCTTCATTATGCTTGTGATATTATACATACTGATACTAAAGTTTTGGTGAAGTCACTTTATATGTAGAAAAATTACGTTTTTAAGTGAGATATGGTAAGTAACCATATTCTTACTCATATCCATACTGCTACATTTACTCATTTTCAAAACCAGTGAAATGGAGTTGTGTCTCAAAAAGAGGGGATTAGGTTGCAGTGTGGGCAGCAGCAGGGGAAAATGCATCTAATCAAATTCACTCCTAAAGCCTTTTGGGGAAAACTAAGGTGTTGTTTTTCAATTCATCCAACACAGCTGGCTTTTTTTCTTTCAGTGTTGGAATAATTTTTTTTTGTATATTTGATAAAGTGTTTTTTCTTTTCATTCGTATCTTTCTTGTATCTCTAAATACTAGAATCACATTCATCTTTTGGGGAGGGTGGTCATATTATAAGAGCCATGCAGAAGCTGTGAGGAAGGTTTGAGCACCTAACCTTAGGTGATCTGGTTAGCCTTGAGATCTTTAAACTGAAATTTCTAAATCAGAAAATACAACACATACAGTCATGTGCTTTTTGTTTTTTTTTAAATTAATTATTTATGGCTGCATTGGGTCTTCATTGCTGTGCGCAGGCTTTCTTTTTCGTTGCAGCGAGCGGGGGCTCCTCTTCGTTGTGGTGCGCAGGCCTCTCATTTAAGTTGGCTTCTCTTGTTGCGGAGCATGGGCTCTAGGTGCGTGGGCTTCAGTAGTTGTGGCATGCGGGCTCTAGCGTGCAGGCTCAGTAGTTGTGGTGCACGGGCTTAGTTGCTCCGCGGCATGTGGGATCTTTGCAGACCAGGGCTCGAACCCGTGTCCCCTGCGTTGGCAGGCAGATTCTTAACCACTGCACCACCAGGGAAGCCCTCATGTGCTTCTTAAAATTAAAACAAAGAACTCTTCAATAAGAAAGTTCAGTGGATAAGGTTTTCTTAATTAATAATTTTAGAACATATAGTATTCAGCGTACATTTTAAGAAGTCTAAATATCTTTGTAAAAGTGTGAACTTTTCAGTCTTTCAGTATTTATTGATCACTCTTTACTCAGGTTGTCTCTCAGATTTGGATAGAATCAGTCAATCTTTTATTTTTCTTCATTGATCTGGGATTTATTGGTTTTGTAATTTTGAAATTCTCTAATTTTCATCACAGATATTTGTGACTGTCTTCCATTCACCTTTTAATCTGACTTGAGGAACAAAAGTTAAATGCTTGCAAAAGTTAAAAGAATTGCTTTATTTAGATTTCTTAGCATTTCTTATCTCTCTGTCTCATGTGCGTACACACAGACACATACACACACACACACACACAACACATATACAGAGCCTCTGCCATTATCTTACCTCCTAATTTCTTTCTTTGTCTCCTAGCAAAACAGAAAAAAAAAAAAAAAAGTTCAACCTAAGGCAGCTGTGAAGGGCCTTTTTCCCACCAGAAAGGAGTTTAACCAACTATTTTACTTAATTAGTCTAACTATTTCCTTCTTCCCAATAGTTGCCACTGTTTACATAAAAATTTCCTGCAATATGAGATTGTGTCTATTCTGTTACTCTCTCCTCAGGAAAACCATTCT
Source organism: Physeter macrocephalus (assembly GCF_002837175.3). NCBI lineage: Eukaryota > Metazoa > Chordata > Mammalia > Artiodactyla > Physeteridae > Physeter > Physeter macrocephalus. The sequence goes on along the minus strand of NC_041233.1, from coordinate 16,171,728 downwards.
TAAAAACCTATACATATGGGCTTCCCTGGTGGCGCAGTGGTTGAGAATCCGCCTGTCGATGCAGGGTACACGGGTTCGTGCCCCGGTCTGGGAAGATCCCACATGCCGCGGAGCGGCTAGGCCCGTGAGCCATGGCCGCTGAGCCTGCGCGTCCGGAGCGAGAGGCCACAACAGTGAGAGGCCCGCGTACCACAAAAAAAAAAAAAAAAAAAAAAAAATCTATACATATGAAGCTAGAATATGTCGTATTTTTAAGATGTTATTAAACAGAGGTAAGTTTATTCATCACTAAGTTATATACTTAAGATGGCAAAACACAAATAAAATAATCTATTTTGGTATTTAGCACCAGACCTGTTGCAGTCCAAATAATTCTGTGACATCAGAATATTGAAGAGTGCTTGTCTTTGACCTATTTTTGCATTATCTCTTTAAGATAAATACATAAACACATGCATTGAAAGATGAGAGTAAGTATTTGGAAATGATATGTCTTTTAGTCTGTCTCATTAAAATGGTTTAAGTCTTAAGATAGCTCTGAACTAGTCAGTCTTTCAATAATTATTTAGCAACTATTTTGTGATTATTGTTTTGATGTTTCTGCTCTGTGTTGTGGTCTTATCCTTATTTCTTTTAATTAAACCATGTCGTACAGAATATATTCTGTTCTTCTTTCTGAACCCAGCTTGGGTTTGCTCACCTGCTGTTCAGCAAGCCAATCTACTGACACCGGGTCATGGTAAAGGAAAGTTCAGTGTTTATTGCAGGGCACCAAGCAAGCAGAAACAAGCAGCTCATGCTCAAAAGGCATAAACTCCTCAGTGGCTTTCAGGGAAGGGTCTTTTAAGGCAACATTTAGAATGAGGGTTGCAGCCTGTGGACTTTCTTCCAATTGGTTTATGGTGAGATAGTAGGGTGTTGTTTTGGGAATCTTAACCATCAACCTTCTGGTTCTAACCAGTCTGGGTCAAATTGTTTTGTATATCCTTTGAGGAGGAACTAAGATTCTGTTTTACCTCTGAACTGTTGTTTCAGCTATCATCATTTTTCTTGTGTGACAGTTTTTCCTTTGGTTCTTCATTTGTCTTTTTCCTAATTAGTAAGTGCTTGAGACTGCTCTTTGGAACTTGGGGAATGCCTAGGAGACTAAGACTTTTTTTTTTTTTTTTTTTACAAACAAGAAACAGGAATCACGGAGGCGCTTTTGTACCTGGAGGGCACCCCTGAAGGCTCCTTCTTGGTTTCATTTCCCCTTTTTCTTTGATACTCCTCAATCCTGAGGGGAGCAGGGGCAGGAGAAGAAAGGGGATAAAGTTTTGGATAGAGAGGTTAATCATAATCTCAGCAGGGTAACTCAGTTTTTGGAAGACTCAGTTTCATTCTTTGATCTTTAAAAAATACATTTTTATCTATTCATGTGACTACCACCAAGATCAAAATACGGAATAGAATGTCTCCAAGACATTACACTTACCTTAGTACCCCTTCCTGATGCTGAAACTCACCCTCTGTGTGCTGGTGCCAAATTGAATCTCAGAGACAGGGTTTTGCATGAAGTAGAAAAGAACAGCTTTATTGCTTTGCCAGGCAAAGGGGGACACAGTGGGCTATTGTCCTCAAAACTTTGTGTCCCAACCTGGGGGATTTGGTGATGAGTTTTATAGCAGTGGTTCAAGGGGTGGGGTTGCTGATAAGGATCAGGGTATGTGCAGGGCCTGCATTCATTCCTTTAATCTGGCCTTAGGTGGTCTCCTGGTGAGCTTCTGTCATTCTCACGGTTATCAAAAGTAGTTAACATCTTCCATTTGTTGGGCGTTTTAGTTTTACAGAAGAGCTCAAAGATACTATTATGTGTATCTCTTGAGGTGGAACCAGGACCCTGCCCCAAGGCTGCACTATTGTTTCTTGACAGCTTCTCCCTTGTCTTTGCATCTTTAGCAACTGTTTGAACCTGCCCTTTGGAACTCAGGGAAGGTCATGGAGACTGAAGCCTATTCCATACAAACAAGAAACAGGGGGCACAGAAAGGCTTCCATGCCTTGGAGCCCCACAGGGTCCTGCTTGGTTTCACTCCCAGTTTATACTGCTTCTCTATTCCGCTTATCTGATTTCTATCCCAATAGATAGTGTTTTGGTGATATATTAATGCAGTCCTAGGAGACTAATTCATTCATTAATGTTATTGGATCTACCAGAAATTTATTCTTTTTATTGCCATGAAATATTTCATTGTGCGAATACATCACTATTGAGCTCTTCTCCAAATACAGGTATTTGGGTCGTCCCAGGTTTTTTGGCTTTTGTATAAAGTTGTATTCACTTGGAAATTTTGGCTGTTCTCATGGGTGTGTAATAGTATCTAACTGTAATTTTAATTTGCATTTCATTGGTGAGTAATTTGTTGAGTACCTTTTCATATGCTTATTGGCTGTTTGGATATATATCCTCTTTTTTGAAGTCCCTGATCAAGTCTTATGCAACTGGATTGTTTGTCTTTTTCTTTTTGATTAGTAGGAGGTGACAGCAGGATTTGGGATTAGAGTGAGACAAGTGAGGTACTTAGGGTACAAATTTAAAGAGGCATCCACTCTTGGGGTTGAGTTCCCTCTGCTGCTGGATTGCTTTTCCCCTAAAGCATTCCTGTGGTTCAGAGCATTCCTGTGGTTCACTTTCTAATTCAAGACTCTATTCAAATGTTGCCTCATTAGAAAGGCTATGATATCTAAAATAGCACCCCAATCCTCTGTCATTCTGTCATCCTAGATACCTCTGTTTTTCTTCATAGCACTTATCACCAACTGACATATACTTATGTGTATACTTTTTATTTTTGGTTTATTGCCCTCCAAAAGAAAATATGCTCTGTAAGAGTTGGGGATTTCTTTTTTTCCCCTGCTGTTTTACCAACTTACTAGAGCAGTGTTTGGCCTCAATAAATATTTATTAAATATTAATAAAATAATGAAGTTGAGAGGAGCAAGTATCTGAAAAAAAGGTGAGTTCCATTTTAGACATGTTAAATATGTATATGGGATTGATACAGATAAGAGATTGAACCAGGTCAGGGATCAGTAAACATTTCCTTTAAGGGACCAAATAGTAAACATTTTATGCTTTGTGGACCTTATGGACTATGTCACAGGCAGTCAACTCTGATATCAAAGTGAGAAAGCATCCGTGGACAATGCATACATTAATGAGGGTGGCTGTGTTTCAGTAAAAACTTATGAACAAAAACAGGTGATTGGGGACTTCCCTGGTGGTGCAGTAGTTAGGAATCCGCCTGATAATACAAGGGAAAACGGGTTCGAGCCCTGGTTTGGGAAGATCCCACATGCCACAGAGCAACCAAGCCCGTGCGCCACAGCTGCTGAGCCTGCGTGCTACAACTGCTGAAGCCTGCACACCTAAAGCCCGTGCTCCGCAATAAGAGAAACCACCACAGTGAGAAGCTTGCACACCACAATGAAGAGTAGCCCCTGCTCACTGCAGCTAGAGAAAGCCCTTCTGCAGCAACGAAGACCCAACGCAGCCAAAAATATAAATAAATAAATAAATAAATAAATAAAACAGGTGATTGGCTTATGGGCCGTATTTGCTGACCCTTGGAATACGTAATAGAGACCTATGAAAGTGAGATGTAGGAGCTTGATCTTGATTCAGAAGGTAGTCATGCATATTTTACGTTATTAAAGTGAGATGACGAAAGGAACTGTTCTAAGAAAATTAGTCTGGTGGTATTAGGTAAGCTGGAGAAAAAATGTGATTGGAGGTGTTACCGACCTCAGATTCAGCTGCTCGCAAGCCAATACTTGAGAGAAAAGCATTGGTTGGAAAGGAAAGGTTGCTTTATTCAGGAGGCCCACAGTCTGGTGAGATGGCAAACTCATGTCCAAAAACCAACTTTGAAGATTCCGCTCAACAATGAAAGTTTTTAAAGGAAGAATCACGGGTTGGGCGGGGGGGTGCAGGGAGGGGGGAGATCAGAGTCTTAGTTGTCTTCCACTGTGTGCAGACTTTTTTCTGATTAGTTGGTGGTAAGGTATCAGGGTGGTGTTCCAGGAATCTTGTGCTCAGTCTGAAGTTACCATCCTCCACCTGGGTGGGGTCCTTAGTTCCTGCAGAAGAGCTCAAAGGTATGGTTATGTATATTCCTTGAGGAGGAATCAGGACTCTGCTTTATTGCTGCACTAGTTCCTTTACTGCTTCTCCTTTGTTTCTGCATTGCCTCTCTTCCCTGATTAGCAATTGTTTGGATCTGCCCTTTGGAACTCAGGGAAGGTCAAGGAGACTGAATGAAGCCTATTTCCTACTGACAGGAAACCGGGACATGGAAAGGATTTGTACCCAGGAGGGCCCCACAGGGTCTTGCTCTGTTTCAGAGGCAGGGAAAACAGTTATGAAACAGGCTTATATAAAGCTTACTTTATGTGAGGCACTGTACTTCTTTTGCCTCTCTTTTTTAAAATCAGATTATGTTCCTGAATTCCATGTCTTGGTTTATTCTCTTGTATTGGTGGAATATATCCTCCAGTAATTTCTTTAAAAAGACTGCCTGTTTGGACATTTTTTAATGGCTTGTTCATCTGAAAGTATTTGTATTCTATCCTCAAACTTGACGCACATCTGACTGGATATAAAATTCTGGATTAGAGAGTTCTGAAAGCATTGATAGAATATCTTCCAGATTCTGATGTTGCTTTTGAAAAGTCATATTCTGCTTTTTGATTCTTTTACAAGAAAGAAGTATGTAGGATTTTCTCTTTTGTTTGTGCTTGGAAATTTCACAGTAACATTCCTAGATGTACATGCCTTTTCATCTGTGTGCATAGCTCTTCAGGAGTTGCTTTTCAGTAGGGGAATTTGGGAGTTTCAGTTCTGGGAAATTTTCTTGAATTGTTTCCTTAATTCCCTCTTTTCTGAATTCTTTTTTTCTTTTCTGGAACTTTTGTGTTGGGATATGGGACCATACTGGTCCTCTTTTTACCATATCTTTTCTTTGCCTATGTTCTTTTTGTTCTATGAGTAGGAAAAATTTTCAACTTTATAGTCTAAACTTTTTGTTGTGTTTTTCATTTCTGCTCTCTTAATTTATTTTCCTTAAACTATTTTGTTCTCCGAATGGTTATTTTTAAATAACCATTTAAAATTGTTATTTCTCTGTGTTTTAATTATATTATGTTGTTTCTATTATATTATTGAGACTATTAATGTTAGTTTTTGCGTGATTTTTTGCTTTGTTTTCTTCTCCCTTCAGAGTCTTGTTTTCTTCTAGTCACTTTTTTCTCTGTGTAATTTAGTCTCTAGGCTTTATATTTGATGTTTTCCCCGCATGAAATACTTGATGATTCTTTCTGACTACTCATACTTAATAGCATAACAGTTAAAAAGCACTTAGGGAGCTCTGAGCATGTGGGCAGGGTTTGCTGACCGTAGTCCTGCCTGTTTGGAGATCAGGCCGTGTCCTTGGGGAATACCTAATGTCTGTGTATTTGGGTGTCTTTTATCTTAAACTGGTCAGGTTTCCCATAGAAGTAAACCAGTCTTTTCCCTGGCTCTCAGAAGTTAAACCCTTTGAGGTAAAAAAGAGTGGGAGTGGGAGGGATGGGGTTGGTTTTCAACATATTTCATTATGTATACTGTAACTTCATCGTCCTATTTCAGTAATAGTCTCATATTATTTTATAAATAATACAAAGTAATATGGTCCTTGATCCAGAGACCCTCTGATGACCTTTTTCTAAAAACTCTTTTTCTGCCAAAGTGGGAGAGGAGACAGTTGCTAAGCTAGAGCCAGGGAGAGATCTGTGGGTCTGACTGTTGCTTAAATAGACTAATGTAATTCTTCCTATTAGCCCCTACTTTACCCTCAACCAATTCTTGACCCTTTGGGGGCTTCTTTGCTGTAAATTGGAGTGTTTATCAGCTTTCCCAAATTCTGGCTTTAGCTTAAGCCTCTCTTTTATTTCATGAAGTCAGCTATCACTCCTATTGCTGTTGTTTTAATATTAGTTGATTCTACCCATTTTCCAATCTATTGAAATTGTTTTGAAACTTCATGTTATCATCCAACATGTTAATTATTCTTCTTAAATTTGAATCCTATTGAATCATCTGTCTTGATTAAAGTATGAGGATAGAGCCCTGTGGATTACTTTTGAAGACATTCAATTTTACTCTAGTCCTTGGTAAATACTGTAAATTATGGTGATTTATCCAGCTGTGAGTACCTGGTTGTGCTGTATTATTTATTAATGATCTTATATTTTTAAATTTTATTCCTAAAAATATTTTCAAAATCTTTCTATGCAGTATTTTAATAAAAAACATCTAGTGTTATACTAGCCTACCTAAAAAGAAGAAATATACTGATAAAGAAAGAGTTAAGGATCACTCGTAGCGAAAAAAACATATGCTCCAGGAGTAACCTTTTAATTTTTTTTAGTGCTTACAAGCCATCTTCAAACAATAGTTTTTGTACTTTGGATACAGATTGACATTAATAGATTGTCAAAAGCGTTTTAGGGCTTCCCTGGTGGCGCAGTGGTTGAGAGTCCGCCTGCCGATGCAGGGGACACGGGTTCGTGCCCCAGTCTGGGAAGATCCCACATGCCGCAGAGCGGCTAGGCCCGTGAGCCATGGCCGCTGAGCCTGCGCATCCGGAGCCTGTGCTCTGCAACGGGAGAGGCCACAACAGTGAGAGGCCCACGTACCGCAAAAAAAAAAAAAAAAAAAAAAAAAGGCGTTTTAAACTCAAATGGTACATGCTTTTTTGATACATAATTCTCTTAAATTTTTTTCTTTTCAGTATCAGTGCATTTTAGAAATTGCTTTCTTACGATGTTTTACAGATTATACACATTAGAGCTGCATGCCTAATTAAGGCTCTGTAGACAAAAACTAATTTTAAAAATGGCTAGGTATTCTCTTACTGTCTTCTTTACTCATTTCAACTTCATTTACTTTTTAACTATGTTTCTTCTACCTTTTCCAGTTTTCTACTCAATTCTCCTTGGTGGAGAAGATGGATGCAAAAGAGAAGGTGTGAGTAGTTCTTTATTCTCTCTGCATCTGTTAACATTACATCATCTTTTCCATGCGATATTCTTGTTTCTTCCTAGTTCATCCTCTTACTTTTATGCAGCCAATGGACCTGTTTGGTTTTCCTTTGTATTCTTTATAAATTTTAACTTAAATTCTAACTTACATTATTATTATAAAGTTTATGGTATTAATTTATAAACACTCTTAGTTACATTTCCCTCCTTCCATTATTTATATATGTCCTTCTAAAATCTGGCATCTGAAAACTATATGTAGTCATACTGTTTCACTCACTCATCACCTTCATTAATTCAATCCACTGAAATTATTTAAGTTCCTAAAGTGTATCAGGCCCTGAGAAATAAAGTATTGGTAAGATACTACTTTTACTAGTAGAGTTCATATTTTCATAGGGAATATCTTCTACCGTTTCTCGTTAGAATTATCCACATCTGTATAATTAAAAACTAACATTTGCTCTTTGGTCTCTCATCCCCATTGTCGAATAATACTTACTTTTGGAGCTGTATGGTACTATAATAGTAGACTCAAGTTTGAGTTCTGGCTGTGCCAAATGCTGACTGTGTAATGTTGGATAACTCACTTAATCTTTCTGGGTCTTAGAGTTCTCACTTGTAAAATGTACCTAATATCTACTTGATAGGGTTGAATTGAGAGAATTTAGATGTTAAAAATTAATTGAGAAAATGTACATACATATATGAACTTCTTAAGTTTAAAAAGCTTTATGATGGTATTATTTTTATGAGGATTACTATCTAGATATTTATTGCAATCCTTTTGAAATATGATTGTAAATCTCCTTGGGAGCAAGAATTATGTTGTACCACTCCTTATCCATTGCAACTGGTAAATAGCAATGACTTACAGTTTCATATTGGATTGCCTAAATTTGTTGGTTATTTCTTTTCACCCATTTCATTGTTGATATTTCTTTTTATCCGTAGGTACTGCCTCTGTGTCACCTTAAAATTTAATGTTAAGAAAAAATTCTCCATATGGCCAATTTCTGTTATATACTTATAAGTATTATTACTTCTGTTTATTTTCCTTCCCAAATTGCCATGTTATCACGCTTACGTTTGTGGATTTCTGGATGTCTGGCATCTCTGCTGCTCAGTAATCCTTCTTCTTTACCTCTTTTTGAAAGATAAATAGACATGTTGCTGTATTCCAATAACAAATTCCTTTCTTTTCATATGGAGAGATCATTTTCACATTTTATGTTAAAATATTAAATATACGTTAAAAGTTAATGTTTTTAACCACTGGATTATAAAAAAGCCAAGGTTAAAAATATTAGTGTGTCTGTGTCCTCTCCCCTCCCCCTTCTCACTCTCTTGTTTTTGAATGAGTTTGGCCAATTTCTCTGATGGTTCTTTTTAAAATTAAATTCATTGTTTTTCTCAATAACTGCATTTTACATATCCTTTCTCTTTCTGACATTTCAATGCACTGCAATCGTGATCATGGTGACAAATCTCTAGCCAAACATTTTCTTTTTAGTCTTTATGAAGTACATCATACTTTAAGGTCAAGGACAAAAAGAAGGAGAAGCCCAACATGTGTCAGTTACTTTGTTGAGTTCTTTTCTTACATTATCATGTTTAGTCCTTAAAACAGCCATCTGAAGTATTCATCATTACCTCTATTTTGCTAATTTGAAAACTGAGGCTCAAAGAAATTTTACCATTCAAGGTCTCAGTGTTCTTGCTGCCAAAGAATATGCTCTCTGTGCTGTAATATATGACCTGAAAAGTAATGATGCAGAACATTGAACATCATTCTGTATCTTCCATGGAATCACTTATATAACTTCATCATCCAAATTAAAGTTCTTTGGTATCTTTCTTAGATTATAAATAATAATTCTCAGCACTCTTTGTTCATTGTTGGTCTTGCTACATTATACTTACCTAGAATGTACGTTGGATGCATATTTCTGAACTTTTAAAAAGTTCATACAGCTTGGATAGGTAATGTACATTTGGAAGTAGTAGTTGTATTACCCTGGGCCAGTCTGTTGGGTTTCCTAGTGACGCTTGTATTTCCAGCTCTTTGACATTGACTTGTTTTCTCTAAAGAGTTAAAGCACGGCTCCAGAGATTAGTCTGTCCATCTCCCTTTCTCTTGACATTTCTTTAGGTTTCAAACATTGTATTTCATTCCTGTTTTTGATCATTGCAGTAAAACTTTATCTTCTGCTTCTTTTCTACCATGAGATCAGAATGAGGCTGCTATGTTTTAGGAACAGGAACAAAATCATAGTACCAATCTGTAGAGTAAGGGACTAGTAGTTGTAGCAGGTTGAGAAGAGTGCCGAAACTAGATCTTTAGGGTTTTTGTCAACTAGCATAAGTTTAGACTTTATTCTTGTCTCACGAGAAGCTAATAGAGGGCTTTAAAGTAAGGGGAATGATTTGGTGTCTTTTTTGAGGTTTTAATATCTTATTCTAGAACAAATGAAAAACCCTAAAATATACCTATTAAGCTGCTAAAATTTAAATTGAGTGATGAGATGACAACAGAAGTCTAATGTATAGTGTGGTCACTGTGTGATTATAGGTACAGAAATACTTCCCAGCTTACAGCTGGGGCTCTTGGAAGCTATTTCATACTTTGGAGCAACATGACGGGAATTAAGCCCTGAAATCTTGGAGTTACCACGTCTACTTTTTCCATCCTTATGAGAATAGGTAATTAAGGTATTCCTAAAAACATTCTTTTCAGTTGAGTTTTATACATTCAGTCATAATGTTATTCATTTGCTCAGTACAAAGGAATAAACAATATTTTTTAAAGACAGGAGGGAAGGAAAATATATTTTAAAAAGAATGTAAAAAGTGTTTTTTGTCAATCTACCCAGTTATTTTGTTCTCATTGTTTATTTTAGATGCTCCCTGGTGGTCTAGTGGTTAGGATTTGATGCTCTTATTGTTTATTTTAGTGGTAATCCATTACTAGGTTTTTAATTAAGGATTCTAGTTTTTAGTAGTATATTAGAATCAGTTGGTTTTATTTTCATTTGTTTCTTGAGAGACTGTCCATCTATTTGTAGATGTTATTGTTAGGAGGAGGATAGCCTTTTCTCTGTTAGGGAAGTGGGGAAGAAGCTAATTTTAGAGGATAGTACTTTTAAAAAATATATATTTATGTATGTATGTATTTATTTTGCTTGCTCCGGGTCTTAGCTGCGGCACACCGGTTTTCGTTGTGGCATGTAAGCTCTTCTAGTTGCGGCATACAAACTTCTTAGTTGCAGCCTGCACGTGGGGTCTAGTTCCCTGACCAGGGATTGAACCGCGGCCCCCTGCATTGGGAGCGCAAAGTCCTACCCACTGCACCACCAGGGAAGTCACAGAGGATAGTACTTTTACATTGTCTTCTGTTTTTTTTGTTGTGATGGTAGTTTTACCTGAGTGAGTAAATTATTTGAATTTACTACTTAAAAAAAAGATAGGATTATATAAATATGTGAATATATAGAGTATGTCATGCTAGATTTTCTCATTAGTAACTTCGAATATTATTTCTTATTCTAGAAATTTGCAGATCGTAAGCAACCTATAAACCTTAGAGATGTAATACATTTACTCTATTCTCACTTCTGTAGAAGTGAATTCTACAGATTGAATTTCTTAACCCTACTATACTAGAGAAGTTTAGCTTTTTTTACTTGGAATCCTCCCCAGCCACTATAAGTCTGTGTTTTAGAATTTAAAAGTTTCATCTAATAAAAAATAATTCTTAGTCTCCTATAATAATTCTTATTTTAATCATCAGAGTATTCAGTGATGTGAACTCTGCTTGTTAGGCCCAGCATATTTGTTTTGTTTTCTAAAAGGTGCATTAAATAAGTCAATCTTCTAAGATTGACTTATAACTTAAATTCCATTTGTTGAGGAATTGTTTTCATAACTAATATATCTATGTTAAAAAGCTTATTAAATGAAAAGTTTCAGTATCAATTATCAGAGTTTTCACTGTGTACCTAAATGTATTTATGATTTATGGCCCTATGATCATGTAGCATCATTCTCTATTTTAAGAATGAAGCTTGCTTCTGATGTTTTTACATTTAATATAATGGATTTAGAGATACCCTGTAAATATGTAGAAAGTTGTTCTCTGTAAGAAATTTCCCAATTTAACTTTAAGATAAGTTAATTTATTGAAATCTTGAAGCTAAGGAAAAATAGGAAAATTTGATAACAAAAGGATATATATTTCCAAGATAAAGAAATATGTTTACATAATGTTGAATATTATAAAAACATTTTATTCATTATTACTACCAATTTTCCAAACTTGAAAATACTCTACATCTTGACTTAATAAAATTTACATCATCGATGCATTTTTAAAAAATAAGTGAATGATATTTATTTATGGCTGCATTGGGTCTTCATTGCTGTGCAGGGGCTTTCTCTAGTTGCGGTGAGCAGGGGCTACGCTTGGTTGCAGTTCATGGGCTCCACGGTGCTGTGGCTTCTCTTGTTGCAGAGCATGGGCTCTAGGCGCGCGGGCTTCAGTAGTTGTGGTGCACAGACTTAGTTGCGCCGCAGCATGTGGAATCTTCCCAGACCAGAGATCGAACCCATGTGCCCTGCGTCGGCAGGCAGATTCTTAACCACTGCGCCAACAGGGAAGTCCCCATCAGTGCATTTTTAATGGTTACTTTACAAAATGTTCTTGTGTTACATACACAATATTGTTACATAAGGGAGACAGATTACATAGAAATCCTTGTTTTGATCACTTGTATTTATATTTCATTGTGCAAGTTACTTAATTCTCTAACACTGCTTCCTCAATTAGAATAAGTTTAACAGTATTTACGTAACTTATAGGGATGTGCTAATGATGAAATGAGAGAATTCATGAAACAGTCAGCACTGATTTTGGGAAATAGTAGGTACTCCACACTGGTTTTGTTTGGTTTTGTTTAAGACAATATGACATTTGTTTTAATGCCTCCGTTCTGATAAATGTTGACTAGGCTGATTTTTTAAAAAATTCTTTTCGTTTTGGCAGACTTTCATAACATCCTTTTCACATCCCTCCCACTCCTACCACTATATAGTAATTTAAGCCATTCTTAGCTATGCTGTCTTAATGTGCATATAGCCAGTAAGACTCGGAAATGGTTTAAAGGAAGGATAACTGAGATGATGGGTAAGATAAGAATAATTACTTAAAGGTAATTTTCTTCCATTAACTTTTTTAAAATTAATTTTTATTGAAGTATAGTTGCTTTATAGTGTTGTATTAGTTTCTTGCTGTACAGCAACGTGAATCAGTCATACGTATACATATATCTACTCTTTTTAAAATTTCCTTCCCATTTAGGTCATACCTGTTTTATACATAGTAGTGTATATATGTCAGCCGCAATCTCCCAATTCATCCCACCCCGCCTTCCCTCTTCCATTAACTTTTTTATTTTTAAAAAACCTTCAGTGTTATTTTATAAGTGGTATTTATGTTCATTCTTGGAAAATTTAGGAAACATATATCAGTGCACCACTCTTGGATAATTTTCATTAGCATTTTTGCAAATTGCTTTTCTAGCTTTACATATTTTATAGTGGAATTGTAGTATAATAGAACAACAGTGAAAAGTTGTAGGCCCTGGGTTGGGTTGATTGATTGGTCCAGCTTGAATATGTCAGAGTGAGCTGGAAATATAGGAGGTAGTGTTCCAGGAGTGAAATGTGTGAAATCGAGGATATGGAGAAAGTATATAACCAGGGAGAGGGGAGGGGCGTGGTTGAGGTAGGATGGATGATCAAGGAAGGAGTATGGTCTGTGCAGTGGGGAATAAAGAGAGACCTACTCCAACTCTAAGCCCAGTAGTACAAGGAGTCTGGGAAGGAAAACAGTCATAATTTGAGAGGTTACCAGCAAAAAACAGTGTTTTTGAAGAAGAACCATACTTCATTTAGAGGAACAAGGCAAAGGATACAAAATTCAGAGAAGAGGTTGAGGATATGCTGGATTTTTGCTGGTATTATTCCAGAGATCATTGTGGTAGGTTTTCAGGAGTTATGTTTTAGAATGCTATAGGGCAGAATTAATGTTCAAGAGTAACCAAGGGGGCTTCCCTGGTGGCGCAGTAGTTGAGAGTCCGCCTGCCGATGCAGGGGACACGGGTTCGTGCCCCGGTCCGGGAAGATCCCACATGCCGCGGAGCGGCTGGGCCCGTGAGCCAACGGCCGCTGAGCCTGCGCGTCCGGAGCCTGTGCTCCGCAACGGGAGAGGCCACAACAGTGAGAGGCCCGCGTACCGCAAAAAAAACAAAACAAAACAAAACAAAAAAAAAGAGTAACCAAGGAGGGCTCCCCTGGTGGCGCAGTGGTTAAGAATCCTCCTGCCAATGCAAGGGACACGGGGTTTGAGCCCTGGTCCGGGAAGATCCCACATGTTGCAGAGCAACTAAGCCTGTGCACCACAACTGCTGAGCCTGCGTTCTAGAACCCACGAGCCACAACTACCGAGCCCACGTGCTGCAGCTACTAAAGCTGCGTGCCTAGAGCCCATGCTCTGCAAGAAGAGAAGCCACAGCAATGAGAAGCCCGCTTATCACTACAAAGAGTAGACCCCGCTAGCTACAACTAGAGAAAGCCTGCGTGCGACAATGAAGACCCAATGCAGCCAAAAATAAAAATAAATAATTAAATAATTTAAAAAAAAGAATAACCAAGTAAAGTATTTTGTGTTCATACTTTCCTTTGCTAGAATTGGAGCTCTCTTTTTATATTGGCATTATTTCAGAGATACTTGTAATTGGTGGTGCTACATTTCAGTCTCAGCAATAGGAGATGATGCAACAAAGGATTTTATGTTTTGACAAAAGAAGGAGCGGCAAGAAAGTTTTTGGATGGGGATTGGGAGCTGGGGAGAGAACCTGTGTATTGAATAGCTAAAATAGTTCAGTGGATAGGCAGTTTTAATAAAAAGTTAACAACACAGGTTCATACAAATCTCCCTTCTAAGAATGGTATCACTATGAAGTATAATAGAAGGCATCCTAGATGCTTCATCAGTGTTTCTCTTTTCAGTTTTAGTCACAACCCTTAGTATGTGAAGAACCTTTGGATACCTCTATGATAACAGTTTTGTCATATGTTAGAATAATATTCATCTTTTTTTCTTCATGGGATTATAGTGAAAATAGAATGAGACAATGTATTTGAAATCTTTTGTTGTATTGCAATTGCATGTAATAGGCACAGAGTTTCCACTGAGTGTAAAACACAATGAATCAGTAAATAATGATTCAGCCACTATCTGTAATCAAAAGATCAATAATAAGATTTCTAATTTTGTCTAAAAGGTTTACCTTGAAGCTTCATTACTTTGATGACTAAAGTAAATGTTGGGTTAACTTTTGAAAATAGTCTGGCCTAAATATTTTTTCTGACTGTATATTAATTTTTTAGTAGGATTATTGAAATATTTTTATGTGGTAATATTTACCGATTTTAAGTATACATTTTAACATAACTGTTCCCTTATGTCCTTTTGCCTTAAGTCCCCACTCCTGATCCCTGATCTCTTTTCTGTCAAAATAGTTTTGACTTCCCTAGAATTTAACATAAACAGACTCACACAATATATAATCTTTTGCATCTGTCTTCTTTTTTTAGCTTTTTTTCCCCTTTATTTTGTTCATCCATTGACCATGTGATAGACAAATATTTAAGTTGATTCTGCTTTTTTGACATTTATGGTAATGCTTTTCTGGACACGTGGATACAAATCTTTGTGTTGAATATCTTTAGTAGATGCCTTGGAGTAGAATTGCTGGTGTGTATGGCAATTCTGTAACATAATTATAATTATTTTAATAGCCACATTTTGGGGCACAGCACCTGGGGAATTAGATTGCTTACTTACGTTTGTGTTTGAGCAGGCAAAATCTTCTGTTGAAGATTTTGGTTGTGCCCCTTAATCTACTTCCTTGATGGTCTTTCATTCAAACACATGCTCTGGTTAAAGAGGAGCTCAACCCTGCCTTCTTCTTGACAGATTTTTAAGTTTTAGCTATGCTCTCATGTAAAATATCCCGTCTCCAGGTTTCAGCAAAGCTCCCCGGTCTTTATCAAAGCTCAACTGCAGTAAAAATTAGGGTAGATTGCTTAGTATACTCCATCTTCCAGATAGTCTAAAGCTACACTGTTCAGTAGGGTAGCCCTAGCCACATGTGACTATGGAGCACTTACAATGTAGCTTGTGTGAACTGAGATCTGATGTCAGTGTAAAATACACACAAATATTGAGGACTTAGTATAAATAAGCCTAAAATATTGCATGAATTGTTTTTGTTGATTGCACATTGAAATGATATTTTCATATATATATATTTGAAAATATATTAGTAAAATTCACCTGTTTTTCTTCACTATGTAAATGTGTCTAACAAAATTTAAAATTACCTATTGGATCACATTTGTAGTTCATGTTGATTCTCTAGAATAGCACAGCTCTAAACTTACCTTCAGATGAATCTACAGATTAATTATTTATACTCCGTTGTTTTAGCCTGTCATAACAAGTGATACTAAAGTGTACATAGGCTACTTGTAGGACTCCAAATTAAATGACTGCATTTATTGTATCAGTGGTAACAGTGCAATTATGGACATGTTTTTATATCACACAGTGAATACTGGCTTATTTAACTCATTATCTTTTGCTTGGCTCCTAGAAAGCTTTAGCTCCTCTGACAACCATAAATGCCATTAGGTAACCAACATTTGTGTACTGAGTCATACCTCTGGATTTATTGTGAAACACATACAATCTAGAATATGTACAGATATCCTCATATCTTATAGTCTAAGAAAGTATATTATTTCTCTTTCATTTTGAATGCAATTCAGTTTGATGTATCTTTTGGGGAACATATTTTTTTTCTGTGTAGCACGTTTGGGTACCTTTCCCTATAGAGAAAATAAGTAATTGTGGGAAAAGTTTATAGGATAGCCTGCCATATTCTCCCATAATACGTGAGTTACTTATTTTTTAACAGAATAGACTTGATTGTGTCAATAAGAAATCCATAATTACAGAAACCATTATATTTATTAATTTATTTTTTGATTGTATATTACATACATATCCTTTCATTTATAACTCCTCAAATGATAGCTTACTATCATTTTGGAAATATATTAGTAAAATTCATGTTTCTCTTCAGTTTTAAAATTCAGCTAACAGACATTTTTAAATTCTTAAGGATTTTGTAGTTTTTAAGAAAAAGATTTAAAAAGAAGACTGCATCAATTGAAATTAATTAAAATCTTTAGATTTATTTATAAATAAGTTTCATTAAAATGCTAAGTGAAGTGAACACATATAAATCATTTTTAAATGTTTGAGTCATAATTTAGTGTTTTAGTGTGCAACCAAATAATTCTGGATACAAAGACTGTTAAAGGTTACCCTCTCACTCTGAAAATGAAGAAAAAGACACATTGTACTACAGAATGAAGTAGAGCTGGTCTGTCTAATATGGTAGCCACTAACTACGTGTGGCTGTTGAGCCCTTGAAATGTGGCTAGTCCCATTTGAAATGTGCTATAAATATAATATACAAACTAGATTTTAAAGACTTCGTATGAGTAAAAGAATGTAAAAATCTCAAAATATTGCTTACTTGTTGAAATTATAACCTTTAGATATATTAGCTTAAAATGTATTATAAAATTTCACCTGTCTTGTTTTTCCTTTTTTTATGTGGCTACTAGAAAGTTTAAATTTTCATTAGTTAAAATACAATTCTAAAAAATATTCAGGCAATGCAAAAGAAGGCAGAGAAAGAGGAACAGAACAAAAAACAGAGGTGACAAACAGAAAACTAGTAGTAAGTTGATAGACTCAACCGTATTAATAAGTACAATGAATGCTAATAACTTAAACAGTTCAATTAAAAGACAGAGAGGGCTTCCCTGGTGGCGCAGTGGTTGAGAATCCGCCTGCCGATGCAGGGGACACGGGTTCGTGCCCCGGTCCGGGAAGATCGCACATGCCGCGGAGCAGCTGGGCCTGTGAGCCGTGGCTGCTGAGCCTGCGCGTCCAGAGCCTGTGCTCTGCAACAGGAGAGGCCACAACAGTGAGAGGTCTGCGTAACGTTAAAAAAAAAAAAAAAAAAAAAAAAAGAAGGAAAGTAAAATCAGTGACCTAAGGTTCCACCTCAAGAGAGAAAAAGAAGAGCAAATGAAACCCAAACTAAGAACAAGACAGGAAATAAAGATAAGAGTAGATCATTAAAATAGAAAAGAAAAGGGAAAAAGTGAATAAACTGAGAATTTCTACCTTATCAGATTGTCCCTCATTCTCTTCTCTTCCCGTATTGACAACATATCCATTTGGTGAACTTGTGGAGGAATACGCACTCTCAGACATTGTTTATTGGAATACAAAATGGTGCAACCTCCTATAGTAGGGAATCTAGCAATTTCTAGCTAAATTCATATTCATTTACTCTTTGATCCAGTAAATCTTATTTCTAGGAATATATCCCAAACATAGATTGGCATAAATACAAAATGACATGTGCACAAGGCTGTAGTCATAGCAGCCCCATTTATAATAACAAAAGACTGAAATAACCCATCAGTAGGGTTGTGACTGAGTAAAACGTTCATCTACCCAATGAAATATTTTATAGGTATACAAGCAAGTAAGCAATATCTTCTGTGACATGATGGCCAGTATACATATTATGAAATAAAAATAATAAGACATAGAAAAATTCATAAATATGTTATTTAACTAAATATATATATATTGTATATGTGCATCTCTATTTGATTTTTTTTAACCTAGGGATTAACCAAAAACTAATCCATCATAGGGAACAAGGATGGAAGGAATAGCTAGAGGTCTGTTAATATATTTGTTTTTTAGGTATGACTTTGAAACCATGTAAATGTTTTATGTAATTTTAAAACAAGTTTGAATCATTAAAAAATAAAGATCCTAAAAGTGAAAGCAAAATGAAGCAAAGAAGCATAAGTGGTATAACCATAGGAAGGAACTGTTTTTTTTTTTTTTTTTTTTTTGCGCTGTACGCGGGCCTCTCACTGTTGTGGCCTCTCCCTTTGCGGAGCACAGGCTCCGGTCGCGCAGGCTCAGCGGCGATGGCTCACGGGCCCAGCCGCTCCGCGGCATGTGGGATCTTCCCGGACTGGGGCACGAACCCGTGTCCCCTGCATCGGCAGGCGGATTCTCAACCACTGCGCCACCAGGGAAGCCCGGAAGGAACTGTTTTAAGTGACTTTATAACACAGTAACTTGATTGTACATGCCTAGTAGGTTATACCCTGACAAAGAGCAATATAAAAACAATGTTTTCATTAATTACACTGTTGGTATTCTTATTCCTAGATTGTTGTATATGTATTGTGCAACAAAGTAAATGGATTTGTGTTGGTGTCATCGTTTAACAGGATCTTCAATATGGGAGAAATGAGATAGGAATATAAGATTGATGCCATTTAAAAAAAAATGTAGAATTTTATTTGGAAGTATCAGTATAAAGACATACTAACTGACCAGTATATCTGACCAGCTCAGGAGTAATGAGCACTCCTAGAACCCAGATTGTTGTCTCTGAATGCTATTTCTTATTGAGAAGTATATATGGATATATGGTTGATTTCAGGTCTGAGGCAGGAGTTGGACAAGATGACCTTGGGGTATTTTGTTATTCTGGAAGCAAGGGAGCTATCAAAGACTACTAAGGTCATGTCTAGAAGACTCAGAAACTAATTGAAGAGGCTCTCACTGGCCAAAGATGGGAAATTTGAAAGCAATAGGAATAAAAACTGCAGTGATTTTAAGCATTACTACATTTATTTAAATCCAAGAGTTTTTAATAATGATCCCTCCCCTAAAAACCTCTCATTATTTACCATTCTGGGACGTTAGGATACTAACTCATTACAGTCTGTTTTCCATGGCCTTCCGTATCTGTGAGTTCTGTATCTGGGGTCAACCAACCATGAACTGAAAATACCTGGGGGGAAGGGGGTGGATTTTAGAAAGTGAAACTTGAAATTGCCCAGCACTGATAACTATTTACATAGTGTTTACATTGTATTTTCAGTTATTTACATGGCATTTACAATGTATTAGGTATTATACATAATCTAAAGATGATTTAACGTGCATGGTGGGGGCATAGGTTATACACAGATACTGCTCCATTTTAAATAAAGGACTTAAACATCGTTGATTTTGGTGTCCATGAGTGCTAGTTGAGGGGTGGGGGTGGTCCTGGAACCAGTCCCCTGCAGCTATTGTGAGGGGCGACTGTATTTGAAAAACTCATAAAAATTGAGCATTTACTTTTCCTTTCCTAAACAAACTACCTCTTTGGATACTGAAGATTTGATGAGGGGAATTTTCACTTATTAGACATATTCCAGATAGTAAATGAAGGAATGATAAAATTTGTGTATCACTATTATGCAACTGTTAGTGAAGTAGTGGATTTAGGCAATATTTGTCATTGGCTGCTATTGCCACAGAAAGATATATGGTAATACATATATGCCTCAATGAAGAACACAGTACAGTGTGTGAGGTTGTCTTCTCTATCAGTTTGGAATTTAAGACTCTAGATTCAACCATTACAGAAAATACAGGGACAGAGGAGTATGTTTAAAAATGCCATAGAAGTGTATAATCAGCAAAATACAGGTAACTGAAGACTGGAACGAATGACTTGACTTCTATAACAAGAAAGTTGCAGGAGGAAAAGAGATGGTAGAACCTATATAGATAAAAAGATTTAAGAATCATGTCAACCAGTTGCAATTTGTGGAACTTATTTGGGTCTTAATTTGAACAAACTGAAAAGGAAAAAAAAAGACTATCCTGGGAAACTTGAATGTTGACTGATAATGAATAATTTTGCAGAATTAACAATTTTTTTTTTTAGTATAAAGAAGATTGGCCATGAGGTGAAAATTGTTGAAGCTAGATGATGGACACATGGGAATCCATTGTTATTTCTCTATGTAATGAAAAGTTAAAACTAAAAAAGAACAATTAGATTTTTCAAGATATCTTTTCTTGTATCCAAAATCTGTCGGTAATTTAGCATACTAAATAGTTGAAGAATTATGAATTTAAGTGTTTGTGTCTTTCACTCTCTTGTGGTGGAGAACCATAGATTAAAAGATGAGATCAGTTAAATAGTGGTGATTTTCATTTGAAGGGCTCTGTGGATATTTATTAAATTCAAGCATTATAATTGACCTAATCAGAATTAAGAGAGCAAAACAATTTTTGTTGATAGGGTTTGATAGAAGGAAAAATTCATTCCATGAGTTTGATTGTTGAAAAAATGTGTACATTTAAATCCAGTCTTGTAAAATCTTTCTTCAACTGAAAAAAAACAGAAATACAGTTAAGTGTACCAACTGTTGGTTTCCTTTTTTTGCCTTAGGTGTAGCACAAGGCATACCTAATAACTCTGTGCTCCAGTGACCCCTTGTGCCTATGATGAAAAGGTATCATTAGTTTCTCTTTAAAAAATTGGGGTATCCCCTTCTAAGAGCTCCTGGAAACAAAACATTTGCAAGTTTATAAATAAGTTCCATATCTTAAACTTTCTGGGACCTGACATTTATGTCCTTTTCATTTTAGGGCATGCTCTTCTCTTTCAGCTGAAGTTGCTACATTACCAGTTATATGGCATTTGGGGAGTGTGTGTGTGTTTAATTTCAGGTTGTTAGTGTTTCCATAGCTCTTTCCTCACCCTCACTTCTACTTCCACATTTGCCTTTTCAAAGCAAAAAATGGGAAGGGTGGAGTTGGGTATGTCAGAGGACTTACATTCTTTCTTTCTCTTTCTCAAGGAAAAAGGATCCTGGGATCAACCCCTACCATGATAATGTATAATTGCAGAAATTTCTGGCCCATCAGAATATATGATTGCCATCTCATTATTTTATTCTTTACCCCAAAAGGCATATGAAGCTTTATAGTAGAATACCAATAAGTATAATACTATTACATCATTCCTTTGGGAGAAGGCAGTGGCATAGTTTTCCATCATGCTCATTCCTCCTTCTTTACCTTTTCAGTTAAATTTTCTACTTACAATTTTTGTTTTTTAATTAGAGTAAAATTTACTTTTTTTGGTGAACAGTTCTTTGAGTTAGGACTATGGCATTGTAGGGTAACCTTTACCACAATCAACATGTATAACAGTTGAATTAGTCTCCCATAGAATTTCCTTTTGTTACCACTCCTTTGTAGTCAAACCTTCAAATCCTCCACCCCCTTAAACCCTGGACAATTAATAATCAATTCTCAGTCCTTGTTTTGTCTTTTCCCGAATGTCATGTGAATACAACCATATAATAGATAACCTTTTGAGTCAGGCTTCTTTCAGTTATCCTCATGCATTTGAGATTTATCCATATTGTTGCATGTATCAGTTTCTTCCTCTTTATTGCTGAGAAATATTTCATTATATGGATATACCATAGTTTGTTCATCCATTCCCTGTTTGTGTTGTTTGTAGCTTTTGTCTATTAAAAATAAAACTGCTCTAAACATTCATATACAGGCTTTTGTATAAATACAAGTTTTATTTCACAAGGCTGAAATTTTAGCCATACTGTTAGGTATGCAGTAATATCTCATTGTCCTTTTTTTTTTCTTCTTTGCGGTACGCGGGCCTCCCACTGTTGTGGTCTCTCCCGTTGCAGAGCACAGGCTCCGGACGCGCAGGCTCAGTGGCCATGGCTCATGGGCCCAGCTGCTCTGCGCCATGTGGGATCTTCCTGGACTGGGGCACGAACCCGTGTCCCCTGCATCCGCAGGCGGACTCTCAACCACTGCGCCACCAGGGAAGCCCTCATTGTCCTTTTTATTTGCGTTTCTCCAATGACTAATGATTTTGAGTAGCTTTTCATTAGCTTATTTACCACCTGTATATCTTCTTTGGTGAAGTATCTGTTCGAATCTTTTCCTATGTTTTTCGATTGCTTTGTTTTCTTTCTGTTGAATTTTGGCAGTTCTTTATATATCCTGGATACAAGTCTTTTGTCAGATAAACAATTTATAAATGTTTTTGTCCTGTCTGTGGCTTTTCATTTTCTTAACATTGTCTTTCCCAGAGCAAAAACTTTAAATTTCAATGACATCTAAGTAATTACATTTTTTCTTTTATGTTTTGTGCTTTTGAAGTCATTTCTAAGAATTATTTGCCACAAAGACTTTTTTCCAAAAAGTTTTAGGTTTTACGTTTAACTTTATAACCTGTTTTGGCCTAAGTTTTTTATATGGTGTGAAGTATGGATTGAAGGTTTTCGGGGGGGTTTTTGTTTTGTTTTGTTTGCATGAGGGTGTCCAGTTATCCCAGCATCATTTGTTGAAAAGGTTATCTCCTTTGAATTGCATTTGTACATTTGTCAAAAATCAGTTGTCAGTTCTATATGGATCTGTTTCTGGACTTTATTCTCTTACATTGATTTGTGTAGAGTCTTTTGTCACTACCACACTGTCTTGATTAATGTAGCTTTGTAGTGCATCTTGAAACCAATTAGTGTGAGTCATCCAACTTTATTCTTCTTTCTTGAAGTTGTTTGGTCTATTCTATATCTTTTTGCCTCTCATATAAATTTAAGAGTCTGCAAAAATTCTGCTGGGATTTTTATTGGAATTGCATTGAGTTTATAGATAAATTTGGGGGAAATTTTACTTCTTTAAGAATATTGAGTCTTTGAAGTAACAAACAGTGTATCTGTCCTTTTATTTAGACCTTCATTTTTTTTAAATGGGTGTTTTGTAATTTTCTCATACACGTCCTAAACTTACTTTGATCAATTTCTGCTACTTTTTATTATCTTAAAATACTGCTAACTGCTTTGATGCGAATCAGGAGTGTATGGCATTATATATTCTCTTCCTACCCAAGACTCCAGAAACCAAGGTGCCTCTCTCAGGTTTCTGGGCTCTGGTGCTTAGTCTCAGCTTCAGAGATCAGAGACTCTGTCAAACTGGATTGCTGGCCCACCATGATAGAAAGAGTCCATTATTTATTTATGGTTGACTTCTGTTAGGGATAAAGGTATATTTTGTCAGAATGCACATGCAGTCTCAAAAGGTGCAAGTTGTTTGTTTTTTGAGAGGAAGGATATTCCTCATGTTTATTTTCTCATAAATTTAAAAATTCATACTTTTATCTGCCAGGTGGAACTATCCTTTATAGTTGAAGTAAGGTAAAGTCTTAAGGGTAACTGTGCTTTTTAGACATGACTCAGCAAATTCATAATAAAACCTATTGTTAGCCACAGTATCCTTGAGGCAGAAAGAAAAGTACAATTATAAATTTCTTGCTAAAAAATTAATTGGGGGGGTCCTCCAAAAGTACAACAAATTAGCTTTACATTTTTTACATAGATCCACTAATAGATTTTCTAGCCCTATGAGGTAGATGGCCTAAAACTAGGTCCCTGGAAATAAGCAAAGGTATATTCCATATTTTGATCATTGCTTGGTAGGTTATCCTCTTTATGTTTACAGAAAACACCACACAGGGCTCTCTATTCTCAAAAACACATGAAAGATAATTTGGCAGCCCAGGAAATTTAAATGGTTTCAGACTCAATTTAAGATCAAAGGATCTGAGGCCAAGGAAGTCCAGATGATCTCCACAAAGTAAGTGTCAAGGATCTGTGGTGATAATTGTGTCTTGGAATATGGCATATATGGGTGAGACACCTAATAGTAATTCTGCAATGACCCTTTGTAATGACACCTGCTATTCTTTAATATAGGTATCAGCTAACTATATGAAACATAATGAGGTCATTCTCCTATGCCTAGAGTAATTCTTGTATCTAAAATGTTTAACAAGGATAGTAAGCCCTAGTTTTCAATTCAAAAAATAAAAAGACTTGGAATCTTACAGTTTTCTTTCTGCAATAGAAAAAATAAAATATCTACCTCAAAATGAGTGCACAATTTTAGTATGAGTGTACTTATTCTGATAGTGAATATTCTGGTACCATTATTTAAAAATTCTGTTAGTTTTAGTTATAATTTTGGATGACTTAACTGCTTAAGTGCTGTTGATGTCTTAAAAGCTAGGTGGCTGAAATTTCTTTTCCCAGTACTCTTCATAACACTCTACACTGGCACTGTCTTGAGACCTTAGATTGGTAGGAAAAGCCTTATATAATTGTCCAAATACAAATTCTGATATTGAATACTGTGTTAGTTAACTGGAAGTGTGGAAGTATTAAAGAAGGACTGGTTAACTTTAAGTAATACACTAGTAGTGAATTTTGACAGTGACTAAAAACAGTTGTTTCATTCTGATGGTCTTTTTTTTTTTTTAATTATTGAGTAATGTTTTATTGTATAGATGTACCACAACTTGTTTACCTATTCACCTATTGAAAGACATTTTGGTTACTTCCAAATTTTGGCAATTATGAATAAAGCTGGTGTATAAATGTTATAGAATATGTGTTAAATACATTAGCCATTTGCATGAGAGTTTTCTAAAATGCATTTCTGCATCATCTTAGATGATTCTGGATATAAATTTAGACTTTCTGCATCACTCATTAAACATATTTATTTCAAACTAATAGTAGAGGGGACAAACATTAAATATACACAGACATATTTCATTTGTGTCAAATGGTACAAAGTATATGGTGCTATGAAAGTAAATGATAGAGGGTTTAAAAAAATGTTTTGCGTATATTTTTCAATTAAACAAATGCCCATTTAATATAAATTATAATACAGTGATAGTATTTTCTGACCAATTTTGAGTCCTAGGGTAAAAGATTTTCTAAAGTCTTCATGAAACTTTTTTGTAGTTTTTAGAATGCTATGGAAGCATGTCTTCAGAGGCTCTCTCCCTGTTTTGCTTTTATAATCTATTTTAGACTTGGAAACTAGATAATGTAGTTTATTATTATTATTGTCTTTATACTAGTGTCAGTAAGGTCTGACACAAGATGAGAGAGTTTACCTTTGGGTAAAGTGCATTTGCCTGTAGGGAATGGAATTTGTAACATCTTTCTTGGCTCCTTAGGAGCCTTTTAGCTCGTTTTTTAGTTCTGTTGTATTTCAGATGGATAGCAGTGCTATTGTCCTACAAAAAAATATATATTTAGAACACAGTACATTTTTGCTCAGATATATTTGTTTCTGTCTTTCAAGGTACACTTTCCTCTAATACTTAGTTTTCTTCATTGATAAAATAAGTAGCATGTTTCTCGATCCCAATTAATTAAATATGTTATTTACATACATATGAACAGTTAGATCGAGAAACAGAAGTGTATTTTAATTTTACGACTCAGTTACCAATGCCCCAGTGCTGAGTTCTTTATAAATAGTATAAAGAAAGGACATTCACCACTGCTTTACATTGTGATAGCAAGTCTTTATTTCTATGGTAACTTTCTTAAAAATCTATTTCAGAAGGTAAATGGCGAAATTAACAGTACAAAAAAAAGTAAAAGCAGAAGTAGTTTTCAGTACTGTGAAAATAATAAAAGTACTTGATTTTTTAATTCAAAGTATCAGAGAAATATATTTTACCTCTGGCCAACTCTTTGAGAAGTTACTTAACTGGAAAACCAAATCTGAAAAGAAGAGTATCAGTGATGATTTTGAGCTGCCTCAGCTACCTGAAGGGTTAACTGCCTATTACACTGTCTTCTGGAGCCCAGTTAAAGAAAGACCACGTGGTTATAGACAAGAACATAGTATAGTCTCTGTTATAGATAGGGGGAGGAAAGACCCAGTTTTTTATTAAGTTCTTTTACAAGAAGGAAGGAACAAAGCATCTTGTAACTGCAACAGAAAGCTATGAAAGGGGTCACTGGATTTGGAGTTGGTAGCAGTAGTAGCGGCAGAAAAGTTTTGAGACTGGCTTGCCAGTTGGGTGATTGAAAGTAGAAGACTGCCAGCATAAATTTTCAAAACTGTGGAGCTCTAGGACTGAGTTTAAGAGGCTAATAATCAATTGCTAAGGAAAAAAAAAAAATCAAAAGCTAACATACTTGGTAGACGATTGATACTCGTGTTGTAAGATTTCCAACCTACTTTTAAAAGTACTCCTAGAATTGGAATGATATATTATGGGAACTTCTGCATTTGACCTCTTTTCTATAAATACATTAATAGTTAATACAATTTCTAATCATGTCTCAAAAGACCAAAACCAGAATTTGAGTCTTTCTCTAAACAAATTATGTTGGGGATTTATTAACAAGCATTTGTAGTATTCAGGACTTTGCATTTAACTTAGGTTTTTCTTTGTTATATATTTAGTTGCTCTCCCTCTCCTTTAAACTCTTGAGTTACATCCTAATGCCTTCAGTTTTGTAAACTATTCCCAGGAATCCCTTTTAACCCGTAGAAGAGCTCTCTTCATTAATTCATTCCTGTGCTTTAAAAGCATCCCCAGAGGGCTTCCCTGGTGGCGCAGTGGTTGAGAGTCCGCCTGCTGATGCAGGGGACGCGGGTTCGTGCCCCGGTCCGGGAAGATCCCACATGCCGCGGAGCGGCTAGACCCGTGAGCCATGGCCGCTGAGCCTGTGCGTCCGGAGCCTGTGCTCTGCAACGGGAGAGGCCACAACAGTGAGAGGCCCGCGTACCGCAAAAAAAAAAAAAAAAAAAAAAAAAATTGCATCCCCAGAGTTTGTGCTCCTGGAAAGCTTTTTCCTCCTTGTTTGGTAAAGCTCCTTCTCTCTCTTCCTCATCTTTTATATTGTCTAGAAACTACTGTGGTCTCTAAAATGCCTCCTTATGCGAAAAAAGAGCTGAACTGATGGTTTTTGTCCTTTTTAGCCATTTTCAGTTGTGTATCATTTGAATAATTGTCCAAAAGACGTAAATTGCTTAACTTCTCTATGCCTTAGTTTTCTCTTTTGTAAAACCTTACCCAACACATTGTAAGCCCTCAAATTTTAGCTGCTGCTATCATTACTAACGTTATAGACTTGGTGTTTGTGTCCCCCCAAATTCATATGTCTTAACTCCCAATGTGAAGGTATTTGGAGATGGGGTCTTTGGGAGATAATTAGGGTTAGGTGAACTCATGAGGCTGGGACCCTCATGATTGGATTAGTGCCCTAATAAGAAGAAGACCATCTGTGCTCCCACAAAGAAGAGGTCATGTGAGCACACAGTGAGAAGGCAGCTTGTCTGCAGCCAAGGGGAGAGACCTCCTCATAAACAGACCTTGCTCTATTCAGTCTTCCAGCCTCTGGAACTGTGAGAAAATAAGTTTTTGTTGTTTATGGTATTTTGTTAAGGCAGCACAAGCAGACTAAGACAGTCATCATCATCAATGATATTATGTTAAATACTATGCATAATTTATCCAAAAGATAGTAGTATATATACTTAATTATATAATGTAATAAGGAACTTTGAAGATGATGGGAATATAATTCTTTTTCATTAGATGTAAAGAACGTAATTGTAACTTAAGCATCTTTGAATAGTTTGCATTTCTTGATGCATCTTGTTGTTCACCAAGTAGTAAGACTATTAGGTAAGTAATTATAGAGAACAGGAGTAAAATATAGTTATTGAAAGCAAGCTTAGTCTCTTTTATTAAACAATATAGATACTGAAAGCAAGCTTGGTCTCTTTTATTTTACTATTTGCTATCTTTGTTTGACCCTCTTCTCATTTTGCCCCCTAGGGCTCTAACTTGCAGACTCATTGTGGAAAATCTTAAGGCCATTTTAAGTGTGTGGTTCTTCTACCTTTACGCCACAAAGGAGTCAGCTACCCAGACATCCCTCTCTATTCAAGTGATTTATCACTTGCGGTGTGCATCACCTTGTAGGGACTATGCTGCTGTGTAACTGTGAAGCCTCTTAGAAACTATTGTATTGTTTTCATTGACTCCATCATTTACTAGGTGTTTGACCTTAGGCAACTAATTTCTCTGTATCTCAGTTTCTGCTTTTGAAAAAGTTGATCCTAATAGTGCCTACTTACAGGGTATATGTAATGATTAAATGGCTTAATATATGGACATAGCAGGCACTATGGAAGTGTTAGCTGTTTTTGTTGTTACTGGTATTGCTTTTATTTCCATCATCAATAATACTGGTTAACTCTGGTAGAGGTTTGAATGTCCCTTGGGAAATGAATGATTATCTGTGATCCCCAGACTATTTTAGAATTTTCAGAATCTAGATTTATGTATCACAATGTGTATTGTAATTTTACTTGTGATTGTCATTATAGTAATATACTGTTTTGGTGTGAATATGTATTGGACTCCTCTGTAGAATTGTCCTTACGATTTTAATTTTAGTTCACCGTAGCAAATTTAATATAACTACACAGAATATAATACTTGTTTATTAAAATGTTGGATTTTATCATACCTACTAGGATGGCTGTAATAAAAAAAAGAGAGAGAAAATAGCAGAAGCCACTTAACATTGTTTCAAACTGTTTATACCTTGGATTATGTCAGACTATTTCTCAGGTTTAATTCTAAATTTACAGTTCATTATTTTCTAAGATCAACCTATTTCTTTAAAATAATTCTTAGATTTATTGATTATTGCTCAACATTCTCTTTGTTTAAGCTTGGGCTAGTTCATATGAGTGCCTATTAATTTTGACCCTTTTTAATGTTAATAAAAGTGTAAACTTTTGAAGTAACCTAAAATTATGTTTACATTTGTTTATGTTTTTTGTAAAGTAAAATTAAAAAGAGACCTAGCTTCCTTATTTTATATAATTTACATGAAATTATTTTCTGTAATGTCTTTTTTGTCTTAACTAATAAATGAAGTCACCAAATGATTTTAATTTTGTTTTCACAATTTCTTCCAATAATCTAGAAAACTTATTTTAAATAAGACTCTAAGCCAGTAATAATAAAAACATTACTTTGTTGATTTATCATATTCCTCTATTTCATTACTTAGTTTTATATAAAATATCTGCTTACAAAATATCTTTTGAAATAAATATGCTTTATTCATTAGAGAGGAAGGTAAACTGATTTAATCTGCTATAATTACATTTTAATTTGATAATTTAATTTTTAACATGTATGAATTAATAAGCCATAGTTAAACATTTCTGATTTTATAAAGGCATAGGGCATTTTTTTTTTTTTTTCCCCGGTATGCGGGCCTCTCACTGTTGTGGCCTCTCCCGTTGTGGAGCACAGGCTCCGGACGTGCAGGCTCAGTGGCCATGGCTCACGGGCACAGCCACTCCGCGGCATGTGGGATCTTCCCGGACCGGGGCACGAACCTGTATCCCCTGCATCGGCAGGCGGACTCTCAACCACTACGCCACCAGGGAAGCCCCATAGGGCATTTTTTAATGTTTTGAGTAAAACATGTACTGTATTACGCTTTAAACCCCATTAATTTACTGTCTAGTTACCTACCTCCTTGAGTATTTGGGCAGAGATGACCAGGTTTTGGCCCCCCCTTGATTTCTTTTTTTTGTTTGTTTATAAAAGCTATTTTAAAAGGTTATGTATGTTATTTATATACTTTTTCATATTCTTTTCCATTATGGTTTATCACAGGATATTGAATATAGTTCCTAGTGCTGTATAGTAGGACCTTATTGTTTATCCATCCTATATATAATATTCAGTTTGCATCTGCTAATCTCCCTCCTCTCCCTCCCCCTTGATTTCTTATTACCAAATTATTTATATAAATTTGTAGACAGGTAAATTGTGTGAAAAAACTAGTCTGTTTTTCCCCCTACTGCTATTTTATAGAAAAATATTAAGTACCCCATAATAGAAGATTTTATGGACAAAGAAATTGGGAAAAATCTCACAGTATAAACTCTCTTATTATTAATAATGCATAATGAACACTGGCATGTTAAAAGACTTGAGAAGACCTCTGGTAAAATTAGGCATTTGTTACTTTAACTTATTAGTTCATGAACTTTGTGCATGACTTATTTGGCTTCCCTAATGCTTATTTATATACAAAGAAATGATGATTCTATAATACAGATTATATTTTGAGAAATGTTAGTGTAGTCTAACGCTTTTATTTTTAACATTAAAGATTCTTAGGGCTTCCCTGGTGGCGCAGTGGTTGAGAGTCCGCCTGCCGATGCAGGGGATATGGGTTCGTGCCCCGGTCCGTGAAGATCCCACATGCCGCGGAGCTGCTGGGCCCATGAGCCTTGTCTGCTGAGCCTGCGAGTCCGGAGCCTGTGCTCCGCAACGGGAGAGGCCACAACAGTGAGAGGCCCGCGTACCGCAAAAAAAAAAAAAAAGATTCTTAGAGTCTTAAGTAGTTTTAGCCTGTGGTGGCTGGTTGGTTTTGGCAGAATCAAGCCTGGGAACTCTTCATAGTTCTCACATGACATTATGTAGATCCCCACCCTTCCTTTGCAGTAAATAAAAAGATGAGGCCTGCATTGCACTAAATTGATATAATATCAACATTATTATTATTATTATTATTATTGAAACCATGGTAAAAATAACTAAATTTGTCTTACATCATTTGATTTTACAGCAGAAACAGTTGTGTGACTTTAATTTTCTTTATAAATGTCATTGAATAGAGTATACTGTGGAAGAATAGGGGCTTTTCCTAGTTACTGGTCATTGTTTTATTTTGTAGAAAAATAAGAGATTCACACACACACACAACTGTCTAACTATTTATCTACCTACCTGTCTGTCTGTCTACAGTCAAATCTCAAATCCTTTACTGTTGTTGATAGTACGGAGGTAAATTGGCTGCATAGCGAAGAAGCAGCAGAATGTCTAGTTTTAGTTTCCTTTTGTCCCCAAGGTCCTAGCAGATTTCCTAAAACTGCCCATGACACTGTCCATGCGAGATAAACTATGAGTTTAGAAAGTTCACTTCAAGCTGAAAGTTTTAATTTTATATCAAGGGCTTTGCATTTGGAAGAATTTACATTGAATATGTCCTTTTAGATAAAGAGACGTTTATAAACCTCGGTTCTTTAGGTTCTGGGCTGAAATATTTTGTCAAGACCATATTACTGTCCATGAGGGGAAAGCAAAGATAGTGCTAAGGTTTCCCTGAGGCTTATCTCAGCTTCAGTTTCCTGGAGTTTCCCAAAACCCATTTATACCACAATTGAGTAATTGAGAATCTTGAAAGATTTAAAGTAGTGGAGAAAGTGGTATAGTTTGAAATATTTTCATAGCACCATTTGGACCTCAGCTCAACCCCTAAGGGTGCATTTTTATTTATTTATTTTTTTTTGTGGTATGCGGGCCTCCCTCTGTTGTGGCCTCTCCCGTTGCGGAGCACAGGCTCCGGACGCGCAGGCTCAGCGGCCATGGCTCACGGGCCCAGCCGCTCCGCGGCATGTGGGATCTTCCCAGACCGGGGCGCGAACCCGGTTCCCCTGCATCGGCAGGCGGACGCGCAACCACTGCGCCACCAGGGAAGCCCCAGGGTGCATTTTTAGAAGAAGCCAACAGAGCTTCTTCTGTGCCTTCATGTGGATAACCATGAACAGAGATTAAATCTTTGAACAATGTATTTCTCTTTCCCAATTCTAATAGGTAAGCATATCTAACTAGCTTCCTAATGGGCAGGAGCACAGATATCTCAAAATCAAACGTATGTTTTAGCAGTTTGCCTCCATGTTTAAAAGTCGATGACTGCAAGAGGCAGGAGATACGTAATATTTGTTAAGCACTTTGTATGTATGCAGCACTGCAGTGAACACTAAAACAGTTCTGCCCTCAGTGAGCTTGTACCCATCATTTGATTATATACTAATATAAACTGGGGAAAAAAACTGCTTGTAGATGTTCAAATGTTTGAATCGAAGTGGGGGTTATAAACATCCTCTAAGAACTTGAACAAGGCCAGAAGAACAAACAATTTAAATAAGTGGAAACTGAAACACTTCAGGTGTAAGGGAGCAAATGATGGGTGGAAAAAAAGGAACAAGAAGGCCTCCAGCATAACTCATAATGTAATAGGGAGGACAGCTCTATGAATGTAAAGGATGATGGTGGGGAAAGAAGAGTTGAATGATTGAATGACTTAGCATGGAAGCGTCAGCTTCAGTTTTCCAAATACAACGCGTGTGTCTTGTTCCTGTTTTGGTGGAAAAGTTTTCAGTCTTTCGTCATTATGATTTAGCTGTGAGTTTTTCATTATTATCTTCATTAAGTTGAGGTAGTTTCCTTCTATTCCTAGTTTGACTATTTTTATAATGGCAGGGTGTTGAGTTTGTCAGATGCTTTTTCTTTGTCAGTTAAGATGATCATGTAGTTTTCTTCATTCTGTTAATGTGGTATATTACATTGATTGATTTTTTCATATGTTGAACCATCCTTGCACTGCCTCCTGTCTTTGTAATTAAAGTTTTATTGGAACAAAGCCAAACTCATTTGTTTACATATTGTCTGTGGCTACTTTGATACTACAAAGTCAGAAATAAGTAGTTACGACAGAGGCCATATGGTTTGCAGAGCCTAAAATATTTACTATCTGGTCCTCAGAAAACATTTCCTGGCTTCTGCTTCTAGAATCGTCAGTATCAACATAGTTCTTTAGTATGTCTTTAGTAGATATTCGCTGGTCTGTACTGACGAATATTGTATAAATTGCTTTTCTTAATAAACTTACAGTTTATCTTCCTGCCATACAATAAATAAGGGTTATAATTTGGTTAAGGAGATGTTAGATAAATAATGATTTTTAAGAGAAATATTAATTTGAATACTGAATTTGTTAATGGCTTTTCTAATTTAACTTCATGGCTTATATTTTAAAATATCACACTCTGTGTTGTTTATGGAGTTTATGTTTTCTTTTCCATAGGTGTATGTGGAATTTGATCATCTTGAGTGGGATAAACGAGAGTGGGTTAAAGTTTATGAAGATTTTTCATCCTTCTTGGTGGAATACCACTTAATCTGGGCCAGAAGGAACAACCCTAGCCAGACTCAGGGATCAAAGAGCAAACAGATTCAGTGGCCTGCATTGGTAAGATCTATATTCCTATTTCATTAAGCATTTTCAGTTGTTTGTTTTAAAAGAATAAGAGCTAAATATAAGTTTAGATTTATCTTAGTGATTATAGGTTAATATTGCTGAGGAGGCTCCGAAGTATCTGGCAGATATTTCAAAATACTGCTTTCATTTTGTTAAACAATTCTGTGTGTCTTTTTGTTAGTACTCTTTCAGCTTATTTAGTCCATAAATAGTTTATTCTTTTCAGCTAGGGGAAACATGAATTGACAACTGCTGAGAGATACTTGATTGGTTTGTATGCAGTGTGAAAGAACTGTGTTGAATTAGACTTTGTAGGTGAACGATAAGAGGGTACTTTTTATAAATCATTCAGTAGCATATAATTTTCCTTAGTTCGTTAAATTTTGTCAGAATTGAGTGAGTCGTTGTGGATAATAGCAGATATTTAATGTGAAATTACAGTTGACCCTTGAACAACATGGGTTTGAACTGTGGGATCCACTTATACATGGATTTTTTTCAATAAATATATACCCCTGTACTGTACTATTTACAGCTGGTTGAATCTGCAGATGGGAGACTGCAGATATGGAAGGCCAACTATAAAATTATATACACATATTTTCAACTGCATGGAGGGTCAGGTCATAACTCCCATTTTATTTAAGGGTCAACTGTGGATGTTAAGGTAATAAGTAAAATATTTCATATCAGGAGGTATTCCATTTAAGAAAATAGTAGATTTCAATAAATTCTCAATTAGTTTGCAGAGTTTTATAAAAGAAACATACTAACAACAATCTCATTAATTCTGTGGGAAAAAAGCCACATCCCTTTATCCATTGTTATCCCTGTTTTCTGGCAGGGTATTCGGCATTTAATATTTATTCAGTTTGTTTGAGTGAAATAATTTTCTTACATTAATATCAAAGAAATATGTTAAAGCCATTGAAACGTTATTTCAGGTATTTGGTATATATATTATCAGGGTAGGTACTTCACATTTTTTCAACATAAATTAACTACTTACAAGGATAGTTTTACTTGCTGATAATTGTAGTGCTTATAAATTTTCTCTTTTAGTTAGTTAACCCTTTAAAAGTCTGAGAAGGTAAGTGGTTAAAAAGCAAAGACAGAGAGGGAAGGAGAGAGATGGTGAAATGAATTAATGGCATTTTAAAAAGAAAATATAATATGGAAAGATGAAAGGTGATACTTATGAGTTACAGTTTTGATAGGGTAGTTTGAATACTCTAGGAAAATAAAGAAGATTATTTTATCCATGATAGATTTTTAAAAAATATTTGTTGAATGAATATGTTGGATTGTTAATATGAAGTTTTTTAATACCATGGCTAACATGCTTTTTGATTATCTAAACCTTAACTCAAAAATTGGAAAAAATCTGTAATTATCACATATACATGAATTTTGTATGAAAAGTCTCAAAAGCAGGAAGTAGTAATATCAATAATACCAAAAAGTATGCCTTAGTATCATAGTTAAAGAATAAACAACTTTAGAAAAATCTTTGCCCTTTATTAGAGAGAGTTAAAATCAAGATGAATTCCTAATGTATATTTGTAAATTACTGATTTTGGAGAAAATTTCTATTAGGAAATACTGTTTAATAATTTATCATAATTTTAGAAATTTGTTTCTGTTGAAAATCTTTTAACCTCACAAAACTACTTGAATAAACACCAAACTTCTTTTTAAAATTCAACTTTTTTTTTTATATAAAATCAAGTACATATTATTAAAAACTTGGAAAGTGCTAAATGGTATAAACTAGAAAATCATAATCATTCTATTTTGGCTTCCAAGGAATATCTAACTTATTTCTTTGACATGTTTTCTTACAAAATATATTTCTCTGCCTTTTTTTTTCAAGCACAGAATTAAATAATTTTTTTGAATTGTGGTGCAATGTGCTTAACAGAATTTTCCATTTTACTTATGTTTAAGTGTGAAGTTCAGTGGCATTAAGTACATTCACATTGTTGTACAATCTACAGAAATTATTCCATCTTACAAAACTGAAACTCTGTACCAATTAAACATCAACTCCCCATTCCCCCCCTTTTCCCAGCGCCTAGCAGCCACCATTTTACTTT
Organism: Physeter macrocephalus; assembly: GCF_002837175.3. NCBI lineage: Eukaryota > Metazoa > Chordata > Mammalia > Artiodactyla > Physeteridae > Physeter > Physeter macrocephalus. The sequence continues at coordinate 16,136,558 of NC_041233.1, read as the reverse complement.
CTGTCTCCTTGATTTTGACTATTCTGTACCTATATAAGTGGAATCATACAGTATTGTCTTTTTGTGACTGGCTTATTTCACTTAGCACAATGTCTGCAGTGTTCATCCATGTTGTAGCCTGTGTTAGAATTTCCTTTATATTATGAGGCTGAATGATATTCCATTGTATGTATGTACCACATCATGTTCAGTCATTTGTCTGTTGGTGTACACTTGTGTTGCTTCCACCTCTTGGCAATTGTGAAGAATACTGCTGTGCTCTTGGGGGTACATATATCTCTTTGAGACCATGCTTTCACTTCTTTGGGGTAAATATTCAGAAGTGTAATTGCTGGATTATATGATAATTCTATCTCTTAATTTTTTTGCGGATACTGTCAGAGCAGCCATACTATTTTACATTCTAGCCAACACTTGCTTTTTTTTTTTCAGTTTTTTGGTAGTAGTCATCCTAATGGATATGAGGTGCTATCTCCTTGTTGTTGTGATTTGTATTTCCCTAATGATTAGTGATGTTGAACATCTTTTCATGTGCTTATTGGCCATTTGTATATCTTCTCTGGAAAAATGATTCTTCAAATTCTTTGACCATTTTTGAATTGGGTTGTTTGTTTTTATATTGAGTTTTAGGAGTTCTCTGTAGTATTCTGGATATTAATCCCTTATCAGATTTGATCTGCAAAACATTTTCTGTCATTCTGTGGGTTGTCTTTTTACTTTGGTGATAATGTCTTTCCATGCACAAAATTTTAAATTTTTCAGTAAGTTAAATTTGTCTATTTTTTCTTTTATTATCTTTGTCTTTGGTGTCATATCCAAGAAATCACTGCCAAATCCAGTGTCGTGAAGTTTTTGTCATATGTTTTCTTCTGAGAGTTTGATTGTTTTAGGCCTTATGTGTATGCTGTTGATCCATCTTGAGTTAATTTTTGTATAGGGCATTATATAATGCTCAACTCCATTCCTCTGTATGTGAATACCCAATTTCCCAGCACCATTTGTTAAAAAAGACTGTTCTTTCTCCACTGAATGTTCTTGACGCTTTTGTCAAAACTTCTTTTACCGTATATGTAAGATTTTATTTCTGGGCTCTTTATTCTGTTCCGTTGGTCTCTATGTCTCTCTTTATGCCAGTACCACACTGTTTTGATTTCTGAAGCTCTGTAGGAAGTTTTGAAATCAGGAAGTATAAGTCCCTCACCTTTTTTTATTTTCAAGATCATTTTGGCTGTTTGGTGTCCCTTGAGATTCCATATGAGTTTCAGGATGGATCTTTCTGTTTCTGCAAGAAACATGGGGATTTTTATAGGAATTGCATTGAATGTATAGATCACTTTGGATAGTATTGATCTCTTAATAATAGTAAGCCTTCCAGTCCATGAACACATATCTTTCCATTTATTTATGTCTCTTTTAAATTTTGTTAGCAGTGTTTTATAGTTTCCAGTGTACCAGTGTTTCACCTCTGTGGTTAATTCCTAGGTAATTAATTCTTTTCTCTGCTATTGTATATGGAATTGTTTTGTTAATTTTATTTTCAGATTGTTCATTATTATAGTATAGAAATGCAGTTGACTTCCATGTGCTGATTTTATATCCTTCTGCTTAGCTAACATCCTACTCAATTGTGAAAGAACTGGAAGCTTTTCCAGAAGAGAAGGATGACACTTAGACAAGGGGAAAAAAAGGCATCTACCTTGAAAAGGAAGTAGTAAAATTATTTGTTTGCAGATGGTATGACCTTGTGTGGTCACACACACATACACACACACTAAAGCTAATAAGGGAATTCAGAAAAGCAGCAGGATACAAAATCTGTGCTTTCTTTTAATCATAGTTTTAGCTGAAGCTGCATTAAAATTGTAAATCCTGGGTTTTTTTTTACTTAATGTTTTAGCCTATACATTTGTCCTCAATTTTTAAAGGCTGCATATTTGATCCTATAATGATCCATTTCCCTCATGTTTGGTATTGTAGTTGTTTCTAATTTTTTGTGATTATAAATAGCTGTAATAAATATCATTATTATAAATATGTAAATCTTTGTGTGAATCTATTTTTAAAATTTAGATTCACAGCAGTAGAATCACAAGGGTATGAACTTGAAAACAAGAAAAATCTAAAAATATCCTAATACTCTCCACAAATTATTTGAAAGTTGTACTTACTACTATTGTCCCCAGTGTATGAGTGTTTTCATCTCACCCTGACCCTAACCCCCCAACTGCCCCCCCTCCCCCACCTGTAAGCATTGATTACTTATTTTTAGAACCCAAACAAACATTGGAAAAGGAGGATTTTTACAGTTTAAGAAGTTTTAAGTGCAGAATTGAATGTCATTATTTTTATATCTGCTAATTTGATACTTAAAAATACTATTTTATCGTTTTAATTTGCATTTCTTTAATGGGATGAGTACTTTCTCATATTTATTAGGAACTTGTATTTTTGTGAACTGTTTTTTCAATTACTTACTAGGGCTTTGTGTTTTTCTAATATTATGAACTTTAAAAATATTATTACAGATACTGTAACTCTTTGTCCTATTTGTTTCATGGTTTGCTCAGCTAGTTTTATGAGAGAAAGTCTTTTTGAATTGTATGTTTATATTTAAAGAAAGTCTATCTGATGTGTTATCTTCCTTAATTCAGATAGTCAGGAAGTGTCTTCCTTTCTTCCTGTTTCCTTTCTTTCTTTGTTTCAGGGGGTTGTAAAAATTAATAGAACAAACAGTTGAAATCAGAATGCATGGTAGACTCTAGAAAATAATCATTTTAACTTTCATAAGACTTTGCAAACATTCATTTATGTATAATACATGTGACTAAGAGTCTGTTGTTTATCTGTTCACTAAAATGAGGCTTATTTAAGGAAATCTACAAGTAGCAGTTATGAAACTCAGAATTTTAAAATTCATATAGCATAATGAAATACTATACATACAAATTTGAGTTACTTTAGGGATACATATGAGGTAGTAATAGGCTGAAACACACTTGAAAGTTAGTCTTGTTTTTAATTCTCTACAGATTTTTGTAGAGAATTAAATGTTTGTAATTCTGTGCACCTGATAGTTGCTTTCCTGTTCCTTTGTACTTAAACATATGTTTGTATTATCTTCTTTCCAGTTGTTTCACACCTCGTGTGGTACCTGTTAAATATTACATGTTGGTTATATTATCTAGTCTCCTTCTTATTCTAAGAAATCAGTGGAAACCAGCAATATACCTGCTGGTTTTTGGAATCAGGACAAAAAAAAATCCTTTTATCTCATTAACCTATTCTAAAGTTTACTTTAAAAGTTTTAAAATAAATAAAACTTCAATAAAATGTGGGATAGTATAATACCCAGGTTACTTCTCTGGAATTGTCTCCTCATCTTTCTTCCCAGGATATCAATAGCAGAGCATGTATTGGAGCACCACATATGTAACATGCTGAAGTGGTGTCTTTTTTTTTTTTTTTGGCTTGGTCCTGTAGGATCATGGTACCACCTGAGGCCATTTTGATGATGGAGGCCAAGGTAATTTACATTTTTATGTAAGTTACTTAATATGTTGTTAAATTTTATTTTTTAATGAAGCAAAATACTCATGAAATCACATTTATCTGCACCAGGGAAAGAAAGTGTTGCATTCATAATTGAAATCAACGAATCACCTACCTAACTGGGTTAGGGCCCTGGCTCCATCTCCTTTAGGAAAACCTTCTGTGGGGAGTGGGGCTTCGACCCTAACCCAGCTGGGCTGTAACACTGCTGCATTTTCTAAGGGGCTGAGTTTTCTACTACTTTTCTGCTGGCCCAACCTTCCAGATCACCCCATCCAGAATTAATTTTACCATCTGTGCTCCTGTAGAACATTGTTTTTGTACCTTTATTTTAACAACTAGTACATTCTGCTTTGTATTATACCTATTTGTTTACATGTCTGTCTTTCTCTACTAGATTGTAAGTTCTTTGAGGACAGGATCATGTCTTAGTCATCTCTGTATCACCCTAGGACTCTAGCACAGAGACTTACCCATCTTAGACAGTGAGGAAATGCTTATTTTAAAGTGATAGATTTACTCTATCCCAGCTAGTGAAAAAGAACCCCACTGGGAGTTATAGCAAGTTTCCTGGCTATTACTTTATGCTAAGATCAAAGGACAAGAGAGCATCATCAGCCAGTTGTGGTAAAAATGTGTTTGTTAAGTACCAATTTTACATGGCAAGTAGTCAAAAACAAACAATAAAAATGTTTATAATAGATGCCCTCTTTCTAATCAAATACAAATGTGATTCCTTAAGTTGTCATGGGGGAAAATGAACTTATATCTTCATTGTCAACTAAATATGCCAGTCTACAGTAATTTATCTGAATTTCTGGAATGAGTTTTAGGAAGCTCTTACTTCTCCTTCTTCCCAATGCAACTTTTCCTTCGCTAGATAAGTTATTCTGGTTTGACCAGGAATTGCGATCAGATCATAAGCATGTGAACCTTCATCAGTATATTTCCTTTAGGCTTTTTGCCTAGTGAAAATACTTTTTAGTTGCTCTCTGTTCTGAAAGAAACCCTCTCAAAGTAGAACAGAATTCTCCTCTCTTCGGGACAAACTTACATTTATGTCTCTTACATTGCCAAACTTGGGTAGATTATAACTTCAACCAAATTTTACTGAAATGTGAAGATATGCCACATTCCACATATGAAATGAGCTTTCACATAAATTCATTTAGAGAGTTTTTACATATCGATAGTTGAGTTTTCAGAATTAGAATTTAAGTTTTACGGTTCTTTGTACTTCAGTAAATAATGAAATGGTAGTAAAGATAATAAACCTTCAGGATTATTATTTCTCAGTAAGGTAAAGCACTTTAAGAGATCAAATTATATATAGTAAAGTATTAAATTTTTTAAATGGCAAAGTCTAATACTGGAAGGATTCCAGTGAATGAGCATGTCTTTCATTTCTTGTGGGTCATAAAATGACATTATTTGGGGGGAAAGTATTATTTTGTAAGGACCATAAAGAAGTTTCTACTCTTTGATTTATTAATTCTACTCTTAGGAAATTATCCTTATAAAATAATTCTTAAAAAAGTAAAAATTATAGTCAGTTCAGCCAATGTTTATCAGATACCTAATATGAGCCAGATAGTCCTGCAGATAGAAAAATTAAAGGTATAATGTTACATGCAAGAAGTTGTTCATTAAGTCCTACTAAAGAAGAAAAAAAGAAACAACTTTGATGTCTGAAAATTTGTGAATGGTGTTGAATTAATTTTCTGAGAGATTATGCAGCTTTAAAAATTATAATTATGAATACTTTAGAGAAACATGGACAAGTAAAATTTAAGTAAAAAACAAATCTTGATTATACTGGTGTTAAAACTTTGTACTTAGAAAGTATTATAAAGTAATTAAAATTATTCTTTTAGAATGGAAGGCATATATCTGATTATAATGTCTTTTCAATAAAAACAACTGTTATTTCCCAAGATATTGGTAATTCTAATGTAATTAGTTTGTCTTGCAGTTTTTATTTTGGAAATAGTTTTCTTCAAATGAATTAGTTTAGTAGTTTGTTTTAGGCTACTGTTGGTATACTTTGACATATGCTTTTTATGTTAATACAGCATTTTTAATATCTATTCTTAATAGTACAAAGAATTAAGACTGATAAAAATGACAATTGAAACAATGACCGAGTAAAATATAATGAAGATTATTTAAGATTTGTTTTAAATTCAGTCTGAATTACTGTTTACTCATAGATTTACATGGCATGATATGACCTTAGAGATCTTCTAGTCATAGATTCAGAGAATGTAATTGCTGAAAAAGACAACAGGAGCCTAGCAGTCATCTAGGAAGGCAATTTAATGTATTAAGAATATAAACCTTGATGTTGGATTTCCTGGTTCAAATCTCTACTCTGCCCTTTACTCTTAATATCTGGATGAAATTAAATCATTTATTCTCCCTATGCCTCACTGTCTTCATAATAGTAGTACCTACCATGTAGAGTTGTAAAGGTTAAGCAACAAAATATATAAATAAAAACCTCAGAACAGTAAGGTCCTACTGTATAACAGGGACCTATATTCAATATCCTGTGATAAACCATAATGGAAAAGAATATTAAAAAGAAAAAAGGATGTCTATATGTATATAACTGAGTCAGTTTGCTGCACAGCAGAGATTGGCACAACATTGTAAATCAACTCTACTTCAATTAAAAATTAAACTAAAAAAAACCTTTTGTATAGCACAGCAATGAGTTTAACCAATGTACAGTTTTTAGGTGTAATCCCCACAAGACTGCTTCTCTTACAAGTTTGAGGGTTTCCCAGACCTATTCTTCAGTTTGATAATTCACTACAAGGACTCATAAAGCTCACTGAAAACTGGGACACTTGTGCCTGTGATTTACTGCAGAGCCAGGATGCAAATTAAAATCAACCAAAGGAAGAGATGTCTAGGGCACAAAGTACAGGAGGGTCTACACGTGGACCATGAAATTCATAGATAGCTTTATCTCCTTCTGGCCACAAAGTGTGACAATTGCAGAGTATTGCAAACCAGAGAAGCTCCCTCGAGCCTTTGCTGGCCATAGTTTTCATTGGAGCTCAAGCACATACTGTCTGCATATCTGAGCTTTAGTCTCTATTTCTTTCTGGAGATCAGACTAATACCTTTAGTTATCACTTACTCTGGAAGTTGAAACTGATATTGAAGTATCCAAAGTCCCCATCATAAATTAATTGTTGGACAGTCCACTGGCCAAAGCCCTGAAGCAAACAAAGACACTTACCACAGGCGCCTAAAGATCACCTCCCAGTAGCTGAAATCCAGGCCAGACCTCTCTTTGGGTAGGTAGGGTTGCTTCTTCACTAGACAGGCCACCCCCATAGCCTTTAGCCTATGCTGTCTTACGGCAAAACAGTCATATTTGTCTAGACATTTGCATTTAGTATAGCATTTATATGACAGTCACAGTAATAATAATAGTATGAACATACCCTACATTTGGAAGTGCCAGTGTGGAGTAGGGATAGATTTAAAGAAACTGCAAATCTGATTTGTAAAGCCATTACATACGTTTTCATATTCTTGTAGTAATTTATTATTTATTTCCCCTCATGATCTACCACTATTTGTACCTTATGATAAACTTGTACAGAACTATTTAGTATAGAAATTAGCTGATGGTTAGCTAAATCTAGTTATTCCCCAGACCATTCTTTTTCTATCAGTATTACATTCTGAGAAGGTTCAATTTTCTGATATATTTAATTTTCAGTATTATTATAAGACTTACATAAGGTAATTGAATCTTACAGTGACAGTGTTATGTCACATCGTAGTATGGTCATGAGACAGTTCAGTTTCACTAAAGAACGATCAGTCAGTATTGCAGAGGAATTTGCTATGCTTCTAACAGAATTGAATTTTGCCCATATATCAGATATTATTATGGACAGGCTTAGTTAACAATTGGCCCTTTCTCATTTTTTTCTGGATTCTAAGTCAGTTTAGAACAAAGTCAATCACCCTGTCTTTACTGAGCCTTAGCAGCTAAGATGGAGGGCCATTTTCCCAAGGCTATTTTGACTTCAACCTGTCAAAAGGACCTTTTGGGTCAGAGTACAAGTCCTTTCCCAGTGCTGGTGCCTAGCATTATTTGTTGAGTCTGCCTGACCCATTTCACTAAAACCTCATTATTTTCATAGGCTGATTGCCATCCCTTGCCTTCCTCCTGGAAGAGACCTCCCTTTAATCTCCTTATTCTAGTTAGTAAATCTTTTTCTTCCTAAGCTTGGCCAGGTGTCAGGATCTGCCCCAATATCTCCCTGACTTTCTTTTTAACTGTTACAGATAACAAGAATCAAGAGATTATATAGTTAGCTCATTTAAAAATTTTTACATTTCTTTATGTATCCAGTGAGCCAGATCTCTACGAGTTGGATCCATCATTTCTAAATTTCACTGGTAACTTTCACCTCTGCTAACTGATCATTGTACAGCTATAGTTCCATGCCATGGGTGACCAAAGGACCACCCGGGAGTCAAAAGGTTTGTCCTCCACCATCCTCATTCTTTTCCCAAACTACACATTTGAGGTGGTTAGCATTTGTTGCACAAATCCCACTTCTGACACCAACTCACTAAGCTCAGCCAGTTGTACAATTTGAGCAAACAGTCTCCACAAGACAGCCCTTCTGACACCATTGCAAGTTCAAGGCTTTTGAAAACCACCCTCAGGTTCAATTAATTAGCTGGAGGGACTCACAGAACTCACTGAAAACTGTTCCGCTCAAGCCCATAGTTTGTTACAGAGAAAAGATACAAATTGAAATCAATCAAAGGTACAGACTCCCATAGGAGTCTAGATGTGGAGCTCCTGATCATCTTCTTTTTGTGGAGTCATGGACAGTGTTATCTCTTCCTGGCCACAATGTATGACAGTATGCATAGATTATTGTCAAACAGGAAAAGCTAAGTCAAGCCTTTGGTTTTGATTGTTTTTATTGGGGCTTGATCACAAACTATTCACATGGCTGACTTTTAGTCTCTAGCCCCTCCCAGACTGTCAGACTAATATCTTTAGTTATCATTTCCTTTGGAGGTCACAGGTGATAATGTATGGCTCAGAGCCCCATCATAGGTCACAGTGAATTATTTTTTGGATATAATTTATTAAAAATCTTTATATCCTAAAATTATTTTGGAATCTTTTTCTTGATTATTTGACCTTGCTATTATAAGTATTTCCCATATCTCCTTGTCTTTTTTGTTATGCTTGGAATTGCTAGGGATTTTTATTTTGTTGCTGTTATAATTCATAGCAGCCAAAAGCAGCTAGCCATATAAAATAAAGGTAGAGGTTGTTGGTTCCATTTTCTTCTTGTCTAGAAATATGGTTGCCTGTCTACCATATGTTCTCATTTGAGAAATTATTTTCAGTTCTTGTGGGGAAGAACTCTGCTTTGGTGTTGAGTTTTAAATGCTAGCCTCTTTACAAAAGTAGCTTCTCTTTCACTGTATAAATACTTTTTTGTTTTAATTTATAAATGGTTACAAGTAACTTAAAGTGCAGCAGCATTATATATATGTCACATGATAATTTCATTCATTCAGTAAATATTTTTTAACATTTACTGTGTGCTGAGCATTATGTAAGTACTGTAAATCCAACAAGTATTGTCCTTGCTGTCTGACACATAATTATTTAAATGCAACTGTGAAGAGTTCTATGAAAAATACGGATCTCCCTTGATACTGTTGTAAAGCATATTTATACTTCCATTTGAAAAAATATGATGTAAGTTTTCTTACATGTAATAATATAAATAATATAACATCATTAGGTTTTTGAGGGCTTACCAAGTTCCAGGTATTTTTCCCAGTGTTTTTGTATCATCCCTTTGAGACTGATATTTTTATTATCCCTGTTTTACAGATAGGTAAACTTGAGACATGGTATAGTTAAGTAAGTTACTGAGGAAAGAAGTAACTGTATTGAAAAGTTTAAATAATTATGTAAGATTAAAAGTGATAATCTTTTCTCATTCTCTTTCATGTATTTCCCATAGGTATCCCTAGTTAACAGATCATTATATGTCCTTTTAGAATTCCCCACTTTTCCTCCCTTCTTGGTAAATATGCAAATATTCCCCAAAAGTCTTATTTTAAAACTAAATAGATAACTTACTATGCATGTACTGCTTTATGAATTAAACGTGATTTTGATATCTTAAGGTTGTAAAGTTGAAATGGATATGTGAACCATGAAAGATAGGCAAACCATTGTAGCATCTTGTAAACTGGGTAAACCCAAAGATAATTGTGCTAATCTTGGGGCTCCCCTAGGGATTTCAAAGAATATAAGAATGATTTCCAAGGTCTTTTGTATTCTTCAGGAGGATTTGAAGATAAGGTGTGTCAAAGTAATTCACTTTCACAGTGAAGAAAAGGAGGGCTACCTTTCTGGGTGAAAAAATAATTATAGATTAAGAAATGTTTTTATCATTTTGAATGTCTGTCTCCTACTTTTAATTGAGTAATGCCAGGAAATCTCTGGTATTCTCTCCCCACCCCACCCAGTATTCTGACATATAGTGTGTTTGCAGACAAAGTTTATCTTTTATAATCTATGAAGTAGTGGTCAATAATATATATGTAGTGGTGGTAGATATGGATTTGGATGAAGTCTTTTGCAGTCCTTTTCTTACTGTGATGCAGCACTGCTATGTACTGATATATAGATTGTGTAACCCTAATACTGTTATAATTTTGAATTTAAAATAAATGCTGTTTAAGCTTAGTTTTTCCTCTCCTCATTGGAGTACAAGGAGTCCGTTTAAATATAGCATATCTGAAGAACATTTGAGTAATTTTGGAACACCAGATGAATTTTATTTTGGAAAAACAGTGATGCATGTAGTCTGCTATTTCAGCTTAATTATGGTGTTACAGAGCTTTAAATCAGCTTGTCTTAAAACTTCATCATTGTGTAGTCCAAATAAAGCTGGATCTGCTTGACTCCTGACTTGGTACCCCTCTCATCATTACATATTATCTAAAATTAACGCACGTGAGCAAATAGTTTGTTTGTTTGTTTGTTTTGCGGTACGCGGGCCTCTCACTGTTGTGGCCTCTCCTGTTGGGGAGCACAGGCTCCGGACGCGCAGGCTCAGCGGCCCTGGCTCACGGGCCCAGCCGCTCCGCGGAATGTGGGATCTTCGCCCAGCCGCTCCGCGGCATGTGGGATCTTCCCGGACTGGGGCACGATCCCGTGTCCCCTGCATCGGCAGGCGGACTCTCAACCACTGCGCCACCAGGGAAGCCCCAGTGTCTTTTTTGAATAAATACCTAGAGAAGACAACACAGAACACAGTATAAAACTTCTATAAAATCTTTGCGTCTTTCTCTTAAACCAAGAGCTACTCTCATACAACTGTCCCTCAAAAAATTTTTTTGCTTACTGCTCAACCTTTGACCTTTCTTTGTTCATCCACAAGCTGCCTGAATCTTTCTCTTTCAAGAGAAGCTTTATACCCTTTCTTATGTAAATAAATTTCTCACGTAAATAAAAAACCTCTGTTTCAGGGTTTTTATAAATGGTATGAAGGCATTAGGGAATCCTTGTGATAATGGAACAGTTCTGTATAATGGTTGTGGTGGTGGTTACATGAATCTTGCACATAGGATAAAATTGAATAGATTGCGTGCACACACACAACTATGAGTGCATGTAAAACTGGTGAAATGAGATTTGTAGTTTGTACCAATATCAGTTTCCTGGTTTTGACATTATGCTATATAATTCTGTAAGATATTACTGTTAAAAGAAACTAGGTGACTTTTTTGCAATGTCCTGTGAAGGTGTAATTATTGCAAAAGAAAAAGAAAGGTCATAACACATGTGAGAGAAATTTGAGAAACACTTTCTTTTTACTTTTATTTTAAACAAAGTCTCCATTCTCCTCAACAAAGTGCTGTTAGGCATTTATTTTTTAATTAAAGTAGATAAATTTATTTTTTTATTTTTTTTAATTTTTTTGCGGTACGCGGGCTTCTCACTGTTGTGGCCTCTCCCGTTGCGGAGCACAGGCTCCAGACGCGCAGGCTCAGCGACCATGGCTCACGGGCCTAGCCGCTCCGCAGCATGTGGCATCTTCCCAGGCTGGGGCATGAACCCGTGTCCCCTGCATCGGCAGGCGGACTGGACTCTCAACCACTGCGCCACCAGGGAAGCCCAAAAGTAGATAAAATTTTTAAAAAGTAATATAAAGGTTATTGATTAACACAAATAGCCAAAAGATTAGGAAATGATAAAAATTGTAGAATAAACTAAAGAAATTGAAAATTCAAATAGAAAATACTCTGAGCAGTAAAGGTAAAAGAAAGTAAATGTAAAAGTTAGCTAAAATAGTAAACTTCAGAAATAGAAGAAAGTGAAAAAATATACAAGTTCATATAAAAGTCCTTGTTTAGCATGTTCATCTCAATTGTAATAAATAAAATAAAAACATAGCATCATTAATTTCAGAGATCTAAAAAATGATATAAAAATGAAAAAATGGTTAAAATAAAGAAATGGTTAATATAAGGAAGATCCAGCTAGTTGGACACAGTAAATAATATAATACAATTAGAAATTTAAAAATTAGAGAAAAGATGTCAAAATAATGAAAAAACTTGAACAGTTTGTGGTCAAGGAAATTAAACATGTAAAATTTCATTGGCGTTACAGAAAAAAAGGCATCCGGTGACCACCTTTCTCTTATCTCTCACTTAGTAATATGAGGGAAATTCGTTGATGGGACAGTGAATTCATAATGACCTTCTTTAAATTATTTATTGAAGTTGTGGCTAGCTTGTACTTATTTTTACAGTTAAGTACCTGATTACTATAAAAATGATAAATTGGTAATGGTTTTAAAAAGACTTCCGAATGTTCTTTGGTTCTCAAAAAGTGTCAATCAGTTATTATGAATACATTTTCCAAATGAAAATCTAATTTTCACCTGCTTTGCTTAGAGTCCTTCACTGTCTTCTCATCTTAAGAAAAAGACCAAACATCCATTTATAAGACTTTGCATGATCTTGCCCTTCTAGCCGTATGAACCACCCACACATCCCCACCCCCTGTTGCCCCATTGTTCTTCATAGCCCATCCCTGTAATTTTCTTTGAATTTTTAAAAAATACCATATTTTCTCCTGCCTTGGCACATTCTGTTCTCTCAGTTTAGAACACTTTCCCAGTTAATTTATACCTCAAATATTACTTCATTTCTTTGTGGAAGGACTCTCTAAACTCATGGTCTAAATTGAGGAAAGTACTTAGTAAATTTTCCTAATTTCATTTATCACAGTTATAATTTTACATATTTTATGTGATTATTTGATGAATGTCAGCCTGCTGGTAGATTGTATACCCCATGGAGGCAGGACCGTGCTTGTTTTTGTTCAGCATTGCAATCCCTCTCCTTCGTTAGTGAAACACTGAATTAGACTTACACTTCATCACACTCTCCTCTTTATTTTTGACTATTTTATTGCTTTGTCTCTGTGCTGTATTTCCTCTGACCTGTCTTCTAGTTTACTTACTCTTTTCAGTGGTATTTAATAAGCTTTTATTCATCCATGGCTTTTTCAAAAAATTTTCAACAAATCTATTTTCTTATACCTAGAAGTTTTTTTGATTCTTTTCCAATTCTGCTTGCCCTTTTTATAAAAAAGTTCTGTTTTCTATACATATTTCTAAAGTTGTCTTTTATGTCTTTAAACATACATTACTCGTAATTATTCTGTTAACCTGTGTCTGTTAATTCTCATGTCTTAAAGTTTTTCCTGTTTTGCTGTCTCTGCTGGTTCTCAGCCATGCTACCTTGTGTTTAGCTAATTTTTAACTCTCCACTCCCCCTTTCCAGGTGAAGATGGTTGGGGGATTTTTGTGAGAATATTGTTAGGCCTAGAATGAAGGTAGATTTCTCCAGAGAGGATTCAGTCTGCCATATATCTGGGGTGACACCATCATGATGGTCTTAGATCACTTTAAATTCAAAGCTTAAAGTTTTTTGTATCACTAAGGTAATGTGAATGAATCCATGTGAGGGCTGATTTGTGGTTACAACTTCAAAGGAATTTTTAAAAATTGTATTTGCTCACTACCAACCCAGCTTTCTTTGCAGACCCAAGAAAGTGGAAAGAATCGGGTAGGTTTACTCTTATCTCAAGGTGTGATTTGTTAGCCCTTTGTGGTTCCAGGTTACTGTGGGTGAGTCTCTTGCTAGCCTTCTCTCTTTGAGCAGACTATGGCTTTTGCGTTCTGTTACTGTTTCCCCAAAATCTCTATAAACTTCAGCTCAAGTGTGCCCCCATTCAGCAAATGCTGTCAGGGTAAGAGTCTCTATGCAGGTCCTGTTTTTTAATATGATGATTTAGAAGTAAGTGAAATTAATGTTTTCTAGGAATTGCAGACCTAAAGTTAGTATTCTACTAATTTAATCCATGTTTTCAAATTATTCACATGTAGATTGTAATTGGTCATGAGTTTTAAAATTGTTTGCTCATATAGATCCCTTCAATTCATGTCATGTGTTGGTACTACTTCTATGCTAAACTTATATGACTTTGAAAATGAAAAAAGTTGTTTTAAAAAATTGTTGATATATTAATCATGAGTAAAATGGTAGAATGACTTTCAAGTTAATAGAAAGGTTTTAAAATACATGAAAAAGAAACATAAGAAAGCACTTAGTATGTACTTTTCAAAGTTACAGGAAAGATTTAAGTCTTCATTTGTGAAATAACATTGAAACAAGTGGGGAGATCTTTTCAGATAAATAATAAGTAAAAATATTTTTATTCTTTTTGCATAATTTTATAGGTAGAAGTTTTTATTACATTACGGGATGCTTAGGATGTAGAAATAGTAAGTACTTTCCTCTTTAGTTATAAGCTGGATTGCCAATAACATTAAGGGTTTTTAAAACCCTAAATTTTTAAATAGTATGTTTATTTAGAGACTGTTTACTTACCATCAATTCTTACTGCCTGAAATCTGTGAATTATTCTTTCAGTGAATTTAGGATGTTATTAAATCTGTTACCCTTCCCTCATACCTCCCACAATGCTATATTCTCTCTATACCTACCTGCTTATGCTTAGCACTTCCAAAAAATACCATACAGTTTAACGTCTCTGTTCTTTTGTTCATGCTTTTTCCTTACCTATAAAGTCTTTTCACCTATTTCTGCTTATTAAATCCCTACAAATCCAGAGTAACTCATATACTGCCTTCATTTTAAGAATTCCATTGATTGCAATCAGAGAATCCTCTTTGTAAGTACATATAAGACTTCTGTAAAAACATTCAACATTTCTGTGAGTCCTTGCATTCTAGTCATTGCTGTATGTGCTTGCCTTCCCTACTTTTCTTTGAGCACTTGGAGGGTAAGAATTGATCATGCTTTATTTTTATTTTTTATTTCTCTTTCCCCAAGAGATTCCCTTAGAGGTATCTCTGTCCCCAAGGTACTAGAGCATAGTATCTTGAACATCATTCACATATAGTATGTGACAACACAAAAGCATTATTGATAACTTTTTACTTCATACCAGGCACCTTTAAAAGTATCATCTAATTAAGTCTTTACAACATTCTTATCATCTACATTTTGCAGGTGAGGTAACTGAAGCTTATGAGGCAAGCAACTTGTCTGTGGATCTACAGCTTGCGATTGGCAGACCTGGGACTAAAACATAGGCTATCCTCACCCAAGGTCCTTATATTTAACCTTGTAAACTATTTGTAGAAATGTATCATACTTATGGATTATATAAAGCGTCATGTTAGTCATGTTTGAACTCTGGACTAGTCTTAAACAACTAGGACATCTCCATAGTCTCATGGTGTGAGGAGATGACACAAATTCTCATCACTGACCCAATGAAACCTGCTTTAGCATGTCTCTTGATGAAATACCGAGACTTTTTTTGGTACCTTGATGACACTTGAATGTTTTCTTAACATTATCATTGGTAAGCAATCTTCGGGTTGCTTTGGTTTAAAAATGGATTATACTTAGTAGGCTTTGGGTCTTAATTTTCTTTTTGATAAACCTTTAAATATTTGTTTTTACTACAGTGAGTTCAGGATAAATGCCTTGGGCTCATCATATTAACGAATACTGTTTTCTTATGAAAGTTTTTTTTCTTTTTTAAACAAAAAGATATAAATTTGAAAGTGACAAGAATCCAGGCTACATTATAGCTTAGAGAATAAAATGTTTTCTGTTTCCATCCCCTGTTTGAATTTGCAAGCAGAAAAAGAATTGCATGGCACAGTTTCTGGGTTTTTAATGTTCCTAGGACTTTCTTATGCTGCTTTATACCAGGAGGAGTTGAGAAATGGTTATGTTATTGTCCATTTATGGAATATATTTTCTCTATTCAGTTGTATGTTTTTAGCCCCTCCACCTAAATAGCTACTATGCTGAAAATGGAGGTTCTTGACTTAAATTAGGTAACTTGTTCATTTGCATATTAATTATGGGCAGGTTAAGCTTAAGCCTTAGAGTTGCCATACTTTAAAGAGGCCATTTGGGGTCTCACTGAGGTTAATGTTTTACTGGATATAGGCAAGCAACCTCAGCTAACTCCCAGTAAGTCTCGTTTCTCATTTACAGTTGTGTAAATCATTAACATTTTCTTAATATAGTTTCACATCAGCACTGCTGACAACCTTGAAACCTAAATCTGTGAGTGTGTGTATAACACTTAAATGTAGGACTTTTATTTAGCCTTATATCTGGCATTTTGTCTTTGTTCTTACTTTAAAGGTAATAATAATTTTAAATAACTTAATATTATCTCATTAGGTGAAAACAAGATGTAGGGTTATAAATGTAGTTTTATATTGTTTTTTTTTTTTTTTCAAAATAAGCATAAGGTAGGTGAGAAAAATCAATACATAATGTTTGTATCTACTTATATGCACTTAAAGGAACTCTACAGTAATCCTGGTTACCTTCATGTGTATGTTTCAGATGAGAGTATTTGGAGTATAGATACAGGAAGGGAGAGAAAAAGGGATGGAATTTCCTCTGAATATTGTCTTATGTATTTTGAGAACCATTGGAATGTATGGTCTATTAAAAGATTTTTTCAATCTGTTTACTCATTGACCTCTATGCCTTTCCATAACTGCAGTTAAGGAAACTCATTTCCTTTGTTTCTGATTGAATGTTCATATATGAAAAAAAAAAAGAATCAGAGATTAGATTGTAAAATGTATCTATATAGTATATATTTGTATAAAAATTTGTTTTTCATTTTTTACCTTTATTCCATCCTGTGGAATAGTAAAAGTTTGTTGAAAATGGCACCCTTCAGGGGCCAACTTTACTTTTAGTGTGAAAATACTGTTGGTATGCCATATCATGTAGTAGCACCTAGATCCAGACATTTTTAAACTCCTTCTTTTCCCCAAAACTGAAGTTCTCATTAGCCAATGAATTTTTTTTTTAATACTTTAAGAAATTTATTTATCTATTCTTTTTTTTTTTTTTTTTTTTTTTTTTGCTGTGTTGGGTCTTCGTTGCTGCATGCAGGCTTTCTCTAGTTGAGGTGAGCGGGGACTACTCTTCATTGTGGTGTGCAGGCTTCTCACTGCAGTGGATTCTCTTGTTGTGGAGCACAGGCTCTAGACACGCGGGGTCTAGAGCTCAGGCTCAGTAGTTGTGGTGCACGGCCTTAGTTGCTCTGCAGCATGTGGGATCTTCCCGGACCAGGGCTTGAACCCATGTCCCCTGCATTGGCAGGCGGTTTCGTAACCACTGCGCCACCAGGGAAGCCTTGAATTTTAAACTGGTTTTTTTTTTTTTTTTTTTTTTGGTGTTACGCGTGCCTCTCACTGTTACGGCCTCTCCCCGTTGCGGAGCACAGGCTCCGGACGCGCAGGCTCAGCGGCCATGGCTCACGGGCCCAGCCGCTCCGCGGCATTCCCAGACACATTCCCAGACCGGGGCACGAACCCGTATCCCCTGCATTGGCAGGCGGACTCTCAATCACTGCGCCACCAGGGAAGCCCTAAACTAGTTTTTAAAATGACATTTTAATTGAGCCAAATTATGGTATGAAGGAGAAGGGGTAATACACTGTGACGCAGACTGATACTGTAAGGTAATTTAAAATAGTAGCAAAGTAGGAGGAAATACAAGCAGACTATTGTTTATCATAGGCTAAGTGCCTTCTCTTAATTGATTTTTCTTTTGGCCTTATTTTAGTTGTTTTTTTTTTCTTTCCAGCTACTCAGAGAAATTTTATAAGTGGTATCTAATCCTACTTTAAAAAATTGCTTTTATTTCCTGATTATAAAAGTTACAAATGTTCATTCCAGGATTTTTGACAGACACAGAGAGTTGTAAGGACTAAAATATAGAAGTCATCCTTAATATTTGGCCAGAAATAACCACTGTTAAGAATTGGATCCACTTTCTTTCAGGCTGCCTGTACTTTTTTTCTGTCTTCTTTATGTAAACATCAATAGCTTTACTTTTATAAGTGCTTAAGTACAATTTCTGAAAAAATTAGTTTTTGAAAAAAACATGTATGCAGTAACATTGATTTATTTATCCTCACGTACAGTTCGTGAGTTTTAGTAAATTTATAGGCTCATGTAAGCACCACCACAATCGGGATACAGAATGGTTCCCTCACGCTCAGAAATTTGTGCTGCCCCTTTGTACTCCTGACCACTGGCAACCACTGAAATGTTCTTTGTTTATAGTTTGCACACTTTTCAGAATGTCATATACTATAAATGTATTCACACCGTATGTAACCTTTTGAGGCTGGCTTCTTTCATTTAGCATAGTGCTTGGAGATTCATCCATGCTATTCCATGTGTCAGTAGTTTGTTGCTTCTATTAATGAGGATTATTCCATTGTAACATAGTTTGTTGATGCATTTACTCATTGAAAGATAAATTTGGTTGTTTCTAGTTCGGGGTGATAATGAATAATGCTTCTAAAAACATTCATCTACATGTTTTTGTGTTAATATAAACTTTACTTCACTTAGGCAAATACCGAAGAGGAAGACTGCTAGGTCATTATGGTAAGATGGTATTTGATTCCTTAAATAACTGCCCAACTGTTGTCCACAGTAGCTGAAATGTTTTGAGGGTTCCAATTGCTCTTTGTCTTCACTTGGTATTGTCGAGTTGGTTTTTGATTTATTTTAGACATCCTATTAAGTGTGTAATGGTACATCATTGTGGTTTAATTTGTTTTTCCCTTATAGTAATGGGTGTTGAGCTTTATTCATGACCTATTTACTATCTGTTTTCGTTAGAGAAGTCACTGATCAAATCATTTGCCCATTTAAATTTTTTTTAATTTTTGAATTTTGAGTTGTTTTTTAAAAAAACTTTGAATATAAGTCCTTTTTCAGATATGTGATTTACAAATATTTTCTCCCAGTCTGTAGCAACAGTTTTTTAAAATTGAAGTATAGTTGATTTACAGTGTTGTGTCAGTTTCAGGTGTACAGCAAAGTGATTCAGTTATATTTATATATACATATTTTCAGATTATTTTCCATTATAGGTTATTTCAAGATATTGAATATAGTTACCTTGCAAGTAGAGCAAAGATGTGAAGTATATATATATTGACAAAATCTTTATTCTTATATGTTATCTAAGTTAAAATTTGTAACTTGTAAATATATATTCCTTGTCTCTACTCCAATCATGAAATCAGCCTAGAATGTATTTTCTTCATTCCTCTACGACCTTCTCATCCTCTGTATGCAAGACTTACTTCTTAACATGTTTAGCTGTCATTTTTCCTAATCATTCTCACTTTTCTTAATTTTATGTTTAATTTTGAGAAAAGATTTAGAGAAAAATATAAGGATAAAGCTGGTACATAGTTCTGCCTACAGTACGAAATTTCCTGAGATATCTGTACTTCCTTTAGTGCAATTGGCCTGCTTCACCGTATATAATATATATATATTTTATATATATATATATAATAAAAATAGAGCAGGGTTTGGCAAACTTTTTCAGTACAGGGACAGATAATATTTTTGGCTTTGCTGGCCACATAATTTCTGTCACAACTCTAGGCAACATGTAAAGGAATGAAAAGTGATTTTGTTACAATAAAACTTTATTTATAAAAACAGTCCTTGGACATAGATGCCTGGGTCCAGCCCCCAAAGGTTCTGATTTAAGAGATCTGAAATGAGAACTGAGCATCAAGGTAAAAGCTGCACAGGTGACTCTAGTGTGCAGTTAGGTTTGAGAACCACTTATTTAAAAGAAACTGTAATACGGAATTAAGTTAAACAGATAACTTGAGAACTTAAAAGTGATAGAAATGTTTCTATCAATACAGTTTGATCAAATGTAGTTAAGCCAAATGGCTCTTTTGGGGGAAATTCAATGTAAATTTGAAAGCTCTGTGTCTTTCCTTTAACCTAATTGACAGACCTGACAAGTTACTTTCTGTGCCTTAAGTCTTGTCTTCTTATTCAGGAAAACACAAAATTACAGCAGGTTTTCATAGGAGCCAGCTAACAGTAGACAGTTGCATTACTGCATCAGACCATCCCTGTTCTAGGTTAATTATCAGACCAAAGCAAAAATTGATTTAAGACATGGTAGTGACCTTAAATATAAGGTCATAGAAAAATATCTAGGGAGGTCAGAAAATACCGTGTTCCTTGAACTATTTAGTTGGTATTCCATGTAATACAAATGAACAGAAAAACATAATATTTTTCTTTTAAAAAATTTAATATATATTTCATTTAAAAAATAAAAACACTGATTACATTTGATAATCTGCTGTGAAATATATGGCAGACCCCAAAATGTCACATGTGTTTATATTAGTTTTTTATTATGCTGGAGATAAAACGCTTTTTTGAGAACTGCCTCCTTTTACCTTCCGTATCAGAGAACTCTAATGGCTTTCTTTTGTACTGCAGCATCCTACGTAGTTCTTTCCCCCAGTCTTCATGATCAGATCTACGATGGACACCTACCGTATATAGTGCTAAACTGTGAATAGCCGGTAAATTTGGAGTAATGTGAGTGGTGCACATGTAAGTTTTAGTTTTTCTCTAGAATGAAGCCTCAGCCATATAAAGAGAAGCAGCAATGAGAGATGAAGAGAATCGTTAGGGTTCTTAACAACTTCCTAGGTATAGGTATAACCTTGTGAGACCCTAATCTCTTTTTGCTTTTTAGGTTCTGAAATACCTGTGTAATCTTATAATTATTTTATCCTCAAGCTGTTTTTCTGTTATTTGTAATCAAAAGTACTCTGTATTGTTTACATTTCGAAATTTGTGACATTGTAAGCATTTCTACTATGCAAACATATTACCATTCCCCAAGTGACTAACCAGAAGAAACAAATGGGTTCTTAAGACGCCTGAATCAAATACACAAAAAAGGTCACAGTACTTCAAAATGAAGGTGACTGATATTACAGTCTTTTGAGTTCAAAAGATCAAGAGAATTGAATGATTTTAAATTAGCCCAATTTTTTAAGACTCAGATCAGAGTTATCTCTTATCCAGGTTAGGTCAGGTTTCCTTACTTTGTACCCCAATGGCACTCTTGGCATCTCTTTAATATTGCAGCTGTCTCAGGATAGGGAAATTATTTTTATTTTTTCTGTAGCCTCTTTAAAAAATAACCAGTTGTTTATTCAGATTTCACCAGTTTTACATGTGCTCTGTGTGTGTATGTGTTATATGAAGTTCCATCACTGTTTAGATTTATGTGACCATCACCACAGTCAAGATACAGAACAATTGCATCACAAGGATCCCTCAGGCTACCCTTTTGTAGCCATAGCTGCCTCACTCCCCAGCCCCTGACCACCACTAATCTTTTTCCATCTCTATAAGTTTATTATTTCAAAAATATTGTCTAAATGGAATTGTACTGTATCCATCTCAAAGGGATGGGCTTTTTCACTAAGCACAGTTTCTTTAAGTTTCCTTCAAGTTTTTGTGGGCATCAATAAATTTCTGTTTATGGCTGAGTAACATTTCCAAGGCAAGGATGTACCACAGTTTGTTTAATCATTCACCTGTTGAAGAACATTTGGGTTATTTCCAGTTTTTTGCTATTATGAATAAAACTGCTGTGAACATTCATCAACAGGTTTTTGTATTAACATTAGTTATCTTTTTTTTCTGGGACAAATGCCTGAAAGTTTATTTTGCTGGGTCATATGGCAAGTACATGTTTAGACGTTTAGTTTTATAAGAAACTGCCATTTTCTTTTCCAGAGTTGGGTATACCAGTTTACATTTTCATCAGTAATGTTTGAATGATCCAGTTTCTCTGTGTCTTTGCCAGCATTTGGGGTCATCACTATTTGTTTTTATTAGTCATTCTGGTATGTGTGAAATAATATCTTGCTGTGGTTTTAGTCTGTATTTCTCTAATGGCTAATGGTGTTGAACATTTCATGTGCCATTTCACTTGCCATCTGTATATCCTCTACGGTAAAATGCCTGACCATGACTTTTGTCCATTTTGCAGTTGGATTGTGTTTGGTGGGGTTTTTTTGTTTGCTTTGTTGTTAATTGCCATATGCTTTTTTTTTTTTCATTCTTCCACCTGGAAGTGATTGTATATGCTGTGAGATAGTTCTGAAATTTCACTTTCTTTTTTATTTGGATAATCAGTTGTCTCAGCAATGAGTCAGTCCTTTTTCTGTCAGTCTTTAATGCCTGCTTTTGTCATTTGTTTCCATATATGTTTAGCTTATTTGGAGGGTTTCTCTTTTCTATCCTTTTCCCCCCATATTCCTGTTCTAGTATCAAGCAGTGTAATTAATACGGCTTTATTTATTTGAGGTGGGTTTTTTTGTTGTTGTTCTTCTTCTTTGGTTTCCTTTTTTAAAATTTTAATTTCCTTTTTTTTTTTCATGTGTTTATTACAATGGCTTTATACTATGACTTGAAATCTGGTGGGGCAAGCCAAGCCAACCATGTTGTTGTTCTTCAGGAGTATAGTGCTACTTCTTGTCCTTTTGCTCTCCCATATTTATTTATTTGTTTGTTTGTTTATTTCTGGCTGCATTGGGTCTTCGTTGCTGTGCGTGGGCTTTCTGTAGTTGCAGTGAGCCCGGGCTATTCTTCATTGTGGTGCACAGGCTTCTCATTGTGGTGGCTTCTCTTGTTGCGGAGCACAGGCTGTAGGTGCATGGGCTTCAGTAGTTGTGGCACACGGGCTCTGTAGTTGTGGCTTGTGGACTCTAGGCGCGCAGGCTCAGTAGTTGTGGCGCACGAGCTTAGTTGTTCCACGGCATGTGGGATCTTCCTGCACCAGGGATCGAACCTGTGTCCCCTGCGTTGTGGGGGGACAACTGCGTTCGTCCCCCTGAACCTGTGTCCCCAGGTGGATTCTTAACCACTGTGCTACCAGGGAAGTCCCTCCCATATATATTTAGAATCTTGTCAGATGGAGAAGGTAATTTGAATCAACTCTACTATTGAGAGCCACTGGAAAAGCTAAATCACAATTAAAATAAATAATCTTTGAAGACATCAGACAGTCTCCAAAACTGTGAAGAATTATAGGGCTAAAGCTCTGGGGGAAAAAAAAACAAAGCTAGTATGTTGAGACTGACATTTGGACTTTCTTTTCCCCTAATGGTGTACAGATTCTGGAAAAGGCTACCAAGAGGCTGAGAAGCTAAGCAGTTGTTTTGTCACACTTAATGGACTAGGGAGGTAAAAGTTTCAGTTCGCGACCTCCAAGGAGAGAGCTCTTTGTTTTTATGTTAAAACCTCAAGGGGCTAGACTCTAAATCAGTGTTTCTCAATTTCAGCACTGTTGACACTTTGGATGAGATAATTCTTTGTTGTGGGAAGCTGTCCTGTGCATTGAAGGGTGTTTAACCACATCCCTGTTCTGTATTCAGTAGATGTCTGTAACAACCCCTACCCGTATATTCATTGTGATGATTGAAAATGTTTCCATATATTGCCAAATGTCCCCGGTGAACAAAATTACCCCCATTTAAGAAACACTAAATGGTATACTGGAATAGACCAGACTTTATAAGAATTGAAGCCCAGTTTTCAATCATCTCCATCACTGGATTAAGATTATCTGAGATTTACTAGTATCCTTTGCTTTAAGCTGCCTGTTTAAAGCAAACGTTAGTTTACCCCTGAAAAAATAACATTATCAAAAGCCTCAAATTGTCTCTTCACTTTCTCACATATAGTATCTGACAGAACCAATTAGAAGATCTATGTACGGCTCAAAAGGGTACAGGGACACCTGATGAGAAACCAAGTAAAACAATGTACAGTAGAAACAGATGAACAAAGTATCCACACAATGGAATAATTGAGACTCCAACTATAAAACAAATATATATGCAGGAAAACTAAAAACAATTGAATCAAGGGGACTTAAAAACCACGGTTAGCAGCAGATTAACTAGTCAAATTCCACAAGAATCACTGTAGATGTTTTTATTACAGTTACATAAGTTTAGGAAGTATAACATCTTTATTGACATTCCATTCAAGTTTGTAATGTTTTCTGCATGTATGTAGGTACTCTTCAATGTCTTGCAATGATTTTTAAAATTTTTTTAAAATCTTTTTCTTGTTTTACTTCATTCATTGGACTGTCATTGAAGTGGTGAATAGATGTGATTGTAGACTTATTTGTCAGTATTAAAGTTTGTCTCTGCTGGTTAAAGAAGTTTTCCTGTTTGGTCCGATTCTTTTTTTCATGAATAGATACTGAATTTTGTGGAATACTGCATCTGATGATGATCATGTTTTTCTCTACTTTTGTACTATATTGAAAAACATTTATAAAGTTTTTTAATGGTAATCATCCCCTAGGTTTTTTTCAGTTAAACCAAATTAGTTCTGAAGTATTTGTATCTTTTATATATTGCTAACCTTGGATTGCAGGTAACTTTTTTCAGGATTTTTTACAGCTGTATTCCTTCCTGAGTGAGATTGGCCTGCGATTTTTTTGTTATCTTTTTGTCTGAAGGTTATGCAGAACTTTCAAGATAAGCTATGAGATATTCTCCCCTTTTATTCTGGATGGTATTTTTAAGATTGGAATTGAGTTTCTTGAAAGTGTGGTAGACCTTAACTATAAAGCTTTTTTCAGTCTGGTGTCTTCTTTGGGGGCAGATGATTACCCACTAATTCAATTATTTATTTTTTTATTATTTTTTATTTTTTTGCGGTATGTGGGCCTCTCACTGTTGTGGCCTCTCCCGTTGCGGAGCACAGGCTCCGGACGCGCAGGCTCAGCGGCCATGGCTCATGGGCCCGGCCGCTCCGCGGCATGTGGGATCTTCCCAGACCGGGGCACGAACCCGTGTCCCCTGCATCGGCAGGCGGACTCTCAACCACTGTGCCACCAGGGAAGCCCTCAATTATTATTAAAAAAAAATTTTTTTTCTAACATCTTTATTGTAGTATAATTGCTTTACAGTGGTGTGTTAGTTTCTGCTTTACAACAAAGTGAATCAGTTATACATATACATATGTTCCCATATCTCTTCCCTCTTGCGTCTCCCTCCCTCCCACCCTCCTTATCCCACCCCTCTAGGTGGTCACAAACCACCTAGCTGATCTCCCTGTGCCATGCGGCTGCTTCCCACCCTCAATTATTTTTAACATGTGGGAATGTGAAATTTTCATTTTGTCTTTGGTAAGTGGTGTTTCTCTAGAGATGAGTTCATTTTATCTATTTTTAAAATGTGTTTGCTTCAGATTGTTAATAAAATTCTTTTTTCCTTTGAATGTTTATAAGACCTAAAGTCTGTAATAGGCATTTTATTTCAAAATGTTGTTCATGTGACTTCTCCCTCTCCCCCGCCAATTTACTTTGTCAGAGGTTTGTCAGTGTTATTAGTCTTTCTAAAGAACCAACTTTTTGGCTTTATTTATGCTCTCCATTGTAATTTTTTTCCTCTTTATTTTGTTTTTAATGTTTTGTTATTTCTTTTCTTTTTTGTAAATATTTATTTGTTTATTTTTGGCTGCATTGGGTCTTTGTTGCTGTGCGCGGGCTTTTTCTAGTTGCGGCGAGTGGGGGCTGCTCTTCATTGCAGTGCACGGGCTTCTTACTGTGGTGGCTTCTCTTGTTGCGGAGTACAGGCTCTAGGAGTACAGACTTCAGTAGTTGTGGCACGTGGGCTCAGTAGTCGTGGCTTGTGGGCTCTGGAGCACAGGCTCAGTATTGTGGCGCATGGGCTTAGTTGTTCCACGGCATGTGGGATCTTTGCAGACCAGGGCTCGAGCCAGTGTCCTGTGCATTGGCAAGCGGATTCTTAACCACTGCGCCACCAAGGAAGTCCCTATTTCTTTCCTTATATGAGTTTATTATTTTCTTTGTTCTTGTTTCTTACATTGAATATTGAGCTTATTGATTTGTGGTGTTTCTGAATTTCACTCTAAGTAATGCTTGACTCGATGCCCACAAGTTTGGTACATATTTTCATTATTAGTGTAAAATATTTTTTGAATTCCATTACATTTTTTCTTTGATCCATGAATACAAATAGAAATGAGGTCTTAAAATTTTTTATCTATGCGTTTTTCAGTTAAACTTTTGCTAACTGACTACTAAATTAATGTTATTATGGTCAGAGGAAATGGCCTTTATAATTTCGATAAGTACATTGAAATATAAGTATTTCAAAACTTGTTGAGGCCTTAGCATGCGGTCAGGTTTTATAAATGTTTTGTGTATTCTTGGGGATAAAATGTGTATTTTTATAATTAGGCACAGTATCTTACATACACCCATTAAATCCAGCTCATGAATTCTCTTGTTCTAATCTTTATCCCAACAGGCATTTTATGGTCTATTTGATTCATCAATTTTTAAAAATGATATATTGCAGTCTTGCACTATGGTTGTGAATTGTTTATCAAGTTCTCCTTGTTTTACTGTCAGTTTCTTAAATTAAAATTTGAAGCTAAGGTTATCATTTGAACAAGGTTAGAATTGTTACTGAAGTTATTTCTAACATCTTTTTCATTCTACATTTTCAGTTTTATCTTTTGCCCACTTTCAGATTGATTTTTTTCCCCCTCCTTTTGTTGTTCTTGTTTCATTTTTTTTCCTTCTTATTTGGGCAGTCTGTTTTAGATTTAATTCCACATTTTCCATTGACTATGCCCAGTATTCCTTTTGGTAATTTTCACTTCCTATTTGAAATAATTTTTCATATTCCAGCCAGTTATTCTTTAGAATTTCCTTTAGTGACTTTTGTGAGGGAAATCATCCGTTTTTATTGTTTTACTGTTTCTTTATTTTATCTTATTTTCACAGATTACTGTTTTTAGAATTCTAGGTTGATGATTATTTTTCTATTAGCACATAGGGGCTGTCACTCCACTGAACTTAAGGTTGCAGCTAGATGGTTTTTCTTTATTTTCCTTCTGGATATATTTATGAACTCCTCTTTAATTTTTCTAAACATTTATTCAGTTTCACTGTGGTGTATTTCAGATTGGATTTTGTTTTATCCATTATGTTTAAAATTGGTTGGTCTTTCCACATTTAAGGCTTAGTGTTTTAAGAACACTTACGTTAAATTCTTGGCCATGATCTCGCCACCAGGGAAGTCCCTGTCTGTTTTATATTTTGAGTCTAAAATTATCTTAACTCTTTGCCATTTAAATTCTGATGCTGTGTGTGTCTGTGTCTCTGTGTGTGTGTTGAGATTCACTTACGATAACTTTGTTTTATTATGTTTTTAAAAAATTGGTAGCTGCTCATTTTTCGTGCATATTTATCTTTGGGAATTCTTTGATACTTCTGAATTGAATCAGTATTTGTTTTTTCCAGTTGGGACTTTAATATGAAAGCTTTACTTAAAGTGTTTGGACCATATATATAGTTCATATAAAGTCATTACAGAATTCTGTGTGAACATGGTTGTGATTTAAATTCTTGAAGAAAAACCCCAAAAAGGAGTTATTGAAAGAATACTGAACCTGGGTGCAAAACAGTGCAACAATTAGATTAGAGCTGATTTTCAACAGAAAACTATGAAGGCTCAAAGGAAATGGAATGATAGCTTTAATGTACTAAAAGAAAAATATTGCCAGTAAAGAATTGTATATCCAGTGAAAATACCTTCAGAAATGAAGCAGAGTAAATAAATTTCAGATACAGTAAAACAGATCTGCCACTGAGAGAACCAATCAAGTAAGGGCTTTAGGCTGAAGGAAAATGAAAGCAGATAAAAGCAGATAAGCACAGGAAGGAATGAAGAATGCCAGAGGAGTTGTAGGTAAATATATTTTATAAAATATAAATTTTAGGTAAATAAAAATATTAAATATAAGTAAATTTTTAAATATTACATTTTTAAAACAATATTTACTGTGGTCTGTAGAGTTTAAATTACACAAATAAAATATATGACAATGATAGCACAATAGGTAACAGGTTAGGATAATAAAATTAAACTGCTGTAAATTCTTTTATTTGTGAAATTATTAAAATGTGCCTATTAAAGTAGGTAATAATTCTTAAGGAATTTTATTGTAATCTGTAGAGTAACCACCAAAATAATTACTTTGAAATGTATAACTAAAAATTGAATAAAGTAGAAAAATGGAATAATAAAATTTGATTAATCTGAAATGCATTTCAAAACAAGTAAAGAAACAGAGCAGATGCAATAAATAGATCACAAATAATCAGATGGTAGACCTAAACCCATCTATATATACCAGTCTTTGCATTAACTTGAAATGGACTAAGTAATTCAATTAAAATTCAGTGATAGGCAGACTAAATAAAAAACAAAACCCAACCCTATGGTGTTTATAAGAGGCATACTCTAAATATAAAAAAGTTTGAAAATAATAAAATGGAAAAAGGTAAGCTACACAAAGTCTTCACTAAAATAAAGTTGATTTAACTTTATGTATATTATACAAATACTCAAGAATTATTACTAGAGATTTACAGAAATATTGTATAAGATACAATGGTCAATTTAATAAGATATAACAACACTAAGTCTGTATGCATTAAGATTAGCTTCAAAGCAGTTAATGCAGGATTATAAAAACTAAAAGGATATAGATAGAAATCCATAGTCACTTTAACTTCACTACCATAAACTGATGGTGTAAAGGGGCAAAAAAGAGTAATAGTATAGTCATTGAAGACCTTTTTAAATTAACTTGACCTACTTAAAATACATATAATATTCTCTATCCTATCCCCCCGCAAAATGTAGAATATACATTATTGTCACTTAGGAAGGTAGTTCATATGCTGGACCATGAAGCAGATCTTACAAATTATCTCACAAATCGTAAAGAATTAAATTAATACAGAGTAAGTTTTATGGTCACAGTGAAATTAAACTAGAAATTGGTATAGGAGATGACTGGAAAATCCCCCAAATATTTTAAAATTGAGCGACACATTTTACAATAATCTCTGGTTCAGATAAGAAATCACAATTTACCTTAGAAAATACTTCGAAGTGAATAAAGTGAAAATACATTTCACAAGTGGTAGACAATTAAAGCAATCTTAGGGGGAAATTATAGCTCTCAATATATATATTGGGAAAGAAGGTTGAAAACCACTTTCTGTTGCAAGATGCTTGAAAAACAAACAGCAGATTAATAAGCCCAATGAATGTAGAATGAAGGATATAATAAAAATAGAAGTAAAACAGGAAAGAAATGTACAAAATAAAAAAATATAAAGGCCCCAAATTGGTTGGTGCTATAGACAATGCAGATATTCAGAAGGCATTAGCAGGCTATTATGTACAACGTAATGACAATGCGTTTGAAAATTTAAGTGAAGTGGATAAAATTTCTTTAAAATCAGATATTAATAAAATATATACAAAATTAAAGTAGAAAATATGAATACTCCTTTATGAAGAAATTTAGCCCACAAAATTTTCCGTTTGATAATTCAGACCCAGCTGGCTCTATGGGTGAGTTTTCCTACATGTTTAAGAAGAAATATCCTAAACCCTTATGAGAATGGAAAAACTGGAAAAATCCTTTCCAACTCCTTTTATGAGCCAGCATCACACTGATAACAAAACTTGAGTAGGATGTTATAGGAAAGGAAAATTGCAGACCAATATATGGCATGCACATGGATGCAAAAACCATGAAAAGAACATTAGCTAATAGAATCCAGTGATTTATTAAAAAATATAATGCAACATGTACAGATGGGTTTATTTCAGGAATTCAAAGCTGGTTTAACATTTGAAAAACTAGTGTAATTAACAGAAGAATGTAGAAAAACTAATCAGTAGAAATAGAAAATTTTTTTCTTAAAACTCAATGCCTGTGTATGATTTTTAAAAAAATTTAGCAACTCAGGAATAAAGGGAACTTTCTTTCTTTCTTTTTTTTTTTTTTTTTTTGTGGTACGCGGGCCTCTCACTGCTGTGGCCTCTCCCATTGCAGAGCACAGGCTCCGGACACACAGGCTCAGCGGCCATGGCTCACGGTCCCAGCCGCTCCGAGGCGTGTGGGATCTTCCCGGACCGGGGCACGAACCTGTGTCCCCTCTTTTGGCAGGCGGATTCTCAACCACTGCGCCACCAGGGAAGCCCTAAAGGGAACTTTCTTATTCTAATAAAGAGTATCTACACAAAATCTTCAGCTGTTAACATATTTAATAGTGAAATACTGAATGCTTTTCTCACTGACACTGGGAACAAGACAAGAATGTCAAATGTCATCATTTTTTTCAAAATTTTTTTTTTAACCTGTACAGGCTGTTAGAGATTATGTGATTGATATGTTCGAAGTTACAATGCTAATGTGAGTAGCACAGTTAGAGATAAAACCAAGGCCTTCTAACTGTCATTGTTCTTCTTCATGTGATTTTTAAGTCTGCTGTTAAATAAAGTGGATTGATATTGTGTAGTTTGGTGGGTACTGGTATGCTTATGATCATTAATAGAAAAACAACTTTTTTTTTTTTTTTTTTTTTTTTTTGTGGTATGCGGGCCTCCCTCTGTTGTGGCCTCTCCCGTTGCGGAGCACAGGCTCCGGACGCGCAGGCTCAGCGGCCATGGCTCACGGGCCCAGCCGCTCCGCGGCATGTGGGATCCTCCCAGACCGGGGCGCGGACCCGGTTCCCCTGCATCGGCAGGCGGACGCGCAACCACTGCGCCACCAGGGAAGCCCAAAACAACTTATTAATAACATAACTTTACATCTTATATGTTTGAATTTTCAAAGAAGCCATTATGTGTATTCTTTTTTTTTTTTAACATCTTTATTGGAGTATAACTGTTTTACAATGGTGTGTTAGTTTCTGCTTTACAACAAAGTGAATCAGTTATACATATACATATGTTCCCATATCTCTTCCCTCTTGCATCACCCTCCCTCCCACCCTCCCTATCACACCCCTCTAGGTGGTCACAAAGCACAGAGGATTTATGTGTATTCTTAAGGAAACTCTGTTTTATCATATATCAAAGATTACAAGCATTTTTAAATTATAAAATTTACTTTCTTGTAATGTGAAATGACTAAATGTAGAGTTTAAAAAGGGACTTGAAAAAGTTTAAATTCAACTGCCTCATTAAAGAAATTAGGAGGGCTTCCCTGGTGGCGCAGTGGTTGGGAGTCCACCTGCCGATGCAGGGGGCGCGTGTTCGTGCCCCGGTCTGGGAGGATCCCGCGTGCCGCAGGGCAGCTGCGCCCGTGGGCCATGGCCGCTGGGCCTGCGCGTCCGGAGCCTGTGCTCTGCAACAGGAGAGGCCACGGCAGTGAGAGGCCCGCGTACCGCAAAAAAAAAAAAAAAAAAAAAAAAAGAAAAGAAATTAGGAAACTATCCTCCTCTTATCTTTCCTGTGCACTCCTCTGCTTTGTTGTTCTTCTTGCATGAGAAAGTTATCATAGGTGTAGGGAAATTATTCTTAGGGATTTTAGAACAGGCAAAGAGGGTGCCAAAATCACAGTAGCTAAATATGCCCAGACGCACCTTTCTCTTCGGAACATTAGGGTAGGAGTTTCTTAGTAGCTTCTCTTACCCATTGATTTTAAGAATTACTCATTTAAAGCTCCTATACAAATTAGGACATACACATACTAGATTTATATGACTTCTCTCTCCCTCCCTCCCTTCCGTGGGTGTGGTTGGGGGCTGAAGTATGTTCCTACCAAAGTGCCTCCAGAAAGCAGAGAGGTGTTTGGGGGTTTTGTTTGTTTGTTTTTTTGTTTTTTTTTCCCCTCGCCCTAGAGAAATAAACCAAAGGAGGGATGATACTATGGGCCTGACAGAGAAGTGTAAAATAAGTTACAGTGGAATCACCAGCACCACTGTGCTTGGTGTACTGTTCAGACAGACTAGAAGCATATGGTAGGAACTCTTGACCCAACTTCCAAGAGAAAGAAGTTAAGAATGGAAGTATTGGAGTGGTAGCAGAGGATGAGGCCTAATTAGCTGTCCTTTCTCCTTATTCCAGCTTGTTGCAAAAAAGACAGATCTTTTCATTTGACCACTGTATCTTTAGCTATGAATATAACAGTTTTCACAGACAAACAGACAATAATGGTATTCTCCTGTGCTAAAGTAGAAACATATAGTAGAGAAAATAGTTCATCTTCTTGAAATATGAGGGAACTTGAAAATATGGTGGATAAATTTTATGTGTTTAGAGGTTTTGAATAGCAAGCAGAACTTTAAGCAACTAAATTTAATTTTCTTCTGTGTACCAAATAGGCACCTGTTCATTGTAGATCTTCTTACCAGGGTTCTTTGTTACAATAATGAAACCAACTGAGACCAACTAAGGCAGTTTTAAGCAGAAAACGCACTTGAATAAAGAACTTAGGCACACAGGATCCCCAGCAAGACATGAGAACCATTCTTGGAGGCTATACAAGAATCAGTATAGCATGCAAAATCAAGCCACAAGAATGGTTCTGTGTTAGACAGAGTCACTATAGCAATACCACTGATGCTTAGTAGACACATATCTTGGTTTTCCTTGGTAATTATTAATAGTTCACTCTCAGAAGTGTCCTAATTTGGACAGTAAATTAACATGGGCACCCTTCTGATTTTGCAACATCACTGCCTCTGGAAAGCAGATAAAGATGCTCCTAATACCAGCACACTTTTCAGCATCGAGTTCACTTGTCCCTTCCTTCTTCCTACTGGCTTCAGATTCAAATTCTGGGACAGATTTGTCTGATTGATAGCACTCAGCTGCTAAGGAGTCTGGAAATGTATCTGCATTTTACAATTTCTGTAAGTGAGAGACTGCCTGGAAGCTAGGGGTTTCCCCAAATATAAGAATTGTGTAAGCTGGGGAGTTAAAAGAATAACAGATATTGAGTGCATTATGTTTTAGTGAGTCTTCCATTTTATTCTTTTCCTTCGGTATATACAGTACCATCCTATTCCTGTCCGGCTGGCGAGATTTATTAGGTAGTCAT
Source organism: Physeter macrocephalus (assembly GCF_002837175.3). Classification (NCBI taxonomy): domain Eukaryota; kingdom Metazoa; phylum Chordata; class Mammalia; order Artiodactyla; family Physeteridae; genus Physeter; species Physeter macrocephalus. The sequence goes on along the minus strand of NC_041233.1, from coordinate 16,103,568 downwards.
TAAAGTAATTTATGTAACTGATCAGAGACTAATAATGAAAGTATAGACTAGTTTTTGTTCTTTTACATTTGCTTTTTTCCTTTAAGCAAGGAGACTCTATTGAGATGAAGGAAATACATTTGCCCATTCTCAAATCTTCAGTATGTAAAAAATAACTACTTCAAAAGATAGAGGATTAAGCTTAATAAAAAGATGGGGACTTCCCTGATGGGGCAGTGGTTAAGAATCCACCTGCCAGTGCAGAGGACCCAGGTTCAATCCCTGGTCCGGGCAGATCCCACATGCCGCGGAGCAACTAAGGCTGTGTACCACAACTACTGAGCCTGCGCTCTAGAGCTTGTGAGCCACAACTACTGAGCCCGAGTGCCACAACTGCTGAAGCCCACTCACCCTAGAGCCCGCATGCTGCAACTACTGGGCCCGCGTGCCGCAACTACTGAAGCCCACACACCTAGAGCCCGTACTCTGCAACAAGAGAAGGCACCTCAATGAGAAGCCCACGCACCACAACAAAGAGTAGCCTGTGCTCTCTGCAGCTAGAGAAAGCCTGAGTGCAGCAACAAAGAGCCAACGCAGCCAGAATAATAAATAAATAAAAGTAAATAAATAAAAAGCTGGAAAGTCGAAAGATATTTGACTCTTCAAAATTTTGAAGTTTATGCAGTCCATGTAGCATGTGTAGTCAGCTATTGAGCTTCACTAAATGGTGTCACTCTATCTGGGTCTCTCTTGGTACATACTTAAAATTATTTGAATAACCTTTAAAAAAAAAACCTTGAAATCCAGATCATATTCAGATCTGTTCTGAAGAGCTCCAGATAAACTCTTCAGAAATAGTATTTCTGTTGTTGTTATTTTTGGTCTTGAATTTTTGCCTTATAGAAAGAACATTAGTTGTTAGCTAACATGGATTTTAGTCTCAGCCATCTTTTATAAACCTTACGAGTTTATAAACGTTTCTGTTTTACTTGTCCCAATTTTATCTTCAAGTTGTTATGAGTAAGTAAGATAATCAATGTGGAGGGGTTTTTTGTTTGTTTTATTTTGTTTTTTCAGATTATCAGATACTTTGTAAATGTGAAGTGTTCCCTTAGTCTGCTAATAAGACCTACAGAATGTCACTAAGTGTACCTTCCTTCTGGGAGAATAAGGCACATGCGCCTGGCCCATCTGGTTGTTGTTCCTTATGTGGCTGTGAAGAATGAGGGAATCCACATGAAGACACCTCAGGGAACAGTATTGCCACTATAAGGGAATTGCTATAAAGAGCAATGGTGGATTTCTGACTTTACAAAGCATCTTACTGTGAAGCATTTGGAAATTGAGAGAGTTAGGGTGTAATGCAGTGGACACTAATTAGAAATTAGCTTTTCCTGGCCAAGATCCTCTTTATTTGCGTTCTTCTGTTCTGATATTCTTCTTGCGTGGGGTTCTCAAGTTCTCCTATTACACGATTTGTGTGAAACCAAGGAGCCATGATAACACCTTGAGGATGGCATTGAAACATATGGTGAGTGCTAAGAACCTTTATAATAGTTGTCGCTTATATTCTAAACATTTTCAGATTGAATTTTTCATTCTTCTTCTTCTTTACCCGTGCTTAGATTTTATTAAGGTATCCCAGGAAATAGCTCTCGGGATGGAGATGTGGAAACCAATGGAAAATTAAATAATGTATGATTAGTACTGAAACCTGGGTATGTAGTTTTGAAAATAATATTGCTTTCTTTATTATATATAGCACATTACTCAGGATTTAGTCCTTGACTCTTTATCTCCTTACTTATTAGGATATCCATTTATCCATAAATATATGGATAATTAAATTAAAAACCTTGGACATCCTTTCCAGCTTTCTCAAGACTTATTTCCTAGTTTCAGAGGCACATTATTCCAAAGCTTGCTCTCTGTCTTCCTAACATGCTTCTACTCTTCTCTCCCCCAGGAAACTTGTTCTTTCCTCCAAATTTCTTATCTGGGAAGAACAATAATTCAGAACTCTTAAATTCCTAGGTGAGGTTTGAAATATAACCAAATTAAACATAACTAAGATTTAAAAATTTTAGAGACATATGTACAATAGCATAGTATCTTATCAGATCTTAAAAATGAAGTTGAAAGCCCCATAATACAGCAACCATAACTTGATAAGTACATAGTTACATAAACCCAGATGCCTAGATTTTATTTCACCCTTCTATGATTAATAAATATGTTAAGATGGTTTCCGATATTTCTGTTGGAACTCTTTTAAAAAACAAGTGTGATGGTTCAAATTGCATATCACAGTGAAAATGCCAGCTTTTAAGAATTGTAATTGGAATCCAGTTTCCTTTTAAGTGAATATTAAGTGGAATATTTAGCTTTATACAGAACAAAGATCCTTCTTGCATTGCATTGTTCCCACTCTAGATTATCACCTGTTTTGAATACTGTATCCAGGTTGGTTATGTTACAGATTTTATTATCAAGGTCGAAGCTACCTAGAATGACAGTTTCTCATATCAGCATTCAGAGGCACTTTGTCAGACTGCTGTGTCTGACCTTATCCCCTGTGAGGTAGTGTCTCCATTTTTCTAGGTCAGTTCTTTTTTGTGAACGAGTGGAACTTCCTAGCTAGGGAACAAGATTTAAAAACAAAAAAAATCACAATTTAAAATAAAATTGCCTGAAGATACTCTTAGCATATGTAATTATAGATTTTATTAACCTGTGTTCATTACTGTTCTAATTCAAAGAACATAAGATTAGTACAACTTGATTTATTAAAGTGAAGGCCAAGTTAGATGTATTTTCCTAAATATAAGATGAATAGTCCCAATTAAAAAAAAAAAAAACAACTTGTTGGAACACAAATTTATATCAGGAAGGAATAGCAAAGACCATGTTGTGTTTCTCCTTTATTGATCAAAACTTTTGCTGCCAATAAACCAGATTTAATACTACTGGAAAAGTGGTACATGCCAAAGGGTAATAGAATATGTCTATTACTTTGGGTCAGCATTTAATGTATTCTGTGACAGTAGTCTTGTATGAGTACAGTCTTTTGAAGGTTATTTAAGGGGGCCATGAGTCATTTAAGTTCCTTCTTTGCATTTTATCAGTACACAAAATAGTCTCTGCTTTTAATACATTTTATTTCTTTAGTTGTCTTGAGAAACAGCTTTGTGATTTCATTTTGGCGTTTGGCTTTAGGAAACCGTCTATCCTTATAAATTAAGTTTGCTGAAAAAAGTCAAGTAGTTAAATACCCAAAATTGAACTGAGAAATCACGTCAAGGTGAAGTGATCCTTGTACTTCATTTGCAGGGATTGAAAAAAATCTCTTAAGACAAAATAGCAAGTGTTCATATGAAGAGGTTGTTAAAAGGCATTCCTCATTTTTGTAGCAGGATAATTGTGTGGTTAATGCTTTTAGGTTTTGCCTCCTAATTGTCAGTAGATCATAACTGGATGGGGAAGATTTGCAGGGCAGTCAGTGAGCTCACCACAGGATGGTAGTAGCATTTTTACTCAGATTTTTCCTTTGGGAGAAATTTCTAGTAGCAATATTTTACCTTCCTCATACGCAAGAACGGGAGTATGCATGTTGTGTCTTACCATTAAAAAATCTGATTCCTTATTTTAAAAAATTCATACCTTTTAAGGTCAATAGTTTTTCATCATCTATAGGTAGAAAATGTTAAGAATCCTAAATCTTGTGAAATGTAATTAAAATATAACATGTTTCTACATATTGTCTATTTAAATTTCTTAAATATAACCAAAATCAATGCCTCAGCATTTAGCAAAGTTAAAGTACATAAACTGTATTAAACATTTTGATATGATTCTATGTATTAGATTGTGTTAGATGCTAATAAGCACATGTTATGTACTTGGAATAGAAAGATGCAAAGATATTTATCAATGTTCTCAAGAAATATACAGTCTAGGAGGGAAAACATTTAGTTTTAAATGAAAATTATTCCCATATTTATGCATTTATATATATGTATGTTGAATTTCAGTTTTGTAAACAAAATTATATCTAATATGAATCAGCTATGACATTAAGCCATCACTGATAAAACTTTGGAAATAAGGCCAACACTTCACACGTGTCCACAAATAAAATATTATTTAAGTCATCTACGAAAATGTCTGTATATCTATTTGTAATAACATTGGGCCAGAATATTTTTTTCCTAAAAATGTTTTGCCTTTCTTTTGGCTGTGCTGCGTGGCTTGTGGAATCTTAGTTGCCCGACCAGGGATTGAACCCAGGCCCTCGGCAGTGAAAGTGTGGAATCCTAACCACTGGATCGCCAGGGAATTCCTGGAATATTTTGTTTTTTTATTATGAAAAATTTCAAATATATACAAAATCAAGAGTTACCAACCTACTGCCAATTTTTTTACTAGTACTCTCAAATCGTTCTGTTTGTTGATGTTTGCCTAGATATCTCGGCATTTTAAACTTTCTCTGATTAAATTATATACAGTGACTACTCAATACAAAATACAACTCTGAAAATCTGTATTCTCCCTAAAATTCTTTATTTTTCTCTGAAGCAGTTACCACCACCTGACATGTTTGTTTCTTGCCATTTCCTCTCCACACATACACCCATACATATTAGGACTGTGCTCTCCATAGGCAGGGATTTTGTTAATATACTGTTGTATCTGCTTTGCCAATACCAGTGCCTGGGACATACCAGGTTCTCCAGAAACATTTGTTGAATGAATGAATTTGTCTAAATCTGAATCTTCCTTTCCACTGGGCTTCTCTGTTTATATCTTGCCGTCGGTATAAAATAATTTTGTGGTTTTGATGTGTATAAATCTGGTCTCCATCACCACTGGAAGCTCCTTGGGGTGTGGGCCCTATTTTGTACTACCTCCCCCATAGAGTCTTAGCATGCTCTTGATTCAGATAGGACCTGAATTTGAGTTTGGGTTCAGCTATTTACTTAGTTTTGTGAAATATGATAACTTTTCTGAACCTTGATTTCTCCATCTATTACATACTAAAATGACATTGTTATAAGGATAAACTACATAGTGTTGAGTTCATACAAGAGAGGTTATTTGAAAATTGAGAGGATGCATAACATGGTCCGTGGTATGTAATAAGCTTAATAAAATTTAGCCATTGTCATTATTTAGGTAATGAAAGTATTGTTTACTTTTTTTGTGTTTTTTTTGTTATTGTTTTTTGGCTGTGTTGGGTCTTTGTTGCTGCACGCCGGCTTTCTCTAGTTGCAGTGAGTGGGGGCTATTCGTTGTTGTGGTGCGCAAACTTCCCATTGCGGTGGTATCTCTTGTTGCAGAGACGGGCTCTAGGCACACAGGCTTCAGTAATTGCAGCATGCAGACTCAATAGTTGCGGCATGTGGGCCTTGGAGTGCGTGGGCTTCAGTAGTTGCGGCACGTGGGTTCAGTAGTTGTGGTGCACAGGCTCTAGGGGGCGCACAGGCTTCAGTAGTTGTGGTGTGCGTGCTCAGTAGTTGTGGCTTGCAGGCTCTAGAGCGCAGGCTCGGTAGTTGTGGTACATGGGCTTAGTTGCTCCGCGGCATGTGGGATCTTCCTGGACCAGGGATCGAACTCATGTCTCCTGCATTGGCAGGCGGATTCTTTTTTTTTTTTTTTAACATCTTTATTGGAGTATAACTGTTTTACAATGGTGTGTTAGTTTCTGCTTTACAATAAAGTGAATCAGTTATACATATACATATGTTCCCATATCTCTTCCCTCT
>NC_041233.1:16070251-16097055 GCF_002837175.3 Physeter macrocephalus | reverse complement strand
ATCTGTATATCTTCTTTGGAGAAATGTCTGTTTAGGTCTTCTGCCCATTTGTGGATTGGGTTCTTTGTGATATTGAGCTACATGAGCTGCTTGTACATTTTGGAGATTAATCCTTTGTCAGTTGCTTCATTGGAAAATATTTTCTCCCATTCTGAGAGTTGTCTTTTCATCTTGTTTAGGTTTTCCTTTGCTGTGCAAAAGCTTTTAAGTTTCATTAGGTCCCATGTGTTTATTTTTGGTTTTATTTCCATTTCTCTAGGAGGTGGGTCAAAAAGGATCTTGCTGTGATTTATGTCATAGAGTGTTCTGCCTATGTTTTCCTCTAAGAGTTTGATAGTGTCTGGCCTTACGTTTAGGTCTTTAATCCATTTTGAGTTTATTTTTGTGTGTGGTGTTAGGGAGTGTTCTAATTTCATACTTTTACATGTAGCTGTCCAGTTTTCCCAGCACCACTTATTGAAGAGACTGTCTTTTCTCCACTGTATATCCTTCCCTCCTTTATCAAAGATAATGTGACCATATGTGTGTGGGTTTATCTCTGGGCTTTCTGTCCTGTTCCATTGATCTATATTTCTGTTTTTGTGGCAGGCGGATTCTTAACCACTGTGCCAGCAGGCAAGTCCAAAAGTGTTGTTTAATTTTGATTTGTTTCTATTATTATTTGTAGTAATTTTCAAAAAGAAGAAGAAAAAACAGGTCTCTGTACCTGTCATCTCATTTTATATCACATCTAAGTATGCCAAGAGTTATATGAGAGATTGTTCTTAGTTTTCTGTTACTGACCTTTGTTATGGTGGTCTTATCAGTGTAATTCCTGTTTTCTGAGTGAGTAACATTGTTTACCAACTTGTGCTTCCAGACATATCAGTGTTATCTCTAGGCTTAATTAGTTTGTTGTAGCCATCAAGCTTTCCCTGGGTTTTGGATTAGGCACCTACCCTTCATGACTATGATTGAAATTTCTTTGACTTTTCTCTCCTACTTACTCTCTCAGCCCAGCCCTAGGTTTTACCCAGGCAGCCATTTCTGTCCCATTCTCTCCTCTCTATTCCTTGCCCAGTATTATCTAATTTTCATGTATATGTGAATTTTTCATACATAGGTTTTTCAGAACCCTTCTTCTCCACTAGAAATCTCATACCAGTATTTATGACTGGTTATGGAAACATTTAATATAATCTTTTCTCCCAGCCGTGCTGTGACAAACTTTGACATTTTTAACAGTTCCAATAAATATAAAATGTCAGGAAACACTAATCTATTCTGACATTAAATTCTTGTGATTTGTAGTTTAAAATCTAGCAACTTTAAAATCTTCATACTAAGTAGTGGTAGTTCTTTCCCCCTATGTTATTTTCCCCATCATGCTCCCAGAATCCTGCAAGCTGGCAAATACCTCCTAAGTAAGAGCTTGGAGGGAGGTTCATTTTTGTAGAAATTATAATTTTCCAGAGAAAAAAATATCCAACTTGGGAGTCCTTCACTAAAACAACCAGCAGTTTACCGAATTGTCCTTTAGTGAAGCTGACATATACTCATGTTTGAATCAGAGTTTTCATTCCTTTTTTATATAAATTAATAGCCAAGGAATGCTCAGCGTTTGAGGAGAATCTCCCAACATGAGAGAGAAAAGTCATATAGAAAAAAAATGACACCTAAGAAAATGCAAGGAACAGTTTTGAAAACATTAGGGAGAAAAATCCTCTAATATGCTCAGAGATGAGAAAATATTTCATCATTAAAAGGAATGTACTGGTGCACATTCCTGAAAAGATGTTCAATTAGCATGACTATTGGCTCCCTCACCCAGGATCAGTTTCAGTAGAGGGAAAATTGAAGGATCAGAACATATGGAGGGAAACTCCCAAGGTGCTGGAAAAGGGACTAGTTTGAAATGGTGTGTGGGATGGGAGCTTTATTTGGGGGCTGTGTAGGCATCCTGCTTTGGCTATGTGAAGGAAAAATAGGAAAAGAACTGTTGAAGTTCTGCTCTTGATTCTCGCCTTTGAACAAAAGTTGCCTAATTTCTCCATGGCTGCAGTGTTTCAAAATTCTGGTCCAGGTATCCTTAGGACGTCAAATCAGGATTGTGCCCTTTGCTTCTTAGGGGATGACAAATATGAACTACTGCTTCACAACCACATACCCAGCAGATTCCTAGTACTGATAAATTATAGTCTAAGATCGCCCTTTCATGATATTTTTTCCTATGAACAAAGAGTGAAAACTCCCTTTCCAAGGAATGGTTTTTTGAGAAAAGAACATACATTGAGTGTAGTTTTCTGCTGCTGCCTGGAACTCTCCACCTTAGGTGTTTTCTGCCTCAGTATTCTGAGCCCACTAGGGTTGACAGAGACTGTGGTCTGGCATTCTTCCATATACATTCCTTGAGTGAGCTTACTTAGAAGAAAATGAGCACACAGGCCAAAATAATGACATTCCAAAGAAATGAAAAATAATGTACTGATCACAGATTTTGTTTGTAATAGAAATACAAAAATAGACAAATGAAGAATGTGAAATTATTCTAATATATATGCTTAAAAATTTCAAGAAAGATATTAACAGTGCAGAGCAAGAAAATATAAAGGAGAAAAAATATAAAAAACATAATAGCTGAAATGAATACAAAAATAGGATAAATAACAGAGTGAATTTGTTGGAAGAACAAAACAGTTAATTGGAAGATTAGAGTGGTGATCTCACAGTAAAAAGGAAAAGATAACAAAATAGAATATAGAAAAGAAAAATTGAGAGATATTGAAGACAAAAATAAAAGTACCAACATTCAGATGAAAGAAATCTCAGGAAAGGAGAAAAAAGTAGAGGAGAAAATATTTGAAAGAATAAAGAGGATTCGTTTTCCTGAATTAGAGAGAGAGGGAGGGAAGGAAGGATGACTATTTTCAGATAAAAAGGACCCACAAAAAAGTCAAGGGAGAGATAAGGAAAAACCCACAACACACATTAAAGTTAAATGTAAAACTACCAAAGGGAAAGAAAAATCTAAAACTTTTCTAGAGATGGGAAAAGAACGAAGTCCCAATAAGTGAAGAATTAGATTACATCACAATTTTTCAACAGCAGTTCTGAATACTAATAGAAAACACATTCGTATTCTCAAAAGTTTGAAGAAAAAGAACTTAGAATTTTTCATCTAGCCAAACTGTCATTCAAATATAAAGGTGTAATAAAAAATATTTGTATGCATATTAGTCTAAAAAGGTCTGCTATATAAATTATCACATTAAAAAAGCTTTAGATGGGGCTACCCTGGTGGCGCAGTGGTTAAGAATCCACCTGCCAATCCAGGGAACACGGGTTCGAGCCCTGGTCTGAGAAGATCCCACATGCCGTGGAGCAGCTAAGCCGGTGCACCACAACTACTGAGCCTGCGCGCCTAGAGCCCACACTCTGCAACAAGAGAAGCCACCATGATGAGAAGCCCGCTCACCACAACAAAGAGTAGCCCCCGCTCACCGCAACTAGAGAAAGCCTGCGTGCAGCAATGAAGACCCAATGCAGCCAAAAATAAATAAAATAAATAAATTTTAAAAAAAGTTTCAGATGAAACATTGAAATGAACAGAAAAGTTTAAAAATTGTGAAAGATATATGAAGTAAAGGTAATAAAATACCTTGGTAAAGTTTTTTGTTTCTTCCTTAAAAAAATGTAGCTAAGACTAAAGAATAGAGAAAATGTGTCCATATTAATTCAGAATTAAAAGTCTAGGTCAACACTTTTCAAACTGTATTGAAAGAACTTTAAAAAAAAATTTCAGTGTTTCAGACCTAACTTTTATACATTTAAGAAAATCATAAATATTGATGTCCCAGCAATGTCAAAGTGGTATAAAAATTTTTAGACATATATTCTCAGCTCCTGTACTTTGTAGATAAGAGACACTTCAATTAGGCAAACTGTTGATAGATGCAATAATGACAGAAATGAAGGAAATGGCAGACAGAGACATTAAAACAGTATTATAAATATGCTCAGGGCTTCCCTGGTGGCGCAGTGGTTAAGAATCTGCCTGCCACTACAGGGGACAAAGGTTCGAGCCCTGGTCCGGGAAGATCCCACATGCCGCAGAGCAACTAAGCCCATGTGCCACAACTACTGAAGCCCACACGCCTAGAGCCCATGCTCTGCCAGAAGAGAAGCCACTGCAATGAGATGCCCGCGCACTGCAGCGAAGAGTAGCCCCTGCAAGCCAGCGCGCACCAACGAAGACCCATCACAGCCAAAAATAAATAAATTTATTTTTAAAAAATGCTCCGTGTATACAAGGATTTATGGAAAACACAAACATAGAAATATAAGGTACAAACCAAATGAACATTTAGTGATGAAAAATACAGTAACTGAAATGAAAAATTCACTGGATGGGCTTAACAACATATTAGATGCAGTGAAAGAGAAGATCAGTGACCATAAGGTAAATAGTAACTACGCAAAGTGAGGCTCAAAGAGAAAAAACTGGGGGGGGCAGGGGGGAAGAGACCCAGTAAAGTGTTGGTGGCTTGTGGAATTCATCCATAATTGGAGTTCCAGCAAAGAGGCAGCCAACAAAAATACTTGAAATTATGTCCAAAAACTTTCGATATTTGGAAGAACATTATTAAATAGACAAATTCAAGAAGCTCAAAGAATCACAGACAAGATAAACACACCAAAAAGAAAACAAACAGTTACATACCAAGGTATGTCTTAATCAAATCCCTGATAAAGAGAAAATGCTTAAAGTAGCAAGTGAATAAAAGACACGTTAGTAACCTTCAGGTGAACAAATGTAAGATTGACAGCAGACTTCTTGCTGGACAGTGTTCAGTCCAAAAGGCAATGGAATGACATCTTTAAAGTACTGAAAGAAAACTCAACTTAGAATTATTTGTGCAGAAAGCAGAAGCTTCTGAGTAAAGAGAAATAAGGCTTTTCTAAGCAAACAGAAGCTGAGTGAATTTATCACTAGCAGACATGAGTTACAAGAAGTGTTAAGGGCCTTTTGGCAGAAGAACAATGATAACACAAGAAAACGTGAATCTACACAAAAGGAATGAAGCCTGCCATAAATGATTAATTTGTTGGAAAATAAGAGATTTTTAAAAGCTTTTCAGGTGTGTGTTTTTTGGTTTGCGGGGGCAGGGTGTTTTTTTAAAATGGCCATTGAATTTTTTTGTTCACTAAATTTATTTTAAAAATCATAAAACGTTTCTTACAAAAGAGGATTACATTATGCACACTGCTCTGAATAAATGCCAGGGATATATGGACTATCGTTCCTATTTAGGTTATTACAGGATATTGAGCAGAGTTCCCTGTGCTATATATATAATAGCTCCAGCCATTGACTGTTTACAGCAAAAATCTCTTAGTTTACTAACAGGTAAAATTAAGGTGTATACTAACAGTACAAAGGACAGGAGAGTGGAATGGAAGTATACTGTTGAAAGAATTCTGCTTTATAGATGAAGTGGTATATTATTTGAAGGTAGACTATAATATGTTAATGATACTTACTGTAAACCCTAGAGCAGTCACTGGAAATACTGAAGAGATGTACTAAATAAGTCATTAGTGAAGATAAAAACACATACTAAAAGAAATAATCCCAAGAGGGGGAAAAGACAGCAAATGGACAAGTACAAATCAAATAGCCAGATGATAGATTTAAACCTAAACAAATCAATATTTACAAAAAATATAATCTGCCCAAACACCTCAATTAAATGGCAAAAACTTAAATGGGAGCTAAAGCAAATCCCAGCTATATGCCATCTAGGAGCAAACCACATAAAGTATAAAAGACACTCATAGGTTAAGAAGTGAAAGTATGGAGGAAAAAAGGCTCTACAAGTACCAATTAAAGCAAAAGTACAGTGGATATGTTAGTATCAGGAAAAGTACACTTCAGAACAAGAAATAGGTAGACTACAGACTCAAAGTTTTTCTAGCTATAAATTAGGGATCAATAACAGATACCTGAAAAACCTGCCAATATATGGAGATTTAATGTGCTTCTAAATCAGTGAATCAAAAAGCCAAGTCACAGGAAATTAAGAAAATATTTTGAATTGAGTGAAAATGAAAACAATAAAATCTGTGAGATGCGGCTAAAACAGTGCTTAGTAGGAAGTTTATAGCTTGAAATGCTTATATGAGAAAGGAAGAAAGTACCAAAATCAATGATCTAAGAACCTTGAGAAGAATCTAAACAAAGCAGAGCAGATTAAATCCACAGTAGGGGGACTTCCCTGGTGGTCCAGTGGTTAAGAATCTGCCTTCCAATGCAGGGGACGCGGGTTCGATCCCTGGTCAGAGGGAACTAAGATCCCGCATGCCATGGGGCAGCTAAGCCCACACGCTGCAACCACTGAACCTGCACACCGCAACAAAGAGCCCACGTGCTGCAGTGAACGATCCTGCATGCTGCAACGAAGATCCTGCGTGCTGCAACTAAGACCCGACACAGCCAAATAAACAAACAAACAAACTTGAAAAATTGATTTAAAAAAATAAATCCACAGTAGGAAAGGAAATAAAGGCATAGGCAGAAATCAATGAACTTAAAAAAAATAGAGTATCAACAAAATCAAAAGCTGATTCTTTGAAAAGATCAATAAAATTGATAAGCCTCAAGCCTGATCAAGAAGGTAGATAGGAGATCGGTTAAAGATGGTGGAGTAGAAGGAGGTGTGCTCACTGTCTCTTGCGAGAGCATCAAAATCACAACTGCTGAACAGTCATCGACAGGAAGACACTGGAACTCACCAAAAAAGATACCCTGCATCCAAAGACAAAAGAGAAGCCACAATGAGATGGTAAGAGGGGTGCAGTCCCAATAACATCAAATACCATAACTACTGGGTGGGTGACTCACAAACTGGAGAACACTTATACCACAGAAGTCCATCCACTGTAGTGAAGGTTCTGAGCCCCATGTCAGGCTCCCCAACCTGGGGGTCCGGCAACTGGAGAACAAATTCCCAGAGAATCATACTTTGAAGGCTAGAGGGATTTGATTGCAGGACTTCGACAAGACTGGGAGAAGCAGGGTCTCCACTCTTGGAGGGCACACACAAAGTAATTTGTGCATCAGGACCCAGGGGAAGGAGCAGTGACCCCATAGGAGACTGAACCAGACCTACCTGTTAGTGTTGGAGGTCTCCTGCAGAGGCACGGGCTGGCTGTGGCTCATCGAGAGGACAAGGACACTGTAAGCATAAGTTCTGGGAAGTACTCCTTGGCATGAGCCCTATCAGAGTCTGCTATTAGCCCCACCAAAGAGCTGGGTAGGCTTCAGTGTTGGGTCGCCTCAGGCCAAACAACCAACAGGGAGGGAACCCAGCCCCACCCATCAGCAGACAAGCGGATTAAACTTTTACTGAGCTCTGCCCACCAGAGCAACACCCAGCTCTACTCACCATCAGTCCCTTCCATCAGGAAACTTGTACAAGGCTCTTAGATGACCTCACCCACCAGAGGGCAGAAAGCAGAAGCAAGAAGAACTACAGTCCTGCAGCCTGTGGAACAGAAACCACATTCACAGAAAGATAGACAAGATGAAAAGACAGAGGGCTATGTACCAGATGACGGAACAAAATAAAACCCCAGAAAAACAACTACATGAAGTGGAGATAGATAACCTTCCAGAAAAAAAATTAAGAATGATGATAGTGAAGATGATGCAGGACCTCGGAGAAAGACTGGAGGCAAAGATCGAGAAGATGTACGAAATGTTTAACAAAGACTTAGAATTAAAGAACAAACAAACAGAGATGAACAATACAATAACTAAAATAAAAACTACACTAAAAGGAATCAATAGCAGAATAACAGAGGCAGAAGAACGTATAAGTGGCCTGCAAGACAGAATGGTGGAATTCACTGCTGCAGAACAGAATAAAGAAAAGCGAATGAAAAGAACTGAAGACAGCCTAAGAGACCTCTGGGACAACATTAAACGCAACAACATTCGTATTATATGGGACCCAGAAGGAGAAGAGAGAGAGAAAGGACCCGAGAAAATATTTGCAGAGACTATAGTCGAAAATTTCCCTAACGTGGGAAAGTAAATAGCCACCCAAGTCCAGGAAGCACAGCGAGTCCGAGGCAGGATAAATCCAAGGAGAAACATGCCAAGACACAAGGTAATCAAATTGACAGAAATTAAAGACAAAGAAAAATTATCGAAAGCAACAAGGGAAAAAAGACAAATAACATACAATGGAACTCCCATAAGGTCAGCAGCTGATTTCTCAGCAGAAGCTCTACAAGCCAGAAGGGAGTGGCATGATATATTTAAAGTGATGAAAGGGAAGAACCTACAACCAGGATTACTCTACCTGGCAAGGATCTCATTCAGATTCGACAGAGAAATCAAAAGCTTTAAAGACAAGCAAAAGCTAAAAGAATTCAGCACCACCAAACCAGCTCTACAACAAATGCTAAGGGGACTTCTCTAAGTGGGCAACACAAGAGAAGAAAAGAACCTACAAAAACAAACCCAAAACAATTAAGAAATGGTCATAGGAACATACATATCGATAATTACCTTAAATGTGAATAGATTAAATGCTGCAACCAAAAGACACAGGCTCGCTTAATGGATACAAAATCAAGACCCATATATATGCTGTCTACAAGAGACCCACTTCAGACCTAGGGACACATACAGACTGAAAGTGAGGGGACGGAAAAAGATATTCCATGCAAATGGAAATCAAAAGAAAGCTGGAGTAGCACTCCTCATATCAGATAAAATAGACTTCAAAATAAAGAATGTTACAAGAGACAAGGAAGGACACTACATAATGATCAAGGGATCAATCCAAGAAGAAGATATAACAGTTAAATATGCACCCAATATAGGAGCACATCAATACATAAGGCAACTGCTAACTGCTATAAAAGAGGAAATCAACAGTAACTTATACTGGGGGACTTTAACACCTCACTTACACCAATGGACAGATGATCCAGACAGAAAATTAATAAGGAAACACAAGCTTTAAATGACACAATAGACCAGATAGATTTAATTGATATTTATAAGACATTACCCCCAAACAGCTGATTATACTTTTTTTCTCAAGTGCACATGGAACATTCTCCAGGACAGATCACATCTTGGGTCACAAATCAAGCCTCAGGAAATTTAAGAAAATTGAAATCATATCAAACATCTTTTCTGACCACAAAGCAATGAGATTAGAAATAAATTACAGGGGATAAAACGTAAAAATCAGAAACACATGGAGGCTAAACAATGCGTTACTAAATAACCAAGAGATTGCTGAAGAAATCAAAGAGGAAATCAAAAAATACATAGAGACAAATGACCACAAAAGTACAACGATCCAAAACCTATGGGATGCAGCAAAAGCAGTTCTAAGTGGGAAGTTTATAGCAATACAAGCCTACCTGAAGAAACAGGAAAAATCTCAAACAATCTAACCTTACACGTAAAGGAGCTAGAGAAAGAAGAAGAAACAAAATCCAAAGTTAGCAGAAGGAAATAAATCATAAAGATCAGAGCAGAAATAAATGAAGTAGAAACAAAACAATAGCAAAGATCCGTAAAACTAAAAGCTGTTTCATTGAGTAGATAAACAAAATTGATGAACCATTAGCCAGACACATCAAGAAAAAGAGGGAGAGGACTCAAAACACTAAAATTAGAAATGGAAAAGGAGAAGTTACAACAGACACCGCAGAAATATAAAGCATCCAAAGAGACTAATACAGGCAACTCTATGCCAATAAAATGGACAACCTGGAAGAAATGGACAAATTCTTAGAAAGGTATACCCTTCCAAGACTGAACCAGGCAGAATTGAAAATATGAACAGACCAATCACAAGTAATGAAATTGAAACTGTGATTAAAAATCTTCCAACAAACAAAAGTCCAGGACCAGCTGGCTTCACAGATGAATTCTATCAAACATTTAGAGAAGAGCTAACACCCATCCTTCTAAAACTCTTCCAAAAAATTGCAGAGGAAGGAACACTCCCAAAATCCTTCTATGAGGCCACTCTCACCCTGATACCAAAACCAGACAAAGTACTACAAAAAAGAAAATTACAGACCAGTATCACTGATGAATATAGAATTGAAAATCCTCAACACAATACTAGCAAACAGGGCTTCCCTGGTGGCACAGTGGTTCAGAGTCCGCCTGCCGATGCAGGGACATGGGTTTGTGCCCTGCTCCGGGAAGATCCCACATGCCACAGAGTGGCTGGGCCCGTGAGCCATGGCCACTGAGCCTGCGCGTCTGGAGCCTGTCCTCCGCAGCAGGAGAGGCCACAATGGTGAGAGGCCCACGTATCAAAAAAAAAAAAACAAAAAAAACTAGCAAACAGAATCCAACAACACATTAAAAGGATCATACAGCATTATCAAGTGGGATTTATCCCAGGGATGCAAGGATCTTCAGTATACACAAATCAATCAATGTGATACACCATATTAACAAATTGAACAATAAAAACCAAATGATCATCTCAGTAGATGCAGAAAAAGCTTTTGACAAAATTCAACACCCATTTATGATAAAAATTCTCCAGAAAGTGGGCATAGAAGGAACCTACTTCAACATAATAAAGGACATGTATGACAAACCCACAGCAAACATCATTCTCAATGGTGAAAAACTGAAAGCATTTCTTCTAAGATCAGGCACAAGACAAGGATGTGCACTCTCACCACTATTATTCAACATAGTGTTGCAAGTCCTAGCCACAGCAGTCAGAGAAGAAAAAGAAGTAAAAGGAATACAAATTGGAAAAGAAGTAAAACTTTCACTGTTTTCAGATGACATGATACTATACATAGATAATCCTAAAGATGCCACCAGAAAACTACTAGACCTAATCAATGAATGTCGTAAAGTTGCAGGGTACAAAATTAATGCACAGAAATCTCTTGCATTCCTATACACTAATGATGAAAATCTTAAAGAGAAAATAAGGAAACACTCCACTTACTATTGCAACAAAAAAATAATATACCTAGGAATAAACCTACCTAGGGAGACAAAAGACCTGTATGCAGAAAACTATAGGACACTGATGAAAGAAATTAAAGGTGATAGCAACTGATGGAGAGCTATACCATGTTCTTGGATTGGAAGAATCAATATTGTGAAAATGACTCTACTACCCAAAAGGATGCAAGAATATACAATGGAGAAAAGACAGCCTCTTCAGTAAGTGGTGCTTGGAAAACTGGACAGCTGCACGCAAAAGAATGAAATTAGAATACTCCCTAACACCATACACAAAAATAAAGTCAGAATGGATTAAAGACCTATGTGTAAGCCCAGATACTATAAAACTCTTAAGAGGAAAACATAGCAAGAACACTCTTTGACATAAATCACAGCAAGATTCTTTTTGACCCACCTCCTAGAGAAATGGAAATAAAAACAAAATTAAACAAGTGGGACCTAGTGAAACTTAAAAGCTTTTGCACAGCAAAGGCAATGATAAACAAGACAAAAGGACAACCCTCAGAATGGGAGAAAATATTTGCATATGAAGCAGCTGACAAAGGAGTAATCTCCAAAATTTACAAGCAGCTCATGCAGCTCAATATCAAAGAATAGATATTTCTCCAAAGACTACATACAGATTGTCAAGAAGCACATGAAAAGTTGCTCAACATCACTAATTATTAGAGAAATGCAAATCAAAACTACAATGAGGTATAACCTCACACCAGTTAGAATGGGCATCATCAGAAAATCTACAAACAAGAAATGCTGGAGAGGCTGTGGAAAAAAGGGTACCCTCTTGCACTGTTGGTGGGAATGTAAATTGATACAGCCACTGTGGAGAACAGTATGGAGGTTCCTTAAAAAACTAAAAGAATCACTATATGACCCAGCAATACCACTACTGGGCATATACCCAAAGAAAACCATAATTCAAAAAGACACATGCACCCCAATGTTCATTGCAGCACTGTTTCACTAGCCAGGTCATGGAAGCAACCTAAATGCCCCTTGACAGATGAATGGATAAAGATGTGGCATATATATACGATGGAATATTACTCAGCCATGAAAAGGAGTGAAAATGGGTCATTTTTAGAGACGTGGGTGTATCTAGTGAGTGTTATACAGAGTAAAGTAAGTCAGAAACAAATATCGTATATTAACGCATATATGTGGAACGTAGAAAAGTGGTAGAGATGAACCAGTTTGCAGGGCAGAAATAGAGACACAGATGTAGAGAACAAATGTATGGACACCAAGGGGGGAAAGTGGTGGTGGGGGGTGTAGTGGTGGGATGAATTGGGAGATTCGGATTCACATATATACACTAATATGTATAAAATGGATAATTAATAAGACTCTACTGTATAAAAAAATAAAATTCAAAAAAATGGTAGATATATATATTATGTATAAGGAATGAAAAAAGAATATAGCTAGAGTTCTACATCATTATAAGGATTAAGAGAATATAATAAATAACTTTATGCTAAAATATTTGATTACTTTCTTGAAATGGGCACATTTCTTGACAAAAACTCAAAAGCTCACTCAAGAAGAAGGAGATTACTTGAATTAGCTCTATGTGTATTAAACAAATTAAAGTAATTTATTAATATTTTATTTGTTTCTTTTTGGCTGAATTGGGTCTTCATTGCTGTGTGCGGGCTTTCTCTAGTTGCGGCGAGCGAGAGCTACTCTTCGTGGCAGTGCACGGGCTTCTCATTGTGGTGGTTTCTCTTGTTGCAGAGCTCGGGCTCTAGTCATGCAGTCTTCAGTAATTATGGCACACGGGCTTAGTTTCTCTTCGGCATGTGAGATCTTCCCGGACCAGGGATCGAACCCTTGTCCACTGCATTGGCAGGTGGATTCTTTACCGCTGCGCCACCAGCAAAGTCCCGAAGTTTAATTTATAATGAGAGACTTTTGCACAAAGTAAACTGTTTTCAATAGATGGTCTCACTGGTGAATTATATCAAACATATTTAAGGAAAAAATAATACCAGATCTACACATAGTCTTTCAGAAAATAGATAATTTTATGAGTCCAGCATTACCCAGATATAAAAACTAAAGACATTGTAAGAAAACAAAATCACACACCCATGTAATATCCAAATTCACTCCCATTTTTATATATCAGGATTAATCGACTAGAAAATGTAGTTAAATAGGAGATGCCATTTATAATAATGTAGATGACCAGAGACAATTAAGTTCTTTAGAATATATTTAACAAAAATGTGCAAGACGTCTATAAAAGAAGTCATAAAGCTTTCAAAATTTTTATACAGTGTTTCCAGGAACATTTAGTATAATAATGTCAGTTCTGCACCAAATTCATTTGTAGATATAATTTAAATTTGGTCGAAAAAGTAGTTTGTTTTTTTTTTCTGACAGTTGATAAAGTAACTGTAAATTTTATTTCTAACAATGAACAGTAAAAATGAGATACTTTTTGCAAGAAGATCCAGGTATAGATGGTCATTGTTTTTTATCAAATAAGAGGATATCTGTGAAGCTTGAGTAATTAAAACAGTGTGACATTTGACATAGGAATAGACAAATTGATTGGTACAGTAAAATATTTATCTCCCCCCAAAACAGAACTGAGCATGCTGTGGAATTTTGGTTTATCACAGAGGTAAAACATTAGATCAGTTGGAAAAGGAGGGGAGTTTTCTGTATTCAGCTGGGGAAAAAATGATATCCTATGGAAAAAGCTGAAATTGAATCTTTCGCAAATAAGTACAGTCGTTGGATGGGTTCACAAGGACCTGATGAGTACACATTTCAGTTTCTTAAACAGAAATTTAAAACTCTGCAAATATAGTGGTGAATATGTAGGCTCTGAAGTAGGGAACATTTTTTTAAAACAAGACTTAGAATTCCTTGTTTAATAAAGATTGATAAACCTGTCTTTTATGGTTAATTTTTTTAATCTAAAGATATCTTTAAGTAATTGAGTATATCACGTAATTTCTATAAATTAATAAGTAATGCACAAGAAGGCTAATGGGGGATGAGGAAGGAGGGGAGATAAATAAATGAGCAGACATTGCGTAAAAATGTAAATAATGAATAATAATCACATTAAGAGGTGTTCATCATCTTTAGTGATCAGGAAGATGCACATTAAGAGAGAAACTTTTACAAAACATTTTTAGCAGAAATATTTAAATGTGACAATAATAGGTGTTTGAAAGAATGCACATCCTTGGGGTCTCTTTAACTTTCCTGGTGGGCGTGTAAAATGATGGAACAATTTTATAAAATAGTTTGGTATTCTAAAACTGACTATTCATACAGCTTTTGTGAATGAGTCCTTGTGTTTGTTACATTAAAAAGGACAGGGCTTCCCTAATGGCACAGTGGTTAAGAATCCGCCCGCCAGTGCAGGAGACATGGGTTCAAGCCCTGGTCCGGGAAGGTCCCACATGCCACGGAGCAGTTAAGCCCGTGCACCGCAACTACTGAGCCTGCGCTCTAGAGCCCGCGAGCCACAACTACTGAAGCCCGCGAGCCACAACTACTGAAGCCCACGTGCCACAACTACTGAAGCCCATGCACCTAGAGCCTGTGCTCTGCAACAAGAGAAGCCACCACAGTGAGAAGCCTGCGCACCGCAACAAAGAGTAGCCCCCGCTCGCCGCAACTAGAGAAAGCCCACATGCAGCCAAGCAGCCAAATATAAATAAATAAGTAAATGTTTTAAAAAATGACATAACATTTAATAAATGTTTAGTTAACTTTATGAGCCAAAGGTAAGGCACACTACCAGAATCTGACTTTTGTTTTAATATTGTCAAAAGAGCTCATTTCCAGAAACAAACCCATCCCCGCGCACACTCCCCAACCCTATGGTCCTAAAGAATTTTATATTCATTTTTTTCTTTAGTCTCTATTTAATCTGCTATATTTCTTTTTTAAATGCATTGTGCTCAGAGGCCTTAAATAACTTTGTTATATACTCAACAAGTGGTAAAATGAGTATTCAAACACTGTGTCAGTTTTAGCACCAGAAGTTTCTTTGTACTCATTGCGGGTTCCAAACTACCATAACAGTATACTTATGCTGATAGGAAGAGAGAGGGAGGTGGATTTAAAAGCACTTAGAAAACATTCATCATTTTTATCATACTCATTTTAGGAGAAAGTATTCTGGGCTTTCATTTCTACAGTCTTGAATTTCTAGGTTTTCGATTTTGTAAATCATTCTGAAATGTTATGAGGCAGAAAAGTTGGTGTGAGAAAAGTATTACAATTTTTTAAAAAACATTTTTGACATGACAAAATATACATGGGACAAAAATCCATGTAGAGTCTAGTTGCCTTAGTGACTATAGCTAAGGAATGACTAGTGCCTAGAGAGAATATAAAGATCAGTTGTCATTTCCAATTGAATCAAGAAATTTTTTTGGCTATCAACATTCCAGAGACAATCCAGGGGAGACTGCAATTCATGTGAGATTAATAATAAAGATGATGATGATGGTAAAAATGTTGAAGTCGATGACAGGTAACATCAGGTATGCCAGGTACAATTCTAAGTGCATTCATTCATTCAACAGATGCTCATTCATGACTACTTCCTATGTTTAAGGCATCTGTGTTCTAGATGTTGGGGATTCAGTGTTGAAAGAAAAATAAAAGCTTTCAACCCTCATGAAGGTTGCGTTCTAGTAGGGAGGCAGATAACAAGCGTACAAGTAGATGCATAACATGTCGATGGTTTAAAGTGCTATGGAGAAAGGAAAAGAAAGGAAATGGGTGCTATCAAGTGGAGTTTTTTGTTGTTTTTTTTTAATTTGCTTATTAGATAGCTATGGGAGAGGAACTAACAATTGGGAAATAACCTACGAATCCTAAATTTGGTTAGGTGCTATATTTATTTTTATTCTTGTGTTTTTGAAAATAAATTACTCAATTTATTTAAACTAATATAAAAACAAAGAAAAAGTCATTCACCTTTCTGTTCTCTGATCTATGAACTTGTTTTTGTTTTTGTTTTTAGATTCCACATGTAAGAGAGATCACATGATATTTATCTTTCCTTGTCTGACTTACTTCACTTAGCGTAATGCCCTGAGGTTTATCCATGTTGCAAATCGCAAGAATTTATTCTTTTTTTTATAGTGGAATAATATTTATCTGTCAGTAGACACTTAGGTTGTTTCCATATCTTGGCTATTGTAAATAATGCTGCAGTGAACGTTGGGGAGCACATATCTTTTCAAATTAGTGTTTTCATTTTCTTCAGTTAAATACCCAGAAGTGGAATTGCTGGATCATATGGTAGTTCAGTTTTTAATATTTTGAGGACCCTCCATACTGTTTTCCATAGTGACTGCACTAGTTTACATTCCCACCAACAGTGCAGAAGGGTTCCCTTTCTCCACATTCTCACCAACACTTGTTATTTCTTGTCTTTCTGACACTAGCCGTTCTAACAGGTATGGGGTGATACCTCATTGTGGTTTTGTTTTATTTGCATTTCCCTGATTAACGATGTTGAGCATCTTTTCATGTGCCTGTTGGCCATCTGCATGTCTTCTTTGGAAAAATGTCTATTAAGATCCTCTGTTCATTTTTTTTAATCGATATTTTTTTTTTTGCTACTGAGTTGTATGAGTTCCTTATATAGTTTGGGTACCAGCCCCTTATCGCACATATGATTTGCAGTTATTTTCTTCCATTCAGTAGGTTGTCTTTTTCATTTTTTTTTTCTTTTTCTGAAGATGTTGAGGGTAGGAGTTTATTAATTTATTTATTTATTTATTTATGCTGTGTTGGGTCTTCATTTCTGTGCTAAGGCTTTCTCTAGTTGTGGCACGCGGGGGCCACTCTTCTTCACGGTGCGCGGGCCTCTCACTATCACGGTCTCTCTTGTTGCGGAGCACAGGCTCCAGACATGCAGACTCAGTAGTTGTGGCTCACGGGCCTAGTTGCTCTGTGGCATGTGGGATCCTCCCACACCAGGGCTCGAATCCATGTCCCCTGCATTAGCAGGCAGATTCTCAACCACTGTGCCACCAGGGAAGCCCTGTCTTTTTCATTTTATTGATGATTTCCTTTGTTGTGAAGAAGCTGTTTAGTTTGATGTAGTCCCACTTGTATCATTTTTGCTTTGGTTAGTTTTGCTTTTTGTGTCAGATTTCGAAAATCATCACCAAGACCTACATTAAGGAGCTTACTGCCTATGTTTTTTCCTAGGAGTTTTATGGTTTCAGGTCTTATATTCAGGTCTTCTTAATCCATTTTGAGTTAATTTTTTTGTATGGTGTAAGATAGCTTTCCAGTTTCATTCTTTAGCATGTGCTTGTCCACTTTTCCCAGCACTATTTATTGAAGAGACTTCCCTTTTCTCATTGTAAATTCTTGGCTACCTTGTTATAAACTAATTGACCATATATGTATGACTTTATTTCTGGGCTTTGTATTATGTTTATTATGTTCCATTGATCTATTTGTTTTTTTATGCCAATACCATGCCGTTTTAATTGCTGTAGCTTTGTTCTTCTTTCTCCAGATTGCTTTGGCTATTCAGGGTGTTTTGTGATTCTATACAAATTTTAGGATTGTTTGTTCTATTTCTGTGAAAAATACCATTGGAATTCTGATAGAAATTGCATTGAATCTGAATATTGCTTTGGGTAATGTGTACATTTTTAACAATATTAATTTTTACAACCCAAGAGCATAGAACATCTTTCCTTTTATGTTTGTGTGTTTTTCAGTTTCTTTCATTAATGTTTTGTAGTTTTCAATATACAGATCTTATACTTCCTTAGTTAAGTTTATTCTTTTTTTTTTTTTTTGCTATATGCAGGCCTCTCACTGTTGTGGCCTCTCCCGTTGCGGAGCACAGGCTCCGGACGCACAGGCTCAGCGGCCATGGCTCACGGGCCTAGCCGCTCCGCAGCATGTGGGATCTTCCCAGACCGGGGCACGAACCCGTGTCCCCTGCATCGGCAGGCGGACTCTCAACCACTGCACCACCAGGGAAGCCCTAAGTTTATTCTTTTTGATTCAGTTGTAAATAGGATTGTTTATTTTTCTGACAGTTCATTATTAGTGTAAAGGAACACAAACAGGTTTTTGTATCTTGCAATTTTACTGAATTCATTTATTCTAACAGTTTTTTCATGGAGGCCTTAGGGTATAAGGACTATATATAATATAATGTCGTCTGCAAATAGTAACAGTTTTACTTCTTTTCCAGTTTGGATGCCTTTTATTTCTTTTCCTTGCCTAATTGCTCTTGCCTAAAAGCTAGTCCTTGCCTAAAAGCTAGGACTTCCAATACTATGTTGAATAAAAGTGGCATGTGTGGTCATCTTTGTCTTGTTCCTAATCTTTGAAGAACAGCTTTCAGGTTTTCACCCTTGAATATTATGTTAGCTATTGACTTGTCACATATGGCCTTTATTATGTTGAGATATATTCCCTTTATACCTGCTTAGTTGAGAGTTTTTATCATAAATGGATGTTGAATTTTGTCAAATGCTTTTACTGCATCTCTTGAAATAATCATATGATTTTTATCCTTCATATTTAACATGGTGTGTTACCTCGGCTGATTTGTGGATGTTTAAACATCCTTGCATCCCTTGAATAAATCCCACTTGATCATGCGGTATGATCCTTTTAATGTATTGTTGGATTTAGTTTGCTAATATTTTGTTGACGATTTTTGCACCTGTGTTCATTAGGGATATTGGTGTGTAATTGTGTGTGTGTGTGTTGTGTGTGTGTGTGTGTGTGTGTGAGAGAGAGAGAGAGAGAGAGAGCGCGCGCGCGAGAAAGAGAGAGAGATCCTTGTCTGGTTTCAGTATCAGGGTAATGCTAGCCCCCTAAAATGAGTTTGGAAGAATTCTCCTCTCATCTGTTTTTTGGAAGAGTTTGAGAAGGATTGGTATTTATTTTCTTTAAATGTTTGGTAAAATTCACCAGTGCAGCCCTCTGGTCCTGGACTTTAGTATTGGGGGAGAATTTATTTAAAAGGAAGTGACTATTTATAGCAGAAGAATTAAGTATAAGGAGAATGAGAGAAGAGAGAAAATCTGGGAATTGAGAGTAGTATTACACATTCATACAAGTCATTTATAAGACTCTTAATGGTAAATTTTCTACTTTATGTTTCCACTTCTTACAACTTTTAAAATATATATCTTATGGACTTCATCTTTTTCTTTTAAAAATCTTGTACTTTTAATGTATCTCTTTCAGTTCTTGTTAGAAGATAGTTTTATTTAGAATTTTCATAGTTTTTTTTTAAAGAATCTTTTGGCTCAGATTAGATTAACTCTATTCACATTTCTTACAATTTTGATTATTACCAGGTACAGAAATAGTTTAATATTTAGATTACCTGGAGTAAATCAATGAGAGATTGGGAGTATTCATCTTTCTGAGCAATTTTGCTTGCTTTTTATTTTGTTAAAGAATTAAACTTAACATGGCTTTTAGTAGATGTATGGCTTAATAGTTCAGGTTTATTCTGAAAATGGAAAGAAAAATGATGTACTGAAAGCATAGTAAGGGACTTCCCTGGCCGTCCAGTGGTTAAGACTCCGAGCTTCCAATGCTGGGGGCACAGGTTCTATCCCTGGTCAGCAAACTAAGATCCCACATGCTGCACAGCGTGGCCAAAAAAATAAAATAAATAAAAGCATAGTAAATAAGGAGAATAACCTAACGTTCCCCTACGTTCATGCTGTGCAGCTTTATCTTAACACTTTGCATATATTCTATGTTTGAAAGAAAAGTGCTCCTCATGTACATCTCCCTGTCTAGCTCTTCTCCTTCTCAGTAGGCAATCACTGTCTACTGATTCTCATATGTGCTTCTATACTGTTATTATACATATAGGTATTCATAAACAATATGTGGTATTGTTCTGCATGTTTTAAACTTGACATGATGTATATATAATATGCTTTTTATTTCATTTAACTTTGTTAAATGACTGCAGATTAATTTTTGTTAATGAGTGCAATATGCTCTTTTCATTTAACTTTGTTTTTGTGGTTTAGTAGTTTTAGTTCATTTATTTTAACTGATGTATGGTATTCAATTATATGATTCTGTCAAGTATATTTATCCATACTCCTATGAGTAACATTTAGGTTGTTTCTTATTTTTTTCTATTAAAAGCAATGTTGTAGTGAATGTTTTTGTACATATCTCCATGGGGTACAGTGACACCTTTTTGACGGTGTATTTTTAGAACTAGAAATACTGCATTTAGGGGACACTTACTTTATTAGATATTGCCTAATTGCTCTGCAGGGCCATTGTCTCCATATATTTTCCCATCAGCTTTTTGAGAGTTCCTGTTTTTTCATGTCTTCATCAACATTTAGTATGTCAGTCTTTGTAATTGCAGCTAATCTCATAAAATAGTATCTCAGTGTTGTTTTCATTTGTTCTTCTTTGATAACCAGGAAAATTGAGCATCTTTTTATATATTTCTTGACCCTTTTGGCTTCTTTTTTCAGTCCCTTGTTCAATATTTGTAGTCCATTTTTCAGTAGAAGCTTGTCTCTTTTAAAATATTGTTTTGTAGGATTTCTTTATATATTCTAGATACTAATCCTTTACTGGTTATATATTACATACATCATCTCCCAATAGCTCACTTTTTCACATGTGTTAGTAAGTTTTAATGAGTAAAAATTTTATATTTTAGAGAAGTCAAGCATTTTGAAGTTAAATAAGACAACTTCTATTTGGGGTTCCCATTGCCTTAGGCCTTGCTTACCTGTCTCAAAGGCCAAATAGATCAAAATCAGGGACACTACCCTATTACCTATTGGAGGCATTGTAATTGGAAATCTCTAACGTTTTACCAATAAGTGATATTAGCTCTAGATTTTGCATAGATACCATTTATTAGGTTAAAGAATTTCTTGCTTCTTATATTGCTTAAAGAATGTTTTTTTCCTTGCTCATAAATGATTATTGAATTTCATCAAGTGCTTTTTCTGCATATGTTTTCTCCTGTAATACGTTCTCTTTTTTTTTTTTCCTGTAATATGTTAATATGGTGAATTACATTCATAGAACAGCCTTTGAATTCTTGGGGGAAGCCCACTTTGAGAATTTCTAGATGAATTTAACAGAAAAGTTTTTTATTTATCTGATTTATAATGTTGCTAGTTCAGGAAATGTAAACCTATTTTTTGAATTATAAAATAAATGCACTATAAAAATGATATATAAAGTGTGTTTACATAAAATTTTATTTTACTTAAATTTACATAATAAATTACTTACTCTTTAGCTGCCACCCAGGTTAAAAAGTAGAACATTGTAAGTGTTCCTCAGTGTTCCCCTTCCCAGTTGCCCTTCCTCCTCCTTCCCTATCCCAAAACAGGTAACCAGTGTCCTGACTTTGCTTTTTTTTTTTTATAGCTTTATAACGGAAGTATGTATCCATAAGCAGTTACTGTTTACTTTTCAAAAACTGAGTAACAAAAACAGACTTAACTCTGTATGGAGAGTGTATTATTGCCACTGTTGGATGAAGGCTTACGGTAGAAAATACAAGTAGAACAGTTTCTGGGTCATTGTGTGGCTTCACAGTTTCTTTTGGGGGAGGTCATAAAGACTCATTCATAAAGTGAATAGTGATGAGTGATGGTGAATCGTCTTTATTGCCATTGAGGCATCTAGCAGACCTTTACTGTACACTAGATAGCAGATGCCTCACCAAAGTACAGTTAGAGGGAATGGGCTACTGTCTCCTTCGTAATTCTGAATTCACTGTGGTTTACCTCATGTTCTCAGGAGAGTCAAAGCAGAACAGTTCTGAAGTATGAAATGCATGTTCTCAGTTGATATATATGAAGCACAGCAGAGAGCATGAGTTTCATTACCACATGATCAAAACAAGCCAGTTATATATTAGACTTAAATTCAGGCGTTCTGTCCTCAGGCTGCAAAAAAAATTACAGAGGCAGAGAAGAGCTTATTGATAATAGACTTAAATATACCTATTTCTCAAATCACAGTGTTATATTGTAGATTGGTTACCCTTTAGGTCTGTTACACAGCTGTAACCCTTGGACTCTTCCTTTACTGTATTCATAGAGGTTGCTTTCTTCCCTGTTATGTGTTGACTCATTTGTTTCCTATATCCTTGTCTTTTTCTTTACTCTGTCATTTTGGTGGAGCATATCTTGAATAGCTCCTTGAGACAGGGTGTTTGAAAAATATATTTTTTGGTCTTCCTTAATAATAGCTTGGACATTTAATTCTAGCTTAGAAATATTTTTTTTTCACTATTTTGAAGATGCACCATTATATTTAAAAGCTTCCAAGGTAGCTTTTGAGAAGCCTTGAGGACATTCTGTTTCCTGGATCCATTGTATGTCACCTTTTTTTCCTGGAACCTTTTGGAATCTTTAGTTTATCCCCAAAGATTCTGAAATTTTGCTGTGATGTTTCTGTGTGAGTCTCCTTTCGTCCATTGGGTTTAAGGCCCTTTTAATCTGGCAGCTTACTTCTCAGCCCTAAGACATTTTCTTAGTTTTGTTTGTTTTGTTTTCCACCCTTTGATTATAACTTTGCCTCCATTTTTTCTCTTCTCTCCTAAAATGGATATTGGTTCTTCATTTGTCTTCTGGTTCTCTAATTTTCTCTGCTATTTTCTATTTCTCTGTGTTTTTGTTCTACTTTCAGTTTCTAATTTCCTAGTAAGTAAATTGCCTCAACTTTCCTTTTAAGATTTTTACTGACTTCTTTATAGCATCTTGTTTATGTTTCATGGGTGAAATATCTTATTCGGAGAATATAAATTTTGTTGTCATTTCTCAGATTGGTTACTTTCCCCAGGGACGACATCAGCCTCCTATCTGTCAGGTAAGGATCTGTCTGTAAGGAGTCTGTGTACCAAACAGGGAAGAAGCCTGACGTCTCTGCTCTTAGATATTAGTATATATACAGTCACTTAATTTTCCTATTTTCATTTGAATGTAACGATGAAAGCTTCTTCCCCTTTTACTCCTATCCTTCTGAAGTATTTTTCATTTGAAAGAATTTCTCTGATTTAGTTTTTAGTAGGGTTTCAGAAGGGACTAAAATTAAACGCATGTATATAACTTGCCATCTTAACCCCAGAAACCTAAACCTACTTTTCAACTGTCCTACTTTAAAAAAAAAATTATTTTGGCTGCACTGGGTCTTAGTCGCAGCATGTGGGATCTTCACTGCAGCATGCAGGCTCTTGGTTGCGGCATGCATGCGGGATCCAGTTCCCCGACCAGGGATCAAACCCAGGCCCCCTGTGTTGGGAGCACGGAGTCTTAACCACTGGACCACCAGGGAAGTCCCTATGGACGTATTTATTTATATATTATTTGTTTGTTTATTTTTTTGGCTGTGTTGGGTCTTCGTTGCTGCACGCGGGCTTTCTCTAGTTGCGGTACGTGGGCTTTCTCTAGTTGTGGTGAGCAGGGGTTCTGTTCATTGTGGTATGCAGACTTCTCATTGTAGTGGCTTCTCGTTGTGGAGCACAGGCTCTAGGTGCATGGACTTCAGTAGCTGTGGCACGTGAGTTCCGTAGTTGTGGCTTGCAGGCTCCAGAGCACAGACTCAGTAGTTGTGGCACACGGGCTTAGTGGTTCCGCAACATGTGGGATCTTCCTGGACCAGGGATTGAATCTACGTCTTAACCACTGCGCCACCAGGGAAGTCCCCCTACTTATTTTTAAATGTATGTTATTTATGATCCATCATTGAAATATCCTGAAATAGGTAATATCTAGGTGTTCCATGCATGCTTTTTTAAATAAATCATTGAGTAACAAGTTTTAACTATTTTTGTGAATGTCAACATTCACGCTTCTGTTTTGGAATAGGAACTAGATGAAAAGAAAGGACATATAAGGAAAATTCAAATGAATCTTCCAAATTATTTACTGTAAATGGCAACCACTTTAAAATATTGAATTTTGTAAAGTCTAAGTTCCATTAACTCGGGGATGTGTAAGCCAAGAAAAAAGAAAAGGAAAATGATTGACCAGACTTAATCACGATCCTAAAAAACATGTTAGACAGTACTTGTGTTTCATACAGTTTGTGGTTGGTTTTACTACCGTATCTGTTTATTGTGGTGTTTACTTAAATGTTTGGAAAACAAAAAAATGTCTTTCTGTTATCTCGATAATACATCTGGCGTTATTATTAGGTTATAGATGGTTAAAATTCTTCTGCAGGCTTAATGGTGGGGATACGTAAAGTCACTGCACTTGAATACATACTTTCTAAATATTTTGGACTCTTTTTAAAAAGAGTATTCTAGTTTCATCTTGCACACATCTAGTCCCTACAGAGTTTGGGGATGTAAACTGCAGAAAAAGGTCCAAAAAATATTCTGAAAGTCAAGGGAAAATTTCGTCATTAATGTGTCACATTATTTTTTTATTATGTATTTTACTATTTACTGTTGAGACACCTAACAGTTTTTATATACCACTATATTTATCTCTTTTTTTTTATAACTAGGTATTTTACTCACGTAATCATATTTCTTATATTCAGACTCATTTAGGACAATGAGATTGAAGAATGGTCAATAAAATTTTAATAATTATGAAATAAGCAAACCAATTTTATTGGGTATACTGCTACCTAACTCAACCCCTGTATTTTTTTCTCACTTCTCATTATCTCTTTTTTTTATTTTTTGAATTGTATTTTATTTATTTTTTTAGACAGCAGGTTCTTAGTAGTCATCAGTTTTATACACATCGGTGTATACATGTCAATCCCAATTCATCACACCACCATCCCCCAACCCCCCACGGCTTTCCCTGCTTGGTGTCCATGTGTTTGTTCTCTACATCTGTGTCTCAGCTTCTGCCCTGCAAACTGGTTCATCTGTACCATTTTTCTAGGTTACACATACATGTGTTAATATACGATATTTGTTTTTCTCTTTCTGACTTACTTCACTCTGTATGATAGTCTCTAGATCCATCCACGTCTCAAAAGATGACCCAATTTCGTTCCATTTTACGGCTGAGTAATATTCTATTGTATATACGTACCACAACTTCTTTATCCATTCGTCTGTCGATGGGCATTTAGGTGGCTTCCATGACCTGGCTATTGTAAATAGTGCTGCAGTGAGCACTGGTATGCATGTGTCTTTTTTTTTTTTTTTTTTGGCGTTACACGGGCCTCTCACTGTTGTGGCCTCTCCCATTGCGGAGCACAGGCTCCGGACGCACAGGCTCAGCGGCCATGGCTCATGGCCCTAGCCGCTCCCCGGCATGTGGGATCTTCCTGGACCGGGGCACGAACCCGTGTCCCCTGAATCGGCAGGCGGACTCCCAACCACTGCGCCACCAGGAAAGCCCTGGCAATCTATGTTTTAACGAGCCTTCCAGGTGTCTCATTAAAGTTTGAGAACCATTGCTCAAAATCATACTCTTCATCGCTAACGAACACCTGACAGCCACAGAGACCCTGCATTAGGCTTCTCTGTGCCTCCGGGTTGTTTGTTTCTTTAATATTGAGCTGCATGAGCTGTTTATATATTTTGGAGATTAATCCTTTGTCTGTTGATTCATTTGCAAATATTTTCTCTCATTCCAAAGGTTGTCTTTTCGTCTCGTTTATAGTTTCCTTTGCTGTGCAAAAACTTTGAAGTTTCATTAGAGCTCATTTGTTTATTTTTGTTTTTATTTCCATTACTCTAGGAGGTGGATCAAAAAAGATCTTGCTGTGCTTTACGTCAACGAGTGTTCTTCCTATGTTTTCCTGTAAGAGTTTTATTGTGTCTGGTCTTACATTTAGGTCTCGAATCCATTTTGAGTTTATTTTTGTGTATGGTGTTAGGAAGTGTTCTAATTTCATTCTTTTACATGTAGCTGTCCAGGTTTCCCAGCACCACTTACTGAAGAGACTGTCTTTTCTCCATTGTATATCCTTGCCTCCTTTGTCATAGATTAGTTGACTGTAGGTGCATGGGTTTATCTTTGGGCTTTCTATCTTGTTCCATTGATCTGTGTTTCTGTTTTTGTGCCAGTACCATATTGTCTGGATTACTGTAGCTTTGTAGTATAGTCTGAAGTCAGCGAGTCTGATTCCTCCAGCTCCGTTGTTTTCCCTCAAGACTGCTTTGTCTATTCGGGGTCTTTTGTGACTCCATACAAATTTTAAGATTTTCTGTTCTAGTTCTGTAAAATATGCCATTGGTAATTTGATTGGGATTGCACTGAATTTGTAGATTGCTTTGTGTAGTATAGTCATTTTCACAATATTGATTCTTCTAATCCAAGAACATGGTATATCTCTTCCTAGGTATTTTATTCTTTTTGTTGCAATGGTAAATGGGAATGTTTCCATAATTTCTCTTGCAGATTGTTCATCATTAGTGTATAGGAGTGCAAGAGATTTCTGTGCATTAATTTTGTATCCTACAACTTTACCAAATTCATTGATTAGCCCTAGTAGTTTTCTGGTGGCATTTTTCGGATTCTCTAGGTATAGTATCATGTCATCTGCAAACAGTGACAGTTCTATTTCTTCTTTTCCAATTTGTATTCCTTTTATTTCTTTTTTCTCTCTGATTGCTGTGGCTAGGACTTCCAAAACTATGTTGAATAATAGTGCTGAGAGTGGATATCCTTGTCTCGTTGCTGATGTTAGAGGAAATGCTTTCAGTTTTTCACCGTTGAGAATGATGTTTGCTGTGGGTTTGTCGTATATGGCCTTTATTATGTTGAGGTAGGTTCCCTCTATGCCCACTTTCTGGAGAGTTTTTATCATAAATGGGTGTTGAATTTTGTCA
>NC_041233.1:16068565-16069678 GCF_002837175.3 Physeter macrocephalus | reverse complement strand
TAGAACTGCTTTTGCTGCATCCCATAGGTTTTGGATCATTGTGTATTCATTGTCATTTGTCTCTAGTTATTTTTTCATTTCCTCTTTGATTTTTTCAGTGATCTCTTGGTTATTTAGTAACGTATTGTTTAGCCTCCATGTGTTGGTGTTTTTTACGGTTTTTTCCCTGTAATTCATATCTAATCTCATAGCATTGTGGTCAGAAAAGTTGCTTGATATGATTTCAATTTTCTTAAATTTCCTGAGGCTTGATTTGTGCCCCAAGATGTGAGTTATCCTGGAGAATGTTCTGTGCACACTTGAGAAGAGAGTGTATTCTGCTGTTTTTGGATGGAATGCCCTATAAATATCAATTAAATCTATCTGGTCTATTGTGTCATTTAAAGCTTGTGTTTCCTTATTAATTTTCATTTTGGATGATCTGTCCATTGGTGTAAGTGAGGTGTTAAAGTCCCCCACTATTACTGTGTTACTATCCATTTCCTCTTTTGTAGCTGTCAGCAGTTTCCTTATGTATTGACATGCTCCTGTGTTGGGTTCATATATTTTTATAATTGTTATATATCTTCTTCTTGGATTGATCCCTTGATCATTATTTAGTGTCCTTCCTTGTCTCTTGTAACATTCTTTATTTTGAAGTCTATTTTATCTGATATGAGTATTGCTACTCCAGCTTTCTTTTGATCCTTTCCCATGTTAGGGAAGTTTTCGACTATAATCTCTTCAGATATTTTTTCTGGTCCTTTCTCTCTCTCTTCTCCTTCTGGGACCCCTATAACGCGAGTGTTGTTGTGTTTAATGTTGTCCCAGAGGTCTCTTAGGCTGTCTTCATTTCTTTTCATTCTCTTTTCTTTATTCTTTTCCGTGGCAGTGTATTCCACCTGTCTGTCTTCCAGGTCACTTATCCATTCTTCTGCCACCGTTATTCTGCTGTTGATTCCTTCTAGTGTATTTTTCATTTCAGTTATTGTATTGTTCATCTCTGTTTGTTTGTTTTTTAATTCTTCTAGGTGTTTGTTAAACATTCTTGCATCTTCTTGATCTTGCTTCCATTCTTTTTCCGAGGTCCTGGATCATCTTCACTGTCATTATTCTGAATTCTTTTTCTGGAAG
>NC_041233.1:16067235-16068336 GCF_002837175.3 Physeter macrocephalus | reverse complement strand
TCTATTTTATCTGATATGAGTATTGCTACTCCAGCTTTCTTTTGATTTCCATTTGCATGGACTATCTTTTTCCATCCCTTCACTTTCAGTCTGTTTGTGTCCCTAGGTCTGAAGTGGGTCTCTTGTAGATAGCATATATATGGGTCTTGATTTTGTATCCATTCAGCAAGTCTGTGTGTTTTGGTTGGAGCATTTAATCCATTCACATTTAAGGTAATTATCGATATGTATGTTCCTATGACCATTTTCTTAATTATTTTGGGGTTTTTTTTGGTAGGTCCTTTTCTTCTCTTGTATTTCTCACTTAGAGAAATTCCTTTAGCTTTTGTTGTAGAGCTGGTTTGGTGGTGCTGAATTCTGTTAGCTTTTGCTTGTCTTGTTTAATTTCTAATTTTAGTGTTTTGAGTCTTCTCCCTCTTTATCTTGATGAGTCTGGCTAATGGTTTATCAATTTTATCTTCTGAAAGAACCAGCTTTTAGTTTTATTGATCTTTGCTATTGTTTTCTTTGCTTCTACTTCATTTATTTCTGTTCTGATCTTTATGATTTCTTTCCTTCTGCTAACTTTGCTTTTTGTTTATTCTTCCTTCTCTAGTTCCTTTTGGTGTAAGGTTAGATTGTTTATTTGAGATTTTTCTTGGTTCTTAAGGTAGGCTTGTATAACTATAAATTTCCCTCCTAGAACTGCTTTTGCTGCATCCCATAGGTTTTGGATCATTGTGTATTCATTGTCATTTGTCTCTAGTTATTTTTTCATTTCCTCTTTGATTTTTTCAGTGATCTCTTGGTTATTTAGTAACGTATTGTTTAGCCTCCATGTGTTGGTGTTTTTTACGGTTTTTTCCCTGTAATTCATATCTAATCTCATAGCATTGTGGTCAGAAAAGTTGCTTGATATGATTTCAAAAAGTCCCCCACTATTACTGTGTTACTATCCAT
Organism: Physeter macrocephalus; assembly: GCF_002837175.3. Taxonomy (NCBI): domain Eukaryota; kingdom Metazoa; phylum Chordata; class Mammalia; order Artiodactyla; family Physeteridae; genus Physeter; species Physeter macrocephalus. The sequence goes on along the minus strand of NC_041233.1, from coordinate 16,067,397 downwards.
TTCCTCTTTTGTAGCTGTCAGCAGTTTCCTTATGTATTGACATGCTCCTGTGTTGGGTTCATATATTTTTATAATTGTTATATATCTTCTTCTTGGATTGATCCCTTGATCATTATTTAGTGTCCTTCCTTGTCTCTTGTAACATTCTTTATTTTAAAGTCT
>NC_041233.1:16054096-16066487 GCF_002837175.3 Physeter macrocephalus | reverse complement strand
CATTATTCTGAATTCTTTTTCTGGAAGGTTGCCTATCTCCACTTCATGTAGTTGTTTTTCTGGAGTTTTATTTTGTTCCTTTATCTGGTACATAGCCCTCTGCCTTTTCATCTTGTTTATCTTTGTGTGAATGTGGTTTCTGTTCCACAGGCTGCAGGACTTGTTTCTGCTGTCTGCCCTCTGGTGGATGAGACTATCTAACTATTTGTTATCTCTTGAATTAAACTTATAACATATGTAGTGTCCATCAGCTGAAAATGTGTTGCTTTGCATATCAAAGTTCAGCTACTCAGATAGCCTTAGTCTACTTGCAGAAAAATAAAAGTCAAGAGGAAGCAAACTGTTGTCTGACTAAGTCCTTTTTTCTTTCTACCACATAACATTCTACCCAGAAAGCCCTACTTTGGTGGAGGCTAGAATTGTTTAGTGTGAATTTTACTCAGGATATGATGACTCAACCTGAGATTTTGCTCAAAAGACAAAATCCTGTGGTGACAGCGTATACATTGCTCACTTTTTTTTCCTATATGGGTTCCCTGCAGTTTCAGTAGAACATTTTTTGTGAAGTATGTTAAGTGATGAAACACCTGCTGTATTAGTTTGCTAGGGCTGCCATAACAGAGTACCTGAATTGAGTGACTTAAGCAATAGAAATTAATTTTCTCACAGTTCTGGAGGCTAGAAGTCCACGATAAAGTTGTCAGCAGAGTTGCTTCCTTCTGAGGGCTGTGAGAGAAGGATGTGTTCCCAGCCTTGCTCCTTGACTTATAGATGGCTGTCTTTTCCCTGTGTCTTTACATCATCTTCCCTCTTCATCTGTGTGCAGATTTCCTCTTATGACCACCACTAATACTGGATTATGTCCCATCCTAAAGACCTCATTTTAACTTAATTACCTGTGTAAAAATCCTGTCTCCAAATATGGGCACATTCAGATGTACTGGGAATTAGGGCTCCACCATAAGAATTTTTAGAGGGGATACAATTCAACCCGTAACACATGCTATTACAAAAATTTGTCTTTGAAATAGAGGATTTATCTGCCTAAGAAATGAAATAATTTATTGAAATGCTCTTAATATTATTATAAACAATGAGAACTTAGTTCCCCTATTATCAGAAACATGACTTCGAAAGGGAAGCCGTAATGAAATCTCAGCACTAGTTCAGGAACAGCTAACTAATCATTCAGTTAGAGGCAAATTGAGGATCACTTTTTTGTTATAAAAACCCTGACCATAAACTAGATTTCACTTTTCAAATGCTGAAATAGATGATGTTCACGCTTATCTTTACCCATATCCGTTTGTCTGTAGGTAACCCTAGTCATTCTTTTTTTTTTCTTTTTTAAAATGATAATACATAATGAGCTAGTAAAGTCTATTTTAGAAAGAAATATTGGTTTTATATCCATATTTTCAATCATTGGAATTTGCTGTATTAATTGATTCAAAGGTTAAAAACTATAGTGTTTATTTTATGCAAAAAATATGACTTTTGATAAAAAGCAGGACCCATTAACGATAAAAAGTCTCAGAAAACTAGAAATAAATGAGATTTTTGCTGCTTAGTAAAGAGCTACTATGAAAAATTACAGCCATCATTATAATCAATGGAAAAAGACTGCTTTCGAAGATGAGGATCAAAGCAAAGTTGAGTAATCTCATCACTTTATGCAACATTATACTGGAGGTCTTGTCAGTGAACAATGCAAGAAAATTAAGTAAAGCTTATACACTTTAGGAAGAAAATAAACTTTTAAACCCTTTATTTTTATTTTTTATTTTTATTTTTATTCTTTTTAACATCTTTATTGGAGTATAACTGTTTTACAATGGTGTGTTAGTTTCTGCTTTATAACAAAGTGAATCATTTATACATATACACATGTTCCCATATCTCTTCCCTCTTGCGTCTCCCTCCCTCCCACCCTCCCTATCCCACCCCTCTATGTGGTCACAAAGCACCAAGCTGATCTCCCTGTGCTATTCGCCCATCCTACCCCTAGCACATATATATGGAATCTAAGAAAAAAAAAAATGTCATGAAGAGACTAAATCCTTTATTTTTAAATGACATGATTGTATATGTAGAAAACTATAAAATCACTGATAAATCTTTTTTTTTTTACATCTTTATTGGAGTATACTTTAGTTGGGTATGCTAAGCAGCTAATGTTAGTTTGTTAATTGGAGTATAGAAAAAGCTATTATTTGTTCATTTCAGTTATTGTATTGTTCATCTCTGTTTGTTTGTTTTTTAATTCTTCTAGGTGTTTGTTAAACATTCTTGCATCTTCTTGATCTTGCTTCCATTCTTTTTCCGAGGTCCTGGATCATCTTCACTGTCATTATTCTGAATTCTTTTTCTGGAAGGTTGCCTATCTCCACTTCATGTAGTTGTTTTTCTGGGGTTTTATTTTGTTCCTTTATCTGGTACATAGCCCTCTGCCTTTTCATCTTGTTTATCTTTGTGTGAATGTGGTTTCTGTTCCACAGGCTGCAGGACTTGTTTCTGCTGTCTGCCCTCTGGTGGATGAGACTATCTAACTATTTGTTATCTCTTGAATTAAACTTATAACATATGTAGTGTCCATCAGCTGAAAATGTGTTGCTTTGCATATCAAAGTTCAGCTACTCAGATAGCCTTAGTCTACTTGCAGAAAAATAAAAGTCAAGAGGAAGCAAACTGTTGTCTGACTAAGTCCTTTTTTCTTTCTACCACATAACATTCTACCCAGAAAGCCCTACTTTGGTGGAGGCTAGAATTGTTTAGTGTGAATTTTACTCAGGATATGATGACTCAACCTGAGATTTTGCTCAAAAGACAAAATCCTGTGGTGACAGCGTATACATTGCTCACTTTTTTTTCCTATATGGGTTCCCTGCAGTTTCAGTAGAACATTTTTTGTGAAGTATGTTAAGTGATGAAACACCTGCTGTATTAGTTTGCTAGGGCTGCCATAACAGAGTACCTGAATTGAGTGACTTAAGCAATAGAAATTAATTTTCTCACAGTTCTGGAGGCTAGAAGTCCACGATAAAGTTGTCAGCAGAGTTGCTTCCTTCTGAGGGCTGTGAGAGAAGGATGTGTTCCCAGCCTTGCTCCTTGACTTATAGATGGCTGTCTTTTCCCTGTGTCTTTACATCATCTTCCCTCTTCATCTGTGTGCAGATTTCCTCTTATGACCACCACTAATACTGGATTATGTCCCATCCTAAAGACCTCATTTTAACTTAATTACCTGTGTAAAAATCCTGTCTCCAAATATGGGCACATTCAGATGTACTGGGAATTAGGGCTCCACCATAAGAATTTTTAGAGGGGATACAATTCAACCCGTAACACATGCTATTACAAAAATTTGTCTTTGAAATAGAGGATTTATCTGCCTAAGAAATGAAATAATTTATTGAAATGCTCTTAATATTATTATAAACAATGAGAACTTAGTTCCCCTATTATCAGAAACATGACTTCGAAAGGGAAGCCGTAATGAAATCTCAGCACTAGTTCAGGAACAGCTAACTAATCATTCAGTTAGAGGCAAATTGAGGATCACTTTTTTGTTATAAAAACCCTGACCATAAACTAGATTTCACTTTTCAAATGCTGAAATAGATGATGTTCACGCTTATCTTTACCCATATCCGTTTGTCTGTAGGTAACCCTAGTCATTCTTTTTTTTTTCTTTTTTAAAATGATAATACATAATGAGCTAGTAAAGTCTATTTTAGAAAGAAATATTGGTTTTATATCCATATTTTCAATCATTGGAATTTGCTGTATTAATTGATTCAAAGGTTAAAAACTATAGTGTTTATTTTATGCAAAAAATATGACTTTTGATAAAAAGCAGGACCCATTAACGATAAAAAGTCTCAGAAAACTAGAAATAAATGAGATTTTTGCTGCTTAGTAAAGAGCTACTATGAAAAATTACAGCCATCATTATAATCAATGGAAAAAGACTGCTTTCGAAGATGAGGATCAAAGCAAAGTTGAGTAATCTCATCACTTTATGCAACATTATACTGGAGGTCTTGTCAGTGAACAATGCAAGAAAATTAAGTAAAGCTTATACACTTTAGGAAGAAAATAAACTTTTAAACCCTTTATTTTTATTTTTTATTTTTATTTTTATTCTTTTTAACATCTTTATTGGAGTATAACTGTTTTACAATGGTGTGTTAGTTTCTGCTTTATAACAAAGTGAATCATTTATACATATACACATGTTCCCATATCTCTTCCCTCTTGCGTCTCCCTCCCTCCCACCCTCCCTATCCCACCCCTCTAGGTGGTCACAAACCACCGAGCTGATCTCCCCGTGCTATGCAGCTGCTTCCCACTAGCTATCTATTTTACATTCGGTAGTGTATATATGTCCATGCCACTCTCTCACTTCGTCACAGCTTACCCTTCCCCCTCCCCATATCCTCAAGTCCATGCTCTAGTAGGTCTGTGTTTTATTCCCATCCTACCCCTAGCACATATATATGGAATCTAAGAAAAAAAAAAATGTCATGAAGAGACTAAATCCTTTATTTTTAAATGACATGATTGTATATGTAGAAAACTATAAAATCACTGATAAATCTTTTTTTTTTTACATCTTTATTGGAGTATACTTTAGTTGGGTATGCTAAGCAGCTAATGTTAGTTTGTTAATTGGAGTATAGAAAAAGCTATTATTTGAGAATTTGGATAGAGGTTTCTTAATATGTTTGAATGTTAACTTTGGCTGTAGCTTAACCTTTTTATCTTGCCTGTTTTAAGTGAATAGTTAGGTCAATATAAAAATGTCTTTAAAAGACATCTATTTGAAAATAAAAAACAAGTTATTTGTCTATATACCAATTTATATATATGTATATATGTTTCACAGTGAAGTACAGTAACAGGTCCTATCAAATATCATCTGCCAATAGACTTTCCATATAGATTAAAAGTGAGTAAAAGCATCTGCTGTCTGTGATCTGAGTTTTTTTTACCTTAACCCAGTCTAGTGCTCAGTGTTTTTGCTATACAGACTGTTATCATAGTTGGTATTCTTATGGCAGATGCAAAAAGTTGCTTTTGCAGTATAGGCAAAAGAATCTTACCCTTAGAATTATTCCTGCCAACCTAAGAAGTAAGAGTTTACTTGTTAACATGGATACTCAAATAAAGCATCATACTTTTATTTATACTTAAGTACTTTTCCATTTTGAAGTTTAACATGCAGCTGTGTGGTTGTTTTTGTTTTTGTTTTTGTTTTTGTGTTTTAAATTCCTGGCTCTGAATCCTAAATCCTCATTCCCTCAGATGTAGCCAGCAATCTGGGCATGCCTATGTCTGAAAAGAGACAGCCTTATGCCCAAACTTCTGTTACCAACTCCTTCTGATATCCATTATGAGTTATTTTGATTGCATTCCCGATAATGGCAAAGGCAGTAGCTGACTATTATTCATATTTGATGATTTCCAAAAGTTTGAAGTTTTTGTCAGTGTGGCCTTTTTGTCCCTTTTGAGTTCATAGCAATTAAGAGATTTTATTATACCACCTATATGAAGGATAGTCTAATAGAAAGATGCTGCCAGGAATACAGAGATGAGTAAGGCAAGTTTCTTGTTCAGACAAGTACACTAATTACTGTAATTCAAGGTAGAGTGAGATCAGTGCCATAAGAGTGTATTGTTTCTCATATCAGTATGTATTAGAAACAGTGGCTTCTCAGCGATATCCTTGCTCTTCCCTCTGAAACTGTTCTGTTGATATCAGAAAAACTCTTAGTGAAAACTTAGAGTATTTTATAATATAATCTAATAATAAACAGAATCTTGGTAGTTTTTGACTCAGTAAAGTCACATAACAGGTTCTTATTGACTGCTTTTTTGTGTACAGCATTGTTTTCTACTGTGAAAAATCATGAAGAAATATATATTTTTAAAGGAACCTGCTTTTAAATAGTTTATATATTATAACTGTTAGATGCATGAAATGAAATGTCTTATGTACTTCCAAAGCAACATAACAGTAGGGGCAAATAACATGATATGAATCAAATGTGCAAGCCCTAGCTGAGAATGTGATTTAGCATTGGGATTGATAAAAAGCATGAACAAAGTATAATCAGAGAGCCCTTCATGAAAGAAATTTTTAATTATACCTTGGTATAGGTAAGAAGCTTGGGTTTTACTCTATAAAAAATTTCTTGAGAGTGTATCTCAAACTATGTTCTGTAGAAAACCTAGTGTTGTAAAAAATAGTCTCTCATTCATAAGATAGAGGAATATGTACCTCTCTCCCCCGGATGATTCACAATAAAGTCAGGTTAATGGATAAAGAATCTTAGGCCCAAAGATTTTTATTTTTTTTTGCGGTATGTGGGCTTCTCACTGTTGTGGCCTCTCCCGTTGCGGAGCACAGGCCCCTGACGCGCAGGCTCAGCGGCCTTGGCTCATGGGCCTAGCCCCTCCGCGGCATGAGGGATCTTCCCGGACCGGGGCACGAACCCGTGTCCCCTGCATCGGCAGGCGGACTCTCAACCACTGCGCCACCAGGGAAGCCCAGGCCCAAAGATTTTTAAATCATCAGACTATGAGTTGGTCAGTCAATTATTGAAGAAATTATATTAAAATATGCTCAGTGAACGTTACAACATAAAATTTTTTCCCTGTGGCTTTGAGTTTTAATAAAGTTCCTACATATGTTTGTAAAGTCTAGGAGGAAGATGGATATTTATCATTCTGGTTGCTAAGGGGTAGTAATTTTTTGAATGTGACTTAAATCCTAGGGGCTGTAATTGTGGCTACTAATTCCAAATGAGACTTGACCAGACAAATGGCATTACTAAGTGCAGCTAGTTCTAGAGATTTCACTAACTGTTGTCTGGGTCTAGGACTAGAAGTCAGACTGCAACAATAACAACTTGATAAACATTTAAGTAATGAATTAGGGAGTTCCCTGGCAGTCAGTGGTTAGGACTCTGCGCTTTCACTGCTGAGGGCATGCGGAGGGCACGGGTTCAATCCGTGGTCAGGGAACTAAGATTCTGTAAGCCACGCAGCACAGCCAAAAAAAAAAAAGAAATAATGAATTCAAGTTTTGATTACTCATACGTGATTTATAATTGAAGTAAAAATGTAGTTACAGTATGTTGTAAAGATTGCTTTTCACTTTTTCTCCACTCTTAGCTATCTGTGAAGATAAACATACAACTTTCTGACTCTTTAAAGAGATTCTCAAGCAAGAGAAAGCTATAATGGGATATCATTTTTCAAATACCGGGTTAACAAAGATCAATATTTTTGATAACATCTTTTTGAAAAGAGTGTGGGTAAACTGCTACTCTTTCATTGCTGGTATGAGTATGTTTAGGTATAAACTTGATGGAGTACAGTTCTAATTATAAACTCAACTCAGACATTTTTAATCTAGGAATTTATCCTACAGTCTACATGCATTTGTGGGAAATGACTTAAGTACAAGGCTTATTTTTGTGTGTAATAGCATGGAAACAGCATAAATAGCTATTAAATCAATTATGATATATCCATACAGTGGAATAGAATGTAGCCATGCATTAAAAAGTATGATGTAGCTCTTTATATACTGACAGGGAATGGATTGGTTTCAGAATAGAGCAAAGTTTTTTTCAAGTGAAGTACAAAGTATATAGAATTTTTTTTAAAAAAAACCATTTGTTTTGTACGTGGTCTCTATATTATGTGTACATATATGCATGCTTGAATATGCATACAAATATCTCTGGAAAAAAATAAGAATTTATTAAAACTTGTTGTCTCTGGGCTAAGAAATCAGATGTGCTTACTGGAATAAAAGGGTAACTGGTGTTTCCCTGCATATATTTTAATTTTGTACCTGTGTTTCTGAGAGACAGTGATTCTCAAGCATTTTCCCTTGTTGCCTTTCCTGTAGTATATGCTGTAGGTAGGTATTGAGGAAATCTGTTGAGGCCTTTAAGTGGAATGTGCTGTGTTTATAGATAGTTCTTTCTTATTTTTCTCTTAGGTCTCAACTTTCACCCTGAAAGCAATGTTAATTTCTTTTAGATGATCTGCCTTTAAGATTCAGAGAAGGAAATAGTTAGCAAAGATATTTGTTCATGTAAAAAAGATGGTTTTATAAAAGTATCCTTCCTTTGACAGATCATTTTCCTTTTTTCAGCTTCTCCAAACTATAATATTTCCTAAAGTGGCAAATTTGAAAGATGTGCAGAATTCTTTTTATGTCTAGACAGAGGTAGCCTTCCTTTCCCTTTGGTACACATACAATAAATACATCATTGGTAGTTTTATTGTGCTTTTGATGACTATGCCGACTTACTATTTTAGAGGGTAGTTTGTGGCTCTGAAACCAAACATGTAGCGCTGTATGTGAGATAGAGTCCCTAACGTTGCCCTCATGAGTGGTATAATTAACAGCTCTCTGACCAGGCTGAATTAACATATTACCTTAGATATTTGGTTGGATGTTATATTCACTGAAGTGTGATAACTGCCTAATGGAGTAGCCATTTAAGTAATATGTTTGTTTTAATATATTATACTTCTTTGTTTCTTTAGAAAATGCAGATTATCATTAATTCTAATTACATATACCCATTAACTCAGTCATTCCACTTCTAGGAATTTATCTTAACAGTCTACATGTATTTGTTAGAAATAACTTAAATAAAGGATCATCATCATATTATAAGTGATATAATTTGAAGACTTACTTATCTACAGAAAACTGAATCAAAAAGACTGGGTTCCATGAGAAGCTTTCTCTTTATTTCTTGCAGAGATGATTTTGCTGACAGTCTTGAAATTTGAAAATAGGATAAGGGGGAATTCCCTGGCTAGGACTCTGCGCTTTTACTGCCGAGGACCTGGGTTCAATTCTTGGTTGGGGAACCAAGAATCCCACAAGCCATGCAGTGCAGCCAAAGGGAGGAAGGAAGGAAGGGAGGGAGGGAGGGAGGAAGGAAAGAAAGAAGATAGGATCAGGGCATTCATGTAGAGCTTCTTGGAATTCACAGAAATTGATACTATTTGGTTATCTGCGATTGTTTTATTTTTACATTTTTGCTGAAGAGAAGATTATAAATTAATACTATTTTGTACAAAAACTATGGGTAGCAATAATAGGGTGCATGTTTATTCATAGGGCATTCGAAACAGAGGTGAGCTCTGTTCTGTTGTGAAGTATCCATTTTAGAATGGACTTGCCAATATATTATAATAGGAAATCCAGTTTTAGTGTTTAAAGATACAATAATTCAAATAGCATCTTGATTTCTAAACGTTTTGCATAATTGCTAGAATGGTTCTTGACACTACAGACTGTTCGTAATGTTTACTAAATATATAAATTTTTAAAAAAATAAATTTATTTATTTATTTATTTTTTGCTGCATTGGGTCTCCGTTGCTGTGTGTGGGCTTTCTCTAGGCATGCGAGAGCTACTTTTCATTGCGGTGCGTGGGCTTCTCATTGCGGTAGCTTCTCTTGTTGTGGAGCACGGGCTCTAGGCACGCAGGCTTCAGTAGTTGTGGCACGTGGGCTCAGTAGTTGTGGCTTGTGGGCTCTAGAGTGCAGGCTCAGTAGTTGGGATGCACGGCTTTGTTGCTCCGTGGCACGTGGGATCTTCCCGGACCAGGGGTCAAACCCATGCCCCCTGCATTGGCAGGCGGATTCTTAAGCACTGTACCACCAGCGAAGTCCCACAAGAGTACTTTTTTCACATAATATATACAGTTTTTTTTTCAAAATTACTAATATGGCTTTAACTTTTCTGAGAGGATAACTTTGTGCCGTGTTCATAGCTAAAGTTCTAGTTCTAACCAACCAAACTGTTTTTCCCACTAAATTCAGGAATGACTTAAAAACCCAGTGATACTTACATTTTTATATCAGAGGCAGATCATTCATAAATGAGAAAGTTGGGTAAGCTTCCTTCAGGCATGAGTTTCAGTGCTGTTGGCTTTGATTTCAATGTTAATGAATCAACAATATATATTAAATAAGGTGTCTTTAAGCAGAAACACACATAAAAGAAGGTTATATATTGATAGGTTGATGAAAATGTTGTTATCAAAGGCTCTAGGAATCTACTTTTGTATTTCTACCAATAGCACTGGCTCAGTATTTGGTAATTCAGGTTTGTGGTGACTGTACAGAATAGGGTTTTTTTGCATGTAAGGAAGCTTTCTCGTGAAATTTTCAAAATTAAGTTTACATTTTATTAAAGCTACCTCTTTCTTGATCAGTAGGCTAACTAGTGAGCCTGTATGGAATCCGAGCAAGAAAGGAACCCATGAGGAAAGAACTCATGAGCTTGAAGCACTTAATTTCATATTCAGGTTTTCAGTTTATAATACTTATGGCTTCCCTCAGAATTTATGAAATGCTAAACTTTTAGAAGATTTCTTACTGTTCTAGGAAGAATCCCTAACAGCGAATTTCCCGTTTAATCTTGGTGATCTCGAGATGGTTGTGGCACTGTCTTACATAGTAGCCTCATAAAAAAACTGCATGCTGGCTTTAACAATTTAGTTCTGTATTTTCAATAGCACCTTTTAAAGTTTTTTTTTTAGCTTTCTAAATTTTTATTTATTTATTTTATTTTTGGCTGTGTTGGGTCTTCGTTTCTTTGCGAGGGCATTCTCTAGTTGCGGCGAGCGGGGGCTACTCCTCATCGCGGTGCGCAGGCCTCTCACTGTCACGGCCTCTCGTTGCGGAGCACAAGCTCCAGACACGCAGGCTCAGTAGTTGTGGCTTATGGGCTTAGTTGCTCCGCGGCATGTGGAATCTTCCCAGACCAGGGCCCGAACCCGTGTCCCTGCATTGGCAGGCAGATTGTCAACCACTGCGCCACCAGGGAAGCCCTCAATAGCACCTTTTAAAAATTAATTTCCTGGGCTTCCCTGGTGGCGCAGTGGTTGCGCGTCCGCCTGCCGATGCAGGGGAACTGGGTTCGCGCCCCGGTTTGGGAGGGTCCCACATGCCGCGGAGCGGCTGGGCGCGTGAGCCATGGCCGCTGAGCCTGCGCGTCCGGAGCCTGTGCTCCGCAACGGGAGAGGCCGCAACAGAGGGAGGCCCGCATACCACAAAAAAAAAAAAAAAAAAAAAAAAAAAATTAATTTCCTAAGAGCTGTTGGAAGGTGTTTTCCCTAGGGACCATCAGTTTTAAAACTTCTTTACAAATGTTTAATGATAGTCTTTGTTTTTCAAATTCTATGTTAGATACTATGGAAAATACAGAGATGAATATGAAAAGATCTTTGACCTAGAGCTCAACGTTTTGTGGAGATAAATAAATGTACAAATAAATAATCGATTAGGGACTTCGCTGGCTGTCCAGTGGTTAAGATTCCGCACTTCCACTGCAGGGTTCAATGCCTGGTTGGGGAGCAAAGATAGCGCATGCCATGTGGCCAATAAATAAATAATCGATTAAAGTTGTTTTATTGTGTTGTTGGTTATATGGGGTAGGAAAAGAACATGGTTATATGAGGTAGGAAAATAGTAATTTTGACTGGGAATATCTGAAAAGTCATAGAAAAATCTGTGTTTGAACTATGCCTTGAAAGGATTGAGTGAATTTTAACGGATGGATATGGGGAAATATCTTGAGCTAAATCAGAGGAGAATAAATGAGAAAGAACAGAGAATGTTTCAGCATATAAGATATGCATAATTAGGGAAAGGAAGTAGTGGAAAATGAGGCAGAAAGGGAAGTTCATCTGCAAGGTGAAGAAAATTGGACACCTTTCTATATGTAATATCAAAGTGATTTGAGCAAGGGAATGATTCAGTCAAATTTGTTTTAGGATCATTTTGGAAGAGTCACATTAAATGCCAGAAGGCCAATTAAGAAATCGAAACAAACTGAATTAGTACAGTGAGAAAGGTCAGAACAAAAAGGTACCAGTATGGGGCAGTTTTCTGCGTGTAGCTAGTATTTAAAGCCATAAGGTGCTCAGTTAGAGTTTAAGTGATAGATTTAATCTTGAGCCACATCCACATGTAAGGGATGAGAAGAAGTGGAGCCATCTGGGAAGATTGAAATGGTATCAGAGAGGTAGGAGAAAAAGCATCAGAATATGCTATTTTCAGTCAAGGGAGGAGTAAGTTTCTAAAACTTTAGTACGAAATACTTCTGAGTTAAGTATGTTGAGAATTGAAAAGAGACTGGTACCACAATGTTCATTGCAGCAGTGTTTACAATAGCCAGGACGTGGAAACAACCTAAGTTTCCATCGAGAGATGAATGGATAAGGAAGATGTGGTACATATATACAATGGAATATTACTCAGCCATAAAAAGAAACAAAATTGAGTTATTTGTAGTGAGGTGGATGGACCTAGAGTCTGTCATACAGAGTGAAGTAAGTCAGAA
>NC_041233.1:15980909-16053945 GCF_002837175.3 Physeter macrocephalus | reverse complement strand
ATATGTATACGTATAGCTGATTCACTTTGTTATACAGCAGAAACTAACACACCTTTGTAAAGCAATTATACTCCAATAAAGACGTTAAAAAAAAAAAAAAGAAGAAAGAAAAGAGACTGGAATTTAGCAGTAAGCGGGCCATTACCTTGAGAGAGCAATTTCAAGAGAGTGCAGAAATAAAAAGGTAGATTATGTTGGATTGTAAAACTAGGATGAATTGAAGATTTTATCTCGAGGCCCTATTTTAATGAAAAGGAGTGCATTGATTACGTAAAGTGTTTTCCAAAAAGCAGGACAAAAGAATGTTAAGTATTGTCATCTGTGTTATAGCACCTGAGAGAGTGGTAACAGTGACCATAAGTGGTAACTAGAAGAAACAGGAGAGGTCTTCACTTCAGAATATGGCTAGAAAAGTAGTGATTATTGTTTGTCCACCCCACAGGACTGAAAGCTCTGTGCGAGCAGGAGGTGTTTGGTTCTACACTATACTTTACCCCCAGATATTTGTTGGTTGATTCAGTGGCTGGGTGGATGAGTATAATAGGGTGGCTAGGTTTTATTTCACTTAGGTTTGGTGGCAAGGAGAGCATTTCAGTAAAAGGTCAAGGGAGTCCTTTATTCTTTGGTATTGGTTCTAAAATAACAGTAGCTGAAGTGATTATTCTTGGTTAGGGGGATTGGAGTGTGTGATCATGCTGGAAAAAATACTTCGCTAGGTTGGAGGTGGATTTTGGCTCTGAGGAAGAGGTTAATAATTGTAGGTGGTCTTATATCATGTTAATAATGATGGACTGTGAAGCAGGTTTGGCATTAGAATATTTATAGAACATTAGTATGATGTGATGACATTTGTCCTGTCTTAATTACTCCCATAGACTTAAATAGATCCTAGTGGTCATTTAGTCTGTGGGAATGACCACTAGGATGACTTAAAAACAATTTTTTTTAAAACAAGCTTGTGGGAATGGAATTAAAATATAGAGTGGAAATATAAATATTTTATGTCTGTATGTATTTCCCTTCTATCCCACTCTCCCTCCCCCACAAAAATAGAAAGAGAAAAGAAACAGAAATGTTGAGGTAAAAGCTTAGTCTTTTAAGTAGACTTTATTGTAGAGAAAAGGGTAGCAAAACTACTGTAAACGTTATAGTTTTGATCAGGTTTTTCTTACTAACTAACTAATAGTATTTGGAAATGGTCCCACAGATTAATAACTGATATATATATATAGTATTCCTTCTCAAGATTAGTTATCTCCCCAAAAAAAGAAAACTTCACATTGGTTCTCTACCTTGTCAAAATTATTATCATGAGCTCATTGATTAAATTCCCATAGCCAGTCTTCATTTATTTGTTTTTGTCTTTTGATTGCAAAATGAATTCCAATATAAATTATTTTATATTAATAGCAAAATTGCAAGCATCTTGTAACATTGTGTATGTTAATCTTTTTCCATAAGCATCTCAGGGGAATCATACATATTAGAGATGGACAAGTCCTATTGAGTCTTGGTCTATAGTACAACCCCAGGAGCTTTTTCTTAACCAGTTTTACATGTTTCCTGGTGTTTTCAGAAATTTCAGAAAGTTTTATAAGTTTCCCAAGTTCCCCAGCAGTCTAGTTTGTGCCTCTAGACCTTTCTTTAAGGGTGTTTTCCCGCTGTTGGCCTGCAGTTGCTTTTACTGCTTCCTAGAACATTCATTTAATTTATATATTTTCAAAGTATTATCTCTTTATTTGAAAAAGCCTACATTGTACATATTGATTTTTTTGCATCTTTCATTAATCTTTCCTCTTAGATATTTTTTCTGTGATTTTAATACAATTTTGTAATTTTTAAAATTTTGTAAGGAGCAGAGACAGTCATCTTAGAATTTTTGCTCTGTAATCAGGTGTTTGAATAATGAATGATATTTCTAAAAATGCCATAATTTAAAAATATTTGTGACATCTGTGCATTTGTATTCGTATAATAACTTATTATAATAAATACAATTGTAGTGAAAGCTTTGTTTTTAAAAATGTGGTTTTTTTTAAAGAGTTCACCAGTAACCCATTAACTTTAATAACAGCTGCTGTAATACTTACTTTAGAAATAAGGAATTTGTACAGTCCCTTGGAGCTTTATTGCAACAGGATTTAACTTATAAATACATACAGTTAAACTATAAATAAATATGTAAATACCATCTATCAAACAGTACTAGTCGTTATTCATGAAAAACAAGTCACTGCTCATTGTCTTAATTTATAAGACTGCAGGTCGCTGTTGCCATCGCTAAAAAGAGAAAATAAATATTCCCAACGGTTTTTACTATCCATCAGTCATTTTTTGCTGTTTTAATTAACATTTCCAGCCATGAGTTTACATTCATGCTTTTTTACTTCATAATTTTTATCATGTGCCTAGCAAAATGAATAATTATAAATTAAATTACTAGTTTTCCAAGAGAGAAAATTTTTAGTTTTCTCTTATGAAATTCTTATAGGAATAAACCATAGAAAAACCTTTTCACACGACTACCGAAAGAATTTACTGAGGAGAAGTACAGTGATTTAAACTTCACTAGTTCTGAGTTCACTGGTGCTGTGTGAGAAATTACCGTGATAAAGTTGTACCTTTCATTTGTGCTAATTGGAAGAATAAAGTTTCCCAGAGTCTTGTGCAACAGGAAGAACCACAGATTATATTAAAATACTGGAATTACAAAGTTATTAAATCAGTTTAAATATATATAACAACAAATAAGGAGATTAAGAGAATGAGAAGACAGGCCATAGTCTAGGAGAAAAGTATTTGCAAAAGACATATATGATTAAAGACTGTTTTTGAACCCAAGTTCATGTGCCCTGTGCACATGAAACTTCAGAGTTTGGAGCAGAGGAAGGTTTATTGCAGGGCAAAACTGGGAGAATGGGCTGCTCAAGCTCAAAGGACCTGATGAACTCCCCTATGGCTTTCAGAGAAGAGTTTTTAAAGGCAACATTTGGGCTGAGGGCTCCTGGGTGCGTGACTTTGATTGATTGGTGGTGAGGTAACAGGGTGATGTTTCAGGAATCTTAGTCATCAGCCTTCTGGTTCCAACCAGCCTGGGGTCTACATGCTTGCTGTCAACGTGTAGTCACCATCCTCCATTTGGGCAGGGATCTTAGTTCCTACGGAACTACTCCAAGATATGCATCAGATTGTAATGTATATCCCTTGAGGAAGAACTAGGACTCTGTTTCATTGCTGAACTGTTGTTTCTTGACTGCTTTTCCTTTGTTTCTGCATTCCCTCACTTTCCTAATCAGTAACTGCTTTAATCTGTTCTTTGGAACTCAGGAAGGCCTAGGAGACTAAAGCCTTATTCTACAAACAAAAAACAGCACAGAAAGGCTTTTGTACCCGGGAGGGAGGCCCCACAGGGTCTTGCTCGGTTTTAGTACCACCCTTTTCTTTGATACTCCTCAATCCTGAGGGTAACAGGTGAGGGGCAAGAGAGGCAGTGAAGATAGAGAGAGAGGTTAACCATAAGCTCAGCAGGGGAACTCAGTGTTAGGGGGACTCAGTTTCAACTGTTGTCCAAAATATACAGAGAACTCCTAAAACTCAACAATAAGAAAACAAACCATTGGTTAAAAAATGAGCAAAAGACATCTCACCAGAAAAGACTTACAGATGGCAGATATGCATGTGAAAAGATGTTCAATATCAGATGTCATTAGAGAATTGCAAATTTAGACAAGGAGATAACCACTACACACCTAGTAGAATGGAAAAAATCCACAATACTAATATTGGAAGTATTAGTAAGTATTAATACTTCTAATAAGTAACATTGGAAGTATTAGTAAAATGCTGGCAAGAATATGGAGCAACAGGAACTCTTACTCATTGCTGGTGGGAATGCATAATGATACAGCCACTTTGGAATACTGTTTGGCAGTTTCTTACAAAACTGAGCATATTCTTATAATACAATCCAGGAGTCGTGCTCCTTGGTATTTTACAAATGAGTTGAAAACTTATGTTCATACAAAACCCTGCACATAGGTGTTTATAGCAGCTTTATTTATAGTAATGAAAACTTGGAAGCAACCAAGATGTCCTTCAAAGGGTGAATGGATAAACTGGCACACCCAGACAATGGAATGTTATTCATCACTAAAAAGAAATGAGCTATGAAGCCATGAAAAGACATGGAAGAATTTTCAGTACATATTACTAAGTGAAAGAAGCCAGTCTGAAGAGGCCATGTACTATATGACTCCAACTATATTACATTCGTGAGTAGGCAAAACTATGGAGACTGTAAAAAAATCAGTGGTGGGGTGGGGAGGAGGGGAGGGGTGAATATGCAGAGCACAAAGAATTTTTAGGGCAGCAAAGCTGTTCTGTGTGACACTATAATGATGGTTACATGTCATACCCATTGTCCAAACCCATAGAATGCACAACACCAAGAGTGAACCCTAATGTAAACGTTGGACTTTGGTGATGATGATGTGTCAGTTGTGGGTTCATTGATTATAACAAAACAAATGTATTGCTGTTTCAGAATGCTCATAATAGGGGAGGTTGTGCATGTGTGGGAATAGGGGTTATATGGGAACTCTGAATTTTTCGCTCAGTTTTGCGGTGAACCTACAAGTGCTTTAAGAAATAAAGTCTATTTAAAACTTTTAAAATAAAGAAGGGGAAAGATATGAGGTTGGCTAGTACGCTCAGGATAGGGTGCAGTTGGGGTTAAAAGATTGTGACACTCACTTCTGAGTCATACCAAGTTCTTTTGTCTATTTATGCCACACAGCTTTCACTGCTAATAACATAACTATAAGAACCAGAGTTGAATGTGAGCCAGGGAACTCAGTGGAGGGAAGGGGCCAGGTAGACTCAATACTTGCCTACTTTTGCAGGAGTATCTAAGCCTGGCCGCAAGTATAATTCACCAAAGACTTGCTGAGCAGCTTTTCCTTTCATCTTTTACATTTTTGGCAAAAGACACATAAGACCATAATGGGTGTCACCAGTGAATGCCCATTTTAGAGGTGACATAGCTATCAATATGTAGGTGACATGATCTGAGCTTAATGAATAGATTACATTACTTGGTGTTTCCATGTATTCTCTTTCTGTATATTCTCTTTGTGTCTAATGTGCCACACAGGATGCTTGCACTCTTTACTAATCATATCTTAGGAATTCATACATCCCATTTTTTCCTGTTATCTAGAACAGAATTAGATGTTATCCAAAAAATACAACATGCACACATTTTCAGCACTTCATTATGCCGTTTAGTCCTACCCGTAAAGAAAATTCTTAAGTAACAATGATTTTACCTGGTAATACTCTTTTTAAAAATTAATTTTTATTAAAGTATAGTTGCTTTACAATGTTGTGTTGTTTCTACTGTACAGCAAAATGAATCAGCTATACGTATATATATATATATCCCCTCTTTTTTGGATTTCCTTCCCATTTAGGTCCACAGAGCATTGAGTAGAGTTCCCTGTGCTATACAGTAAGTACTCATTAGTTATCTATTTTATACATAGTATCAGTAGTGTATATATGTCACTCCCAGTCTCCCAATTCCTCCCACCCCCACCCCCTTTCCCCCTTGGTATCCATACATTTGTTCTCTATGTCTGTGTCTCTGCTTCTGCTTTGCAAATAAGATCATCTGTACCATTTTTCTGGATTCCACATATATGTGTTAATATACGATACTTGTTTTTCTCTTTCTGACTTACTTCACTCTGTATGACAGTCTCTAGGTCCATAGCTGTTAAAACTCCTGATAAACATTGAACACTCTTGCTGTTCACGTTGGAACATCCTACATAAACGAATACCCGCTGCAAACGAAGCAACTGACAGAGGATTAATTTCCAAAATTTGCAAGCAGCTCATGCAGTTCAATATCAAAAAAACAAATAACTCAATCCAAAAATGGGCAGAAGACCTAAATAGACATTTCTCCAAAGAAGATATACAGATTGCCAACAAACACATGAAAGGATGCTCAATACCACTAATCATTTGAGAAATGCAAATCAAAACTACAATGAGGTATCCACACCAGTCAGAATCGTCATCATCAAAAAATCTAGAAACAATAAATGCTGGAGAGGGTGTGGAGAAAAGGGAACCCTCTTGCACTGTTGGGGGGAATGTAAATTGATACAGCCACTATGGAGAACAGTATGGAGGTTCCTTAAAAAACTAAAAATAGAACTACCATATGACCCAGCAATCCCACTACTGGGCATATACCCTGAGAAAACCATAATTCAAAAAGAGTCATGTACCAAAATGTTCATTGCAGATGCTAACATATATACATGGAATCTAAAAAAAAAAAAAAAGGTTCTGAAGAGCCTAGGGGTAGGACAGGAATAAAGATGCAGACATAGAGAATGGACTTGAGGATACAGGGAGGGGGAAGGGTAAGCTGGGATGAAGTGAGTGAGTAGCACTGACATATAAACACTACGAGATGTAAAATAGATAGCTAGTGGGAAGCAGCTGCATAGCACAAGGAGGTCAGCTCAGTGCTTTGTGTCCACCTAGAGGGTTGGGATAGGGAGGGTGGGAGGGAGACTCAAGAGGGAGGAGATACGGGGATATATGTATATGTCTAGCTGATTTCACTTTGTTATAAAGCAGAAACTAACACACCATTGTAAAGCAAGTATACTCCAGTAAAGATGTTTTAAAAAAAAATCATCAGTAAGTAAACTACTAAATATGTTTTTACTAAAAAAAAAAAAATAAATGAATACCCTCTGCATGTAGGAATGCTTACTTTCTGAGATATTACTGCTTCATAAGGCAGCTCATCCCATTACTGCATAGCTAAAATTGTTATAAAGCTTTTCCTAACATTGACCCAAAATCTGGCTATACACAACTTCCGTATATTAACCTAGTTTATCTTCTAGGCGCTGTTTCTTAAATCTTTTGGGTCAGGGACTCCTTTGAAAATCTGATAGAAGCTATCAAGAACCCTTTTCCCAGGGGAAAAAAAATTCTCACATTCATAAATTTTTAACAAATAATTTCAAGGATTTTCTGGACTCCTTGAAGGCTTTTTTTAAAAACCCAGGTTGAGATCCTCTGCTCTAGAGCAAGATATGTCAAGTTTTTCCTGTATATTAAAGTATAATAAAGACTTAGGCTAAACATTCCCAGTTCCTTTAAGCAGTCCTAACATGACTTGATTTTAGACAGACCTTTGCTATCCACGTCACCTACTTTTATTTATATTTTAACGTCTATATCATTCTGAATGGGATGCCTTTAATTTTCATTTGAAATCATCTCAATCTATTGGGACTGTTATTCATATGTTTGGAACACTCTATAATAGCAGTTGTAGCATTCACGTCACACAGTACATTCTTGCCTTATACGCAGTTTCTGTTTAGCTTCATCTTTCCATCATCCAAAATCTCTGGGACAATGCTTAACACATTGTAGATATTCCAGTGAATATTTGTAGAATGAATAAAACTCCCTAATGCTTTTTTTGCATCAAAAGCTGCCAAGCAAGTTTTACCACATATTATACTAATGCATGCCCGTGAGGGATGGGGTGGGAGTGTGTGTTGCACCATACTTAAGTAGTAGCTTTTTGGAACCTAAACTGGGGATTTAACATTACTCTTTTAAAATTTCCTTGTACAAGAGCAGTTAGTTCCTTTATTATCTAGATAAGATGCCAAGGAAAACAAAATAGTGATAACTCTTACTTTCTGTATGTAATATGCACAGTGAATATATACCACATCATAGGGGCTGCACAAACGTTTGCTAACTGGATGAATAATTAATGGTCATGAACTTGTAATAACTAAAGTATGTAATTTGAGAGCTTGATTCACTATTAGTGAATGTTTTATGCTTCATATATCTTTTTTTAAATTGAAGTATAGTTGATTTACATGTTGTGTTAATTTCTGCTACACAGCAAAGTGATTTAGCCATACATACACATTCTTTTTTATATTCTTTTCCATTATGGTTCATCAGAGAACACTGAATATAGTTCCCTGTGCTGTACAGTAGGACCTTGTTGTCCATCCATTTCATACATACCACAAGTCTGTTCTCTATTTCTGTGAGTCTGTTTCGTACATAGGTTCATTTGTGTCATATTTTAGGTTCTACATATAAGTGATATCATTCTAAAGATGAGCACCTTTAATTATAGCTTCATGTATGCTTTGTAGATGTCAGGATAGGACAATTAACCTTAGTGTCCCCCATATCCCCCAAATTGCTGTAATTGATCATACATGATAGAAGACTGTAATGTAATTTTGGGCCTTCACCTCCTTGGGTCACAATCTTAAGCCAACTCATTCTTGGTTCATAGTTCATGTGACCTGGGAAATTTTTTTGCTGCTTCATAGGCAATTTTAATCAGCTTGGAAATCTTTTTTGTTGAATGATTAACTATACTTTTGGCTCTTCATATCTTCTCTTGAGGAACTTCCTCAGTGTTCCTCCTACTGAGTAGAAGGTAAGGAACAGCAATGATTGGAATTCTCATCTTTTTTAAGCATCAAGAGAAAACTACCTTTGTGGTTATATTGTTTACTATTTTGGCTCTGTTCCCTCTTTCCATTTAATCTAGGGACGAAGCATTGCCACTTTCTGAGCCTGCTGCTTTAACTGCATGATAGTTTTAGGAATCCAAGGCATCTTTAAATAGGGATCTCTCTGCATAATACAAAAGAGCTTATCTTCCACTAGCCCTAGGTTATTTGAATTTG
Organism: Physeter macrocephalus; assembly: GCF_002837175.3. Taxonomy (NCBI): domain Eukaryota; kingdom Metazoa; phylum Chordata; class Mammalia; order Artiodactyla; family Physeteridae; genus Physeter; species Physeter macrocephalus. The sequence goes on along the minus strand of NC_041233.1, from coordinate 16,045,177 downwards.
AGAACCTGGTTTGTGAAATTGATTGCTACATGATTCTCACATCTCCACATTGAGAATGAGCAGCTTTCCAGTGTGAGCTGTTGATAAGCTATTTAAAGACCCTGTGCTTCCTGAGAGAGTAGGAGGTTGAGTTAGCAAAGTGACAAGGAGACTGATTTGTCAAGAGAATATCTAAGACCTGAACTGGGGCACTCTGTCCTGAGATATGATCACTCTAGACTAGGTGTTTTCAACCAACATTCATGGATCCTTGAAGCTGTGGTTCTCAAAGCTGACTGAACCTCAGATTTAAGTCAGATAGCATTTTAAAACTGAGGATTCCTAGGCCGGTTCAGTATTCTTTTATTTGATGGTCAGCAAGGTACAGCCACAAGAGGAGACACAGGAGAGGCACATGAAAACAGTTTGTTATACTCAGAGGTCCTAGAAAGATAAAGTCACTATGCCACAAGGGAGTAGGCTCAACCAAGCAGGTGGGGAGCCAAGAGAGAACACAAGGACCTGTAGGCTAGTGTTCTTCTTGGGGGTGTCAGGTTGGATTACCCAAGTAAAAGTAAAAGAGCCAAGAATATTTCATTGGTGCCTTTGAATGTTATTAGGTCATGGTCAGAGGAGGGCAGGGAAGGGAACTTGTGGCAGAGGCCAACCTTATCAACCTGGTGTACCTGGTCACCTGGACCAGGGTGCTTATAGCCTATTTGTGGAGATGTTGAGGCAGTGGGGAAAATATTTTAAAAATGAAGTTTTAAAAATATTTACAATAAAAAAAATATTTACAATGAAGTGCCCCATCCTGAGTTTTTGATTCAGTAGATCATCAGGGTTAAAGCTTAGAAATGTGTATTCTTAGAAGATTCTCCAGATGATCTTGGAAACCCCTGAAATTGTGGTGCAAAATTTTATGTGTCATGTTTCTGGGGGGGCTATAGCTTTCATCAGACTCTGAGAGTACACTGACCCCAAAGAGGTTAAGAACACTTGCTATGAGCCACTGGTTCTCAAACTTCAAGGTGCTCCAGAATTACCCAAGGACTTGTTAAAACACAGATTTCTAGGCCCTTCCTCTCAGAAATTCTGATTCTGGTAGGGGTGAAGTCTGAGAATTTGCACTTTAAACTAGTTACTTGATACTGTTGATGCAGCTGGACAGAGGTCTATCCTTTGAGAACCACTGTTTTAGGACTTGGCTAACAACACTCTGTGCCTTCAGCATTAAGCTCTGGAAGTAAAGTAAACCTGTCAGGATTCTTTACCAATTAATGTAGTAATAAACTTAATGAAGCTTATCAAAGCTCAATCTAGTTCAGTACTGTAAGAGAATGGTAAAGAAAACTCCCTCCTTGCTGGCAAAGCAAGTAGCAGTGGAAAGTACACAGGCATTTTTAGTTGACCCATTGATAAATCTGTTTCATAAGCAATTGCTTCTTTTTAAAAAATTGTTTTATTGAAGTATAGTTGTTATACAATATTATATGTTGCAACACAGATTTTAAAGGTATACTCCATTTATAGTTATTATAAAATATTGGCTATATTTCCTGTGTTGTACAGTATATCCTTGTAGGTTATTTTATACATAACGGTTTGTATCTTTAATCCCCTCCCCCTCCCCTCTCCCCACTGATAACCACTAGTTTGTTCTCTATATCTGTGTTTGCTTCTTTTTTGTTACATTCAGTAGTTTGTTGTGTTTTAGCATTTGCTTCCTTATGTAGCATTTCTTCCCATCAGAGTAGAAAAATTCATAGTTCCATGACCATTTAAATGGTTTGATTTTTTTTTTTTTAAGCTAAATAATGTAACCTTTTGAGTATGCTCATGTTATCCAAGGCCAAGTAGAATACAGCTCGAAGTTTGACCTAAATGTGTTGGGAAGAAGGAAAGATGATCCTCAGGATTCCTGAAATCAGGAAAAATTGTTCTACTTTAAAAATCTCCTAAAAACAGGTGGTCAGTGGTCAATGCAGATAAGTTTTCAGATCCCTAAGGAGAAAACAACTGTTTGAAAAGCTATAAAACACTAGTAAATCCACAGGAGTCCCAAAGAAGTTTATTTGTCCAGACTGCTTACAGGCTGTCTGAAACTTTGAAGGAAACTAAGCTCCTGGAAGGAATCTATTATCCATGAAGAGTCTAATTGTGAAACTTCCCTCTCTCTCTAGAGAGATAAACTTTAAGCAAGGCTTCTGGGCATCACTAAAGGGCCTTAGCTTTTTCCCTCCCCTCTTAGCCTTAGGACTTTTGTTGCCTCATCCCCTTAGAGGGGAGATGTCCTCAATGAAACAGGAACTGACCTAAATTAAGAAAACAGAGCTTTCCAGGGGAGGGATTTCGTTTAAAGGAAGTGTGGCAAAATTATATTAGTGGTTATTGACCTGAAATTAGGTTATGGGTATTCGTTTTCTCTGGGGGTTTTTGTTTTGTTTTTGTGGGTTTTTTTCCAGTATAAACTTTCAGTTGTTCTGTAATATGTTAGAAGGGAAGGAAAGTTCATTTTGAATGAATCATAATTTGTTAGTAATTCAAAGAAAACACTTTAGTGCCAAAGTCTTTATGTGAAGTTCTCTCTTCCATTGTAGCCTTTTAACTTGGCATTGTAGTTAGTACTTTGTTATTTCAGGCCTGTCAAAATGTTGGCATAAGTTATAATACTTAACGAAATATGCTTGAAACTTTTATAACTTTGGTATTACCATATTTTGAATCTAAATACTACTTAGCATATGGATCATTATCACCTAAAATGTATTAATTTTTAAAATAACCAAAATAGCTACTCTATTATAATTAATGGAAGTTGTGAATCCTCCTTGTTAGTTGAAAAATTCCGTTTCCAGATTGTTGCTGACATCATCAGAGTTTTTGACAAACAAGGAGATAATGGGGAAATAATTGTAGAGGCTTTGTTGACTTGTGCTGCACAAGAAACAGATGTTTGCCAGACAGAAATGAACAAAACCGATAAAGAAATAGATATCCTATTCAAGTTTCCAAGAGTACAAGCAGTGAAATTATTAATAAAAATTGGAAAAAATATTTTATTTAGCTTAACTTTGAATTTCTTCTGTGATTTTGTGATTATTAGCATTTTAACACATGCTTTGCATTTATGGTTGAGTAGATTTAATTTTGTAATATTTTTCTCACAAAATTACATTTACTTTTTCAACGTAAGAGATGAAGGATCTGTGGATTACAGAAATTCTGTGCCACAAAAGTCTCCCATGTAGTTATTTCTGCCAAGCAGAACAAGTCTTGGTTAACTTAATTTACTCTGAAATGGAGATGTTACTTTTAACTTTTAATTCTGCCACCTTATGTCAGTAATACATGAACATTCAGCAGTACTCTTTTTATGCTTTCTTATATGCAAAAGCAATAGTAGCAGTGTTTATGAAAAGTTTGGTTTAATTTTGTTTATCTTCACTTTGCTCTTAAACATTAAATTGCTTAATGAATACAGTATTAGAATCTTAGAATTGGAAAAAATCTTTGATATTTCATAAACAACCCCTTGCCAAAGCCAGAAATGGGATCCTTCAGTGACAAGCTTGCCAAATTAGTTTTCATCCAGATTCTTCTTGATTGCTTCTTGTTATTGGAAGCTCACTACTTCATGAGTAAGTCTCCCTTGGTTTGATAGTGTTTAATTATTAAAAATTTGTACATTCTTTGTGCTGAGCTAGAATTGGCCTTCATGGAAATTTTACTTACAAGCTTCTTCCTTTTCAAATTACCCAACCCTTTAAATGATTGTACATAGTTAATTATTGTTTGCTGTCCTCCATTCCTTCAAATGATCCTAATAATTCATGATTTTTAAGTGTCGACACATCTCAGTTTGTAACTGTTCCTCTTCTATTATGATGTCCCAAATTGAACAAGATATTCAGAGATGGTATGACCAGTGCAAAATCTAAAGGGACCAGTACCTCCCTTGGTCTGGGTACTTTGTGTCAAAATTTAATTTGTCACCACTCTGTCCTCTCTTTTTAAAAAATACATGACTTCTATTGGCTTAGTGTCTTGAAATCCTCCAGGATTCTTTCATATGAATTTCTAGGAAGCTAGATCTCCCTTACATTCTACCTATGTAGTTGATTTTTTTCAACCTGAAAATAGAACCTAACCTTTTGATTATTAACTTTGGGAGTAATCTAGTTCTTTTTTTTTTTTTTTTTTTTTTGTGGTATGTGGGCCTCCCTCTGCTGTGGCCTCTCCCGTTGCGGAGGACAGGCTCCGGACGCGCAGGCTCAGCGGCCATGGCTCACGGGCCCAGCCGCTCCGCGGCATGTGGGATCCTCCCAGACCGGGGCGTGAACCCGGTTCCCCTGCATCGGCAGGCGGACGCGCAACCGCTGCGCCACCAGGGAAGCCCTAATCTAGTTCTTAATTGCATTTTTTGTGAGATATATTTTGGAATCATTCTGTCATTTATTAATTTGCAAATAAAGATAGCCTTCAAGTGTTAGTGTGTAAGACCAAAGATGAAGAGATGGCTATGTTATAGGTTAAAAGCAGCACTATCATTCAGTACTGTTTAACTAGGTACAAATGTACCAAGAACTGTCATCTAGCCCATATTTCATTGACTTAGGTATTGCAGATTTTCTTGGTAAAAGTAACCTTTGTTTTTATTAAAGGACAAATTATTCTCAATGAGTATATTTGGCTCTTAATCACTGTGTGGGTTTTTTTGTTTGTTTGCTTTTTCATGATTCTAATTATCCATCTTAGAGTTTTGCTGGAGTTCATTTACTAGCATGTAGTTTTTTTCTAAATTGCCCCTTTCCTCCTTTAATATTAATAGGTACCTCTCTCTAACATCTTGATAATGTCATGGTTTTTTTCAAAGATTGCCAGTAATGGCTCTGAGTTTATATCTGTCAATTTAATATTCTAACATGTAATTTATTTGAACCCTCTAAACTTGGAATTTTGGTGGTTTAACAAAAGCCTGAAGATTTTCCTATTATTTTTGTAATAGTAGAGAAGTGAAGAAGGCCTAAATATCCAACACTGAGAAAAGGCGTAATAAACTTAATGTTCATTTGCTTAAGTATTTATTAGATAGCTATTTTAAATGATGGCAATGTAATAACATGAAAAGAGTAGTAAGTGGGGAATTCCCTGGAGGTCCAGTGGTTAGGACTCTGTGCTTTCACTGCAGGGGCCTGGGTTCAGTCCCTGGTTGGGGAACTAAGATCCTGCAAGCTATGTGGCACAAAAAAAAAAAAAAAAAAAAGCTAAGTGAAATGAGCAACTTATAAATTATATGTGCCTTAAAACTTGGTAACAAATATACATACTTGTGGAAAAAAGCCCGAAAGTGCAATTACATGCTTAACTGGCTGAGTTCATGGTTAGAACCATGGGATCCTTTTCTTCATCCATTTCTTTTGTTTTCCAAATTATTCTCTAATGTAATTATGTTATTTATAAGGAAAACTAGTTGTTTCTTGAAAGAAAGCAAAAAGGATCCTATATCTGTTTTTTATGGTTTAGTTTATTTTTAATCCCTAGTTTACACTTTCTACATTAAAACATATTTTTTCTTGATAGAAATAATAGTGACAAAATAGGAATTAAATTAAACTTGCTTTTTCTTTTAACTCTTAGTGTTTTATTGTCTTCTCATATGGTGTTTTTCCGAATATAGCTTTAGAAACTCCTTTATGTTGAATGGTTTACCTAATCCTGGTTGTTTCTTCTTTCTGATAGGTGACATGTGTCAGTAAAGCATATTAAAAATAGATAAGTTTATTATGTTCTACCTCTTTTCCTTGGTAGTATATAATTTTGCATTTTCTTCTAGACTAGTTTCAGTTTCCTTCATTTTAAGTTCAAAGTTTAAAGTTTTATTCAGCAGATAGCAAAACACTTTGCTCTCTGCTGCCTCCTGGCAACAAGCATGAAAACAATATGGTTGTTTCACACCATCTTACAACGTAAAAATCATTCATTCAGCTATGAATTAGGAAATCCAGTTTCTAGTCCCAGGGCTTCTACAAACAAGTATTTTGATGAAAAAAATCACTTAATCTCTCTGAATGTCCATTTCTTCCTCTGTAAAAATGAGATTAATCTCTAAAGTTCCATTTCTATTTTAACAGCTATGTTTCTTGTATTAAATTTTCTCATTCTCATTTTACCCCCTCGGATTTGAAAATCCACCTTTATTTCACACTAAATTTCTGTACTTACTTGATGCTATTTTGGGACTTTTTAAACTATCCATTGATTATTATTTATGTATGTTCTAGTTTCCCATTGTTGTATTAATTAGAGCATTGAAATTTGTTGTATCTTTTAGGGCTAGTTTCCTATTACTGATTTGTATTTTTCTTTTCTTTCTTTCTAGAACTTTTCTGATTATATTTGCTTTTCCATAAATTTGATTTGTCTACTTCCAAAAAATCTTATTGGTATTTTTATCAAAGTCATATTAAAGTTATAGAATAATTTATTTAAAAATTACATATTATTGATAGGTTTAAAGGAAAAATATCAGGTATTCAGAATATTATAATATGAGCAAGGGAACCAAAGTAAATCATCAAGCATGATTACTGTATTAATGAATTTTGAGGTAACTACTTCTGAAGTTGTAGTGATATTTCTAGTGGTTTTGAAAGAAGCATGAATAACTTAGGAAAGAAGGTTAAGTATTTAATTCTCATCATATTTGGCTTTATGTGGTGACAGGGTACAAGTATGGCTGTGTCCTAGTAACAGTATAAAATACAGGTTAGAAGATGAAAATTTAGGTCTAAAAATATAGTTTGGAATTATTTGTGGAGAGAAAAATTGGTTATCTCAGTGGCACACACCTGTGAAGTTGTAGAGAAAGAAAAGTACAGTCAGCCCTCCCTGTTTGCAGGTTCTGCATCTGAGGATGCAATCAACCGTGGAAAATTTCAGAAGAAAAAATTCCAGAAAATTCTCAAAAACAAAACTTGAGGGCTTCCCTGGTGGCGCCGTGGTTGAGAGTACGCCTGCCGATGCAGGGAACACGAGTTGGTGCCCCGGTCCGGGAAGATCCCACATGCCGCGGAGCGGCTAGGCCTGTGAGCCATGGCCGCTGAGCCTGAGTATTATAAGTAATCTAGAGATGATTTAAAGCTTATGGGAAGATGTGGGTAGGTTATATGCAAATACTATGCTATTTTATATAAGGGACTTGAGCCTTCAAGGATTTTGATGTCCTCCTGGGCCCTGGAACCAATCCCTCACAGATACAGAGGGATGACTTTAAGTGAAACCTCATAATATTGGGAGGAAGAAAGACTGATCAGGGAGATTCTGAAAGAGAAGTCCTAGATATGACAAACTGATAAAACTACTCTGGAGTTAGAGTATGTGCTTTATTAGTACTCAGAAAGACTAGAAGGAAAAAATAAAAGGACACTGAATTCAGCCATAATGCTTATTCAGACACAGAGACTATTTGTGTAGTGTTTTTGTGTTATCAACAGTGATTTTTCTTAGTCAACTCTATGTCATAGAACCTATGATGTGATATTTACCAAGTTAAAAAATGAACACATTCTGTTGTTGCACAACTTTCCTCTTATGACTGGGGCAGTTATCAAGGATATAGGTAAGAAAGGAGGGAAAAGTGCACTGATTCAAGACATCCCGTTACATATTGGTTGAATGAACCTCCTGCATGCTTAAAGGAGAGAAGAGAGTTTAAAAATCAAGATTACGTCGTATCATCTGGAAATCCTCTTGGAACTTCATGGTTTATTGAAGGTACGAAACTGCTACACAACCTTTGCAGTGCCTGGAAGATCTACATGGATTTATTAATGTGAAGAAGTTAATCATTTGGGCATTACCATGATGCGAGAGTTACACGTTTGATTATATATTTTCATAGATTTATAGGGCAATAGGGCATATTGAAAAGTATTTTCCTGAATCTAGTCAGCCTTCAAATAAGGCTATATCAAGTCCAAATCCTCTTTTAACTACTGTTGTTTCTCTTGTTTTCCTATCCTTATGTCTAAAAGAGAAATACTTAAAATGCTAAGCCACTGAAACTTAGAGGTTTTTGGTTTTTTGTAAAGTCTGTATACTTGGAGAAATCCACTTGTTTGTTTAGGCTTCCATATCTATAAATATGAGGGATTTATTTCTTTCATAGCGCAAGATAAATGTGACTAAAATGCTAGTTTAACTCTTAATTACATGTAAAAAGGTTCTACAGTTATTGGAAGGAACAGATTTTCTTCAGATAGCCATACAGTGTTGCTTTCCTTTTAAGCCTCTGTTTACTTTCTCACCTCTGTTGACTTATTCAGCTTGTAACCTAGAAACCAGCTAAAAAGGAAGGAAGTCAGAGATGTGTATTTCTGGGCAGTAACTGGAGTAGTTTCCTCTTCCTCTAGCCTGGTTTAGCTGCCAGAAAAGACCTTTTACCCAACCAAAAAAAAGAAAGAAAAAAAACTTTTAACATTAGCTCTTCAACTTCCTTCCTTAATTCATTAAGGAAGGTATAAGCCATAAGAAGAACCAGTTTAAAGGACTGAAATGCTGCTCGCCTCAAATCGGTGCTTTTTGCTGTCTGAAAGGTGATATTTAATACCATCCCTTACGAGTTGTAAGAACAAGAGAGAATTAAGGAGACTTGATGTAAAAGCTGAGCAACTTAACGCTTGCTACCAAGTGGTTTCTCTGTATTGTTACTTCACTATTTTTATTTGTGTTAGAAATTTGCCAGCGTACCAGACCAAACTCACATTCATATATTTATAAAAATATTTATTAAGGCCAATTTAAATATTAAAAAGATATTTATGGTTTTCAGCTAGTTGCACTTGTACCCTTTATTTGCATTAAGAATCAACTATGTAGTATTTATGTCAATGGAGAAGCATCTAACTTTAATGCACCTCTGATGTAGTATGAAATAAAAGTGAATGGTTTTTCAGTATTGACATTAATTATTTTGATTTTATAAAAATTATTGAATTATGTATCACTAGCAATATATAAATACTGTGGCATTTGGATTGTTAGCTAAGTGTAGGTCTTAATGCTGTTTGATTCTGTAGGGGACTAATAGTACTTGAGGAACAAAGACATGTTTTTAAGTTAATAACAACACATATAGTCAAACTTGAATTTATGTGAGATTGTAAGATGAATCTTGTGAAATATTTAACTCATTCTCTAATGTACAGTAAATTGTAGAAAAGTAGTATGATGTGTATTTAAAATTTGATAGTTTATAATGTAATAACCTGAATCAAACATTTGAGTTTCTTTGTTGTTTGTGGCTCAGAATAAGGCTGCCATATTACTCCAGTTGTTTTTCTGGAAACTTACATTACATTGAATTCTTTTAATTCCATATATGTTTTATGTTCACATCTTAAGTAATTAATTATGAATGAATTATTGGGATGCTGTATTTTATATTTTGGCCGCGTTGGGTCTTCGTTGCTGTGTGCTGGCTCTCTCTGTTTGCGGCGAGCAGGGGCTACTCTTCGTTGCTGTGCATGGGCTTCTCATTGCGGTGGCTTCTGTTGTTGTGGAGCTCGGGCTCTAGGGCGAGTGGACTTAAGTAGTTGTGGCATGCAGGCTCAGTAGTTGTGGCTTGAGGGCTCTAGAGCGCAGGCTTAGTAGTTGTGGCGCACGGGCTTAGTTGCTCCATGGCATGTGGGATCTTCCCGGACCAGGGCTCGAACCCGTGTCCCTTGCATTGCAGGTGGATTCTTGACCACTGTGCCACCAGGGAAGTCCCTTTACTAACATTCTTTGAATAATCATTACCCCTCTCTTTCATCCTTAAAACAGGATTGATTGAGATTTTAAGTGCAATCCATAATAGACTAAATTTAAAATATCTGCTTTTCAGTAGTTAACCTGATGTTTTTTTGAAATGAAATTGATACATCTGGAATAGATTTAAAGGGACAGGGCATTGGCTGGTGGCTGGAAATTTTTTCTCTTAACATAATTTGATAAAATGGTTGTGTGTGTGGTATTTTTAAAAATCAGTGTAAATTTTTAAATTTATTGAAATTGAGATACCTAACATTGGGACAAATTTATAATAAAAGACCATTCACAAACATCATTAAAAAATAGGTGAATGAAGATGGTGTTTCAGAGACACTAGTCTGCCACCTTCTTGGTCTGCCGGCTTTCCGAATAAAGTCGTATTCATTGCCTCAAAAAAAAAAAAGGTGAATGTTTTCTTGCACTTGCAGATATCTGACATTCTTCGTATTCACTGTGTTTATTATACATACAGCACACATCTCAGTTCAGACTAATCACATGTCAGTGCTCAGTAGCCATGTGTGGCCATTATAGGTTTTTATAACTATAAACTATTTAAATTATTTTTATAAACAATGAAAATGTTTCAGGAATATTTTTTAATCTGCCAAAATAAATATTACCGGTTCGTTTTTCCTTTGAGTAAAGTGTCAGTGAGATTGTTGGTTATGTCATTTGATTTAACTTAGATTATTACTCCAGAAATGTTAAACTGTTCTCTTCCCTGCGTTTTTAAAAATATCAGTATATTTCTAAGGAGAAATGATTAAACTAAAAATAAATTCTTTACTTGCAAACACACTTCAAAGTATTTTTGATGGTTTAAAGTTATGCTTTATTTTTTCCAGCTTGAGAGATATTTACACATTACTTGTTTTCTGCACTTTCTCCCCTTGGTAAATCTGGAAAGCAAAAACTTTGTATTTGCATTTGCTTTATGAAGGAGACAGTAAACTTGAGCTCTCAGTCTCGCCACTAGTCTGTCTTTGTCTGTTGTTAAAATTATGAGCCAGTCTCTATGGCGCAGCCAAATGAGTAATCACCAGTAATGTGACTCGTGCTGGAAGTGACTCCATCAGCACCTGTGACGGAGGATTAGTTACAGTTTACAGAGCACCGCCTCTTCCCTTCTCTCAGTGTGCCCTAAGCCAAGTAGTCGTTCTCATTTGGGTGTCTGCACTGTTGGAAGCTACTGCAGTGTGTTTCCACGCAGACACAGAGTACAGTGGGAAAAGGCTTTCTCTAGCTGATGGATGGCTGTTCTCTCTATTTGGAGTATCTTACTGGTTATGTAAGCGACCTCGGGAGAAATTATCCTGACCCAGATCGGAGGATGCAGTAGTGCTTCAGCTGCAGGATTTCTTAGTCGTTAACACCACAGTGCTGATGACAAAGAGCGAGTTGTAATCCTCATCACTGCCAGGACCGAGCCAGAGCAGACAGAAAATCGTCATTTGGTCGTCGGAGACTTGTTAGGTTACAGCCTCTGCTTCGTTCTGTGGTCTTGGCTTTTCTTACTATACAATGACGACGCTGCAAGTAAGCTTAGAAATGCTTGGTTTGAGAGACATTTGCCTGTGATTTTTTTAAGACTTAAGAAGTATTTAGGCTAGATTAAAAAAAAATACTGCTCAAGAACAAAATGGAAATGTCAGCAATACTTCTTGACCTTTAAAGCCTTGTCGTGGATATATGAGATTTAAAGATACTTTAAAATTCTCAAGAACAAAGTACGGTTTGTATTTTTCAGCTTACTTTTTCTTTTGTCTTAATTTACGTTTGGTTTTGCTTCTCAACCTTAGGAATTAAGGTCACTGTCTTTTATAGATCCAGCCTTAGTGTTCTTAGTTTTAAGAATTTTTAACGATTTCATTTGTTTAGGAAGAGATTTATTGTGTGTGTAGTAATTTCATAACACTGTAAAGATAAAAAAAAGAGCTCAGTTGTTTAAAGTATTATAGCAGAAATGTTTTAGATTAGGGTTTTAGAATATAATGTGTTAAGGGAAGGTAGGGGTGTTTGTTTTGTGAGGGTTTTCTTCTGTGGTGTATTCTTGTCCCCACCCCCAACTTGTTTTCTAACAGTATCGTGTTTTTCAATAGACCTGCTTGGGTGGGAATTTGGACTTTGTTCTTTCGAGTCACTCCAGTCTTTTTTTTTTTTTTTTTTTTTTTTTAAGACTAAACCTTGACTTCTGAGTTGTATCCTAGATTGTTTTCTGCTTTAGTATTCCTTTAGGGAGATTTATATCAGATTTTTGTAGTTAATGAGCCTGATTTTTTTCACTTGGAAAAGGAATTGTTAAATGTTAACTGGAGATTGTTAGAAACTCAGACTGTAGACATAAACTCCATGAATTTCCAATTAAATGTTAAATGATGAGCTTTAACATGGTTTGTTTGACCAGCTGAGTTATGTTTGAGAACTGTAGCTGATTTATTTTAAAAATGTTTTTTTGAGGAGGGCTCATCTGTTCGCCTCTTCCTCATGTGAATGGAATGTGGTGCAGCGTGGAGCCCCAAACAGGATACAGTTGTTCTAAGCATTCTTCCTATAGCGTGGTAGGCCCTACTAGAAATGCAGGCTCTCAACTAAGTATTTGTTTTGGCTTTATACTATATTTAAAATACAGTTAACAAAGACAAAGGACCTTAAAAGAACTCCCAATCCATTAATAAAATTGAAAAAGTGTTTTGTTTAATTGATAATTTTAATTTGGACTTTCAAAGGCTTTTTTCAGTGTTAGAATAATAGTCTTTTTATGATTAGGGCCATATTCTACTGTGACTTTCATCAGATGGTAGCTCCTTGCTTCCCCTTAGGCTGTGGAAGTTCCTCATAGAATGGTATATCTTTAGAGTCTTGAATTACTTAGCTATGCATGAGTTCTAGTTTCTTTACATTGCAGTGCACCTAGACCCATGAAATACTATGTAAAAATCTGCAGGATCCATTTGCTTTTATTTAAATATTTTTATTTTTAAGCTAATAATATGTCTTTGAAATGGATGTGTTTGACTTGGATACAAAAGTTAATAATGGTTACATCATTGACTTGCCACTTTAGGGAATCAGGATGTATTTTAACTCTTAGTTTTATATGTTGTTTGTCTTTAATTTTTCCATAAAGTACGAACAGTTGCATATTTTTAGGGTTGCTTGTTTAGTACATATTAAAACATTTCTTTAACAAGTACTATAAAAGTATTTATCGGCACTTGGTGGGAACATACTTGTAGTTTAAAAGTAATTGCACATTTTCAAATTTGCAGGTCGTGGCCCTGTTTGCTAATAGTTAAGAAGCATGGTATACTTCTGACTTCCATTTGTACATGGTTATTATAAGTATTCATGTATCAGAAATAGACCATTATAAACCAGTCTTTTAACATTTCTGATAGCTAAATTCTACCAGTGGCTTTCAATTAGATACCCTAAAATGAGAAATTCTTTATTTTAGCCTAGAAACTAAACCTTTGTTTTTTCTAACTCAGTAATTTAAATTATGATAAGTTGGCCTGTTGAAATTTACCCTTAGAACTCTGACCTACCTTAAAAAGCTGAGCTCTGAGAGGTTCTCTTCACAAGAATGTTTTTCATATTATAAAATGACTAGTTCTCATAGGAAATGCAAACCACCTGTATTATTTGCGTAAGAAAGAGGCACTCAAGACTGGAGAAGTTTACTTTTTTCCCAGATCCTACTTAATTGAATTGTATCTTTAGCCACTTAGATAATACCTTTTGTAGACCTTTTTGTTAACCTTCCCAAGTTGATCTGACTTGGTACTGTTTAAAAAGAAATAGAGCATTTGATAAAGTTCAAGGATTAAAAGTTCTCCTGAGAAGGTGCCAATGTTTCCTAGTTTACTAAAAACTAAACAAAGATATAATATGAAAATGTTACATATTACACTAAGGAATTTAGTTATGGTAAATGGAAAATGCTAGATGGCAACAGTAGCAGGAGATAGCTAAATAATGGGGGAATGTCTGTTCTGAAAATGTAATTTCTCACCCAAATAAAAATACTTTTGATACATATGTAGTACTTAAAAGGTTAGCCCTAGGACATGGGAGGGGGAGGATATTACTGTGATTAGGTTTTCTAATCATAAATACTGAAAATAAGTGGAGGTGTAAGAGAATTTTTTTCATGTTAATTTGTGAAAGAAGATATCATTTATTCGTTCATGGTGTGGATAGTGTAGAAATAAGGCATGTTTAAAATATTTATTGCTCTGTGTTTTTAGCTTTTTCAAAACACAGACTCCTCAATGAATCGAATTGAAAGCTTTAAAAAGAATTTCTTAAATAGAGAAATTAACTGCTTAAGAGCCATTCTGAATTAAAAATCTTGAAGAGTTTTTCTCCAGAGTGTTTATTAGTTGTGATTAGTAAGATGTTAGATTTCTTTAAGACATAAATAAGACAAGGGAGGGGAAATACAGTGGCTTTGGCTCTCCTGGGGATTTTTACTGTCTGTGCGGAAAGCTTTGGTTTACATCCAAATGGTTGCAGAAGTTGCCTGTAGCAAGAAAGATTTCCCCATGTGATATAGGTAGTTTAGCAACTTAGTTCCTTGTTTATTTCATTTTCCAAACTTAGATTCTTTTATAGTAAAGCCACTATATGTTTTTAAGATGGTGGAATATTGTTTTCATTTTTTAAGTTTTAAAGCAGTATCATGGATATAATGTACTTGGCTTTTATTCAGACTGCTTCTATTCGAAAGTGATTGTGATAGTCATAAGAAAAATGCATATATAGTACCTTTATTTCCTTCCTTCCTCTTCCTCTCCTGCCTCGCTCACTCCCACCCCCACCCGTATGAGTAAATTTCTTTATGTAAAAGTTGAGTCTCCTTTAAAACAATCAAATGACCATGGATTTCCTCCCCCCCCCCTCCCGCCGGCCCATGTTTTGTTTTGTTTTTTAATAGTGGAAATCTGGAGAGACTTTACTGAAAGGTCGGTTTTGTGTAATACTTCTTACCTCCCTCTTCTTTTCCTACACCCTTCCCCCATGCTGCTCTTACTGAAGCAGCTGGATTTTTATTTGTGCTTGGGGCGGGGGCGGGGATGAGTAGTACACGGGGTGGAGTTAAAAGACCAGATGCATCCTGATCATTTAAAATCCTTCTTGATGTGAATGAGCTAGGAAAAAAATTACACATGTAAATCGTAACTACTCTGTTTTATAAAGAATAATACAATATTTTAAAGAGTTGGGGTAATATGCTGTCCTACCCAGTTTACTTTTTCAGAAGCAATTTCTCTTTTATATTAGAAATTTTTATACACATGTATATTTGATTATATCCCTCTTTTAAAATAAACTGGGACTTATACTGGAATTTTTTCATATCATTTCTTAAAATCTTCATTTCTTTTAAATAAATAGAAGGTACTCTATTGTATGGATAAAAGCATCACTTTAGATTATAATATGAAAACATATCAATTGGTATCCTAAAACCATTATGATAATGACTTTAATACATTGTATTTATATATACCCCTTCACATTTTGAGGATAAAATCCAGAAAATAACCATTAGAATTTTTTTTTTTTTTCTCTTACCAGACTTTCAAACCCCTGGTTGAAAAAAGTATACCCAGTTCAATCACTGCAGTAGAATTCCTTGTAGATAAACAACTGGATTTTTTAACTGAAGATAGTGCCTTTCAGCCCTACCAGGTAAGAAATTTTAGGTTGCTTTTAAAAATTAACTATTCACTAAACCTCACTGATATTCAGATATTCTTTAGAATATTCAATTCTAGCTAACATCAAGGTGTATAAGAAACCCAGTGCATCTGATAAATTTTGATTATAGGATAAATGATTCATTTATCCAGTCAACAAATACATACCGAGAACTTACTATGAGCCAGCCAGCATCCTGTCGCATGCACAAGTGAGCAAAATAAAAGTCCCTGCCATTCTAAATAATGTTCATTGTTAGAAAATAACTGGTTAGATATTAGTATAAATTATCTTTGTCTCCAACTCTAAAGGTTAAGAGTTGAGTCAATTAATGTAATTAAATGAGATTAGTGTTTACTATATACATTCATATCAGTTTAGCATAATAGTAGTTCATTTTCTTTTTAAGTGGGAATTTTCCTTTAGGTTGTCATTAATTGTTCAGTTTCTAAATTTTAATTCCCAGTTGTTGCAATTTAAATACAAATACACTTAATTGGAAAAAACGTCGTAGGTTTTTAGATTTAAATCATGTAAAGAAACTCATATCAAAAGTAATAAGCTAAATGTTTTTTAAAATCTCCAGTTAAGTTCTATCAGTTAATTTTTTTAAGGTTGAAGTGAAAATGCACAGAAGTTTGTTTTCTTTGTATATTTGGATTTTAGGTTGAATTAAATCAGTATATTTTATAGGTTTTTTTTTACTTAAATGTTTAAGATAATATAATAAGTGCCTTGAAAGTATGAGTGAACTAGTTTGACTTTCTTTTTTTTAATAGAGCTGAAAGTCAATACTCCTATTTCATTTCAGAATAGTTACTGTTTTTCAAAAGTAAAATATAGAGGCACTGTTTCCATGGAAAGAACAAGAGTTTGAGTTAATGAGCAGTGGTTTGTTGTGTGTGAAATTATAATACTTAGGGAATTAGTAGTGATGTGCCGCTTTTATTAGATCTACCAAAAGTAGATGATAGTTCTCTCGATTAAATGTTATTTCTTACTTTGAAGTCTACATGGGTGTGTTTTTGTCTTTTCACATTATTTTTCATAGTTCATTAAATGGCCTCATTTTTGTACTGTTAGCTTTTGCTCTTTGTCTGCAGTATTTACAGCTAAAAATTCATAGCAGTTCCAGTTTAATATTGGAGGTGTTAGAGCTTTTCCCTCGGGTTTTATTTTGTTTTGGTTTTAGTTGTAAATGCCATTTAGCTTGCTATAGCCTTACTTGCCTCATTTCTAACAGTCTTTTAGTGGGAATTAGACTAGGTGAGTATAGGTAAAAATCAAAGGAACCTTCCACCTCAGTATTTTAATTCTGTGGCTGCTGATTAGCACTTTAGAAGCTTGGATTTGATTTAGAGAACTGAAATCATTATGTAGAAATTACTTTTAAAAATAAACTCTTGCCAGGTGACCTAAAACTCTACAACATGTTTATTAAAATTATAGTGATTGAAAGAATTAGAAATAAAGGCTTAAGAGCTAAAGTCTTATTTGACTTGGTGATTTGTATGATTGTCTTTGTTAGCTGTTTATATTTTCCCTGCTAGTGTAGGTAAGTTGACCTCTGGCCTAGAAGGATACAATCTTCCAAAGGTGATGTGATTCACTTGACATTTTAACCATTTTTGCTTCACAAATAACGTGAATTCTCAGTTCTAAGAGATTAGAAGGAATTAAACTAACAGCACTTGGTTTAGGATCCAGCATACCTTAATTTTAGTGTTTCTTAAGAGTTTTAGAAGTAATAAATGGTATACAATAAAGCTTTTTTGTATGTATTTTAATTTTTATATTTAAAGTTTTTTTAACCAGGTTAAAAATATAAAAATAGTTTCTCCAGTATGTAAATTATAGACAGCTACTGTAATATTTTGAATGAAAATTTACTCCAGAGACTGAAGATGGCTTAGCCTAGGTTTTCAAAGTTATTTATTTAAATGAATTTATAAAATATAGACATACTCTACATAAAGAAAATACTTTTAGAGTTCATGTAATTAGAGTGGCTTTATCCCACAGTGCTTTTCTCTAACCAGTTGTCCAAACAGTACATTAAATTCCTTGGCATGTTAAACATGGCAGCTGTTCCTGGCATAGATTTTGTAAATAGTGCCTTGATAAATCTTAACCTTAGGGTAACCATATGTAAGTCGAAGGGCATTTGGGGAAAATTGAACAAGTTTTTAAAATGGTCTCCCTGTTTTTTCTCATTTCTTTAAATTTCATGAGGTAGTTTCTTCTGAATCTGGGTGTTAATTGTCCTTTGTAGACTTCTTATGTGGGATGGGGAAAAAAGTGTTCTTTGGAAATGGCCTTTCTGTATATAGAGTACACCTAAGTTTTGTTTGAAAAATTCCCACAAGTGATGCTTCACTGTGAATCTGTTTAAATAGTTTTATAGTGGGAATTCCCATTCACCATCTTTCTCCTTGAGTGCTCAGCATTTTATTCTGTAGTAGTATGCTCCCTTTCGTTACCTTTATAGTGGTACAGCCCTATTTTTTAATATATCACAATAACATATATTGTAAGGTAATGGTTAGGAAACAGATGACTCAGAATTAATACGGATCCTTTCACTTTTAGGTCACTGGTTTGCACTTATCTCTCTGAATGACTTCAGTGTATTGAGTATCAGATGGCATGTATTAAGTTAGTTGATTTGTTCTTTTTAAAAAATATTTATTTATCTATCTACACTGGGTCTTAGTTGCGGCTCGCGGGATCTTTTAGTTGTGGCATGTGGGATCTAGTTCCCTGACCAGGGATTGAACCCAGACCCCCTGCATTGGGAGCATGGAGTCTTAATCGCTGGACCACCAAAGGAAGTTGCGATTTGGTCACTTTTTAAAGTTACGTGTGGTTGGTGGATCAGGGTGCAACCATCATAGATTATAGTTTTCAATATTTGGAAAGCAAGTTGAATGAGGAGAGAAATCAAATCAACATTTTATAGACAATATAATGAATGCATATTAATACATTGCTGATGCAGCGTACCATGGTATTGTTAATTCTGTTTTTTCCTTCCTTTTGCACACAAATGAGTTTCTGCTTCCTCCTTTTAGATTTCCTGATCATGGCTGGCTGCAATTAACTTTCTTTGAAGTAAAGGGGGAAGGGAAAAAGAGAGGAAGTAGGAGGGAGCTCTTCAGATTCTACTATGTCTCAGCTGGCTGGGAAGGAGGAGGAAAAAACAAATTATTTGTTCTTAAAGATGCTTTTTACAGTTTTCGGGTTTTTTTTTTTTTTAATTACTATGACTTCTGTGGTATGGTGGCTTTACTTTGGAGGATGAGTAGAGAAGTTTTTAAAAACTCCAGTAAAATTTGAAGTTTTGATCAAGTTCATGTAAAAAAGTTTGATAATGAAATATGAACATTGAACTTTTAGCATGATTTTGAAATCATCTTGTCCTGGATTTTGGCTTCTAGCCATGCACACACCTGCAGTTTTCAGGTTGGTTGCCTCATAGAGGATGTAGAAGAGATTATTTCTTACCTGAAAATCGTACATGACTCATATCAGTTAATCTGGGTTGGTCTGGCTTGTTAGTCCACTGTTTTCTAGGGATCACAATCCTTTTTTGCTTTTAAATGTAATAAAGGAATAATACAAAGGGCACTAGTTGAAAACCATTAAAGGTTTGAAGCAGAATGTGCTGGCTTAAAATTATACCCAATGTCTATCTTATTGTATATTAAAATTCACTGTATTGGGTTGGCCAAAAAGTTCAGGTTTTTCTGTTTTCTTACGGAAAACCCAAACGAACTTTTTGGCCAACGCAATAGTAAAGAGGTATTTTCCCTAGAATAAGGTAGAAACATCCTAGACCTGAAGGAATGATCCTATTTGAAGTTCTTGGTCATTATAATGTGCTAAAAGTTCAGAGATAAGACTACTAATACTACAGTTTCTATCATCGCAAAATACCGACTTTGAACTACTTTACTAAGTCCTTGATATAGTACTATTGTGCTGTGAATTGCTGGTTGAAGGGAATGCATGGAGCAAACCTGAGTATTTTCTTAGTTCCTAGACTAAAGATTGATTAAGGACTTGAACAGAGAAGAGTCTTATATTATTTAATGAAAGTGTCTGAACTGTGTCAGATCTGTTTGTCATTGCTATATGCTCCTTCAGTGAGAAAGTTGTTTTTTCAGTTGGAGTCTATTTTGAACCACATTCCATCATTGATTATATAAATTTTTTGTCTGCAGTTTGAGAATAACCCTAAGTTATTTTTTTTGTTGTTTTTATTTATTTATTTATGGCTGTGTTGGGTCTTCGTTTCCGTGCGAGGGCTTTCTCTAGTTGTGGCAAGCGGGGGCCACTCTTCATCGCGGTGCGCGGGCCTCTCACTATCGCAGCCTCTCTTGTTGCGGAGCACAGGCTCGAGACGCGCAGGCTCAGTAATTGTGGCTCACGGGCCCAGTTGCTCCGCGGCATGTGGGATCTTCCCAGACCAGGGCTCGAACCCGTCTCCCCTGCATTGGCAGGCAGATTAGATTCTCAACCCCTGCGCCACCAGGGAAGCCCCCTAAGTTAGTTGTTGCTTAGTACATCTGGTTTACTAAAAATAGTTTAAGGAGTGTAGTGTAGCAGAGACATGTATTTTTTTTCCTTCTAAATTTTTGTTATTTGGAATTGCTTCACTACCAGGATGAGATGAGTTTGAGTGAGGTGAAGTTTAGCCTCCAGTCAGCCTAGATGAACAATCAACTAGTTGTTTGGTTGTTACCTGCTCAATGTTGTATTTTGTTGAGTGAAGTATTTGACATAAGTGAGCCACTGAAAAGTTTGAAAATCTTGTTGGTAGTAATTTGGCTTATAAGCTTATTTATTCCCCAGAGAGCTATGATGATGTTGCTAATAGTTTAGAGAGGAAGTAAACAGAACCTCATTGTTAGTATTGCTTTGGTGGGTAGAGAAAAGACAACGTTTTTGCCCTTTTCTTTACTCTCGTTTCAATTTGTAGTATAGATATATCACTTTAGAGCATTTTTAAACTAACATTCCTGTAGAGGAAATGAGAATTTGACCTGGTACAGGATTTATGTAGTTAGGTAAATGTTTCTGTCCCAGAATTACGCTCAGATTTGTTCTTTCTGGTGTCAAATTACTGCTCCCTCATTAATTTTACTAAAGGAAAAAAATAAATTGACTTTCAGAAACTGCCTAGAAAACTGTTGTTTTATTTTTATGATAGAAATTGGTGGGTTTTTTGTTTGTTGTTTTGTAATGATAACTGAACTTGGTATTGAGAGATAGGTATTTATAAGAAATAACACCTCCTATTAGGATATGGGAGTGGAGTGTGCTCACACCCCACCCTCGAGAATGAGAGCATCTGCTCCTGAGTTGAAGTGTGGAGAGACGGGCTCAGAAGAGAAGTTCCACTTACTGTTAACTCACTTGATTTTTTTTTTTTTTTCCCCAGAAAGGAGTGTTTAAATGGCAGTTTTATGCTCAGACTCTACTTCCCTTTGACTTACCCTTGAAATTTTTTCAATGTCTGGTGTTAGAAACATCCCAACTGACTTCATTCATTTAGCAGTTATTTAAATTATGTGGTTTCCCTATTCATAGCATCCTGCTTAGGTGCTTGATGGTTTTCAAAAGTTGATAAAGGGACTTCCTTGGTGGTCCAGTTGTTTAAGACTCTGCTTCCACTGCAGCGGGCACAGGCTCAATCCCTGGTCAGGGAACTAAGATCCTGCATGGGAACTAAGATCCCACAGGCCGCACTGTGTGGCCAAAAAAATAAATTAAAAAAATAAAAAAATAGGGCTTCCCTGGTGGCGCAGTGGTTGGGGGTCCGCCTGCCGATGCAGGGGACACGGGTTCGTGCCCCGGTCCGGGAAGATCCCACATGCCACGGAGCGGCTGGGCCCGTGAGCCATGGCCGCTGAGCCTGCGTCTCCGGAGCCTGTGCTCCGCAACGGGAGAGGCCACAACAGTGAAAGGCCCGCGTACCGCAAAAAAAAAAAAAAAAGTATAAGTCATAGTCCTTATTAGTTTCCAAAGAGTTTATAATCTGTGATAACAACTTAGATTTTTTAAAATTTCCTTGAAATAGATTTGATTTAAGGAGCCAAAAATGCATAGTAAAGACTTCAGGAATACAAAAGAAAGAAGCCAGCAGAGATTGAAATGTTATAAAGAAGTATCATGAAGAGGGTAAAACTTGAATGGGATTCTTCTGAATGGAGATGGAAATGGAAGATAGGGAGAGTGAGGCAGACATTTAGCAGAAAGGATTGCGTGATCAATGATGAGGTAGATTTAGGGGTCAGGAGAATATCAGTCTCGCTAGAGAAGAGAGTTTGGTTTTGAATATAGACATCATACCAGAGAAATAAGTATTGTGGGGTCAGATAAAAGAGGACAAGAATTGCTAAGTACAGTTACTAAGTGACTTATCTTGTAGGCCCTATGAATCATTGGAAGCTTTGAAGCAAGAGAATAACAAAAACAAAATTTTCTACATAAGAGTGACATCTGGTTATTGTACTATATCAGAAGGAGCTAATTGATGGCATCTTTTGTCTTAGAGAATCAGCCTAGCTATGAAATTTAAAGTCAGTTCATGCAGATATGGTTTCAAATCCTAGCTTTGCCGTTTGCTAGCTATGTGACATTGGGAAAGTCTAAAGCATGCTCAATAATTGGTTTCCTCATCTATAAGATAAATATACTATCCATCTCAGAGTTAGAAAGATTAAGTGACTGACACCTTTAAGAGCTTATTACTACATAGAAACTGCTCAATAGAAGGTCACTGCTATTTAGACTTGCTCTAAATCTCCCTTTTTATAGATGGTGTCTTAAACCTTTGTGGTAGATATTTGAAACTCCTTTCTCTTCTTACCATATGCAACCATTGGACATTTCTCTGCCACCATCTGCGCCTCTTTTAACAATCTGTTTTATTTGTCTTCTCTGGAACTCTCACCATTCCTTCTGCGGCTGGTGCTAGATAAACTTTTTCGGTGTTGGTACAAGCCATGGTCACTGTGTAACAGAACATGTCTTTGTAGTAGTATTTCTTTTTCCCTCTCCCCCTTTTTAAAAAGTATATTTAGATAAGATTCCTCAGTGACTTCTTAAACTCCTGTTTTAAGAAAATGATATTAGAAAAGATGCAGAACCCTATTATGGGATTACTCTCCACAACACATCCTTACCTTTTTTCCCCGCGGGGAAAGTCATAAGCTCTACTTGCTGCTGATAGTTATTTTTATCTCAAAAAGTATAAGTGATATGCAGCAAATTACCGAATTGTTTTTCTTTGTTTGGCTCTGGAGGGAGGCCATGAGGATGTAGTACTACAGTTTGGAAGTCCTCTTAGCGTTGAATAAGAGTTGGTCTAAATGACCTTTGAAGTTCCTTTCCAACATTTAAAGCCATAATTCTGTGAACTTGCTCAATGTGGGAAAACAAATATTTCTGACGAACATTAACCTGATCAAGTTAGTCCCTGGCTAATGATTTTAGTCTCAGGGATAAAAGACATTCAACCTAAATCTAGGTTTATCTCAAAAGAGAGAACTATTAAGCCAGGCAGTGCCAGATGCAAATCGAAATTATGCAAAACTGGAATAACAGGATTGTTTGGATTAGTAGTACCTACTGAGAGCTTTCTTTCTATTCTATATTTTTCTGTATCTGTTTCTGAATTATATTTTGACAGACTTGAGCACGTTCTCAGTTAGTCCATGAGTTTCTGTGTGCATTTCACTTTGCCTTCATATTAGCATTTGATTGAAATTAGAGATGCCTTGTTGCCATAATGTCAGTAAAAATGAGAACTGTGAGATTGTAGGATATACACTGTGCCAAGAGTATAAAAAATACAGGATCATAGCCATAGCTGTGAACTGATTGCTGGTGGAATATTGGCTTGGTAGGATCAGCATCTGTGGGCAGGCATTGGCCTGGGGGGTGGTCTAGGAGATGAGGCCAGAGCAGGAAGCTGCTATTGTGTAGTACTTGGCTTTATTCCATTTCTAGTCAAAAGTGACAGCTTGCAGTAGTGGAGCCAAGCTGAAGCCTAGAAAGTAGAATGGACTACAAGAAAAGCAGAACCAGAAGCTAAAACAGAATCATTGTTACTTCCTTATTTAAGTAGGCTTTTTAAAAATTTTAAATTGGTACATCATGTTTTAATATTCAGTAATTTTGCTCTGCATCCTGTTTAAATACTTTTATCTCCCCCCTGCCTGCATGATTCTTTATTGCCATAATTTCAAAAAAAGTTGTGAAACGTGCTTAAGGTCCCACAAATCAGGTATGCCGATGTGTATTGTCTGCTGCTATTAAAAAGGGAGTTCTTCATTTGTAAAAATTGGTTGCAAAACTTGGTGTGTTGAAAATATATTCATGAAGTTCAGGAACATGTTATTTTGACTGAAATTTGGCTCACGTATGAGCTGTTCTGCAATATTCAGATTAAAAACATTTATAAGTCACAGTCTGCGATAGTTCTCTCCTGGTCACAAATCTGCTATGATCATATGCTGAAAAATCTGCCAGTCTCTTTTTAATTTTTTGTGGCTGCTGTTATGAATTTAAAGTATATGAAATTATGCTTGTAGACATCAGATTCCAAAGATTCTAAGCCATCACTTAGTTATCATTGAGAAAGATTTCTGCCAATTTCTTTCTGCCAATCAAAATAGGTTGATTCTATTTACTTATTCCTTTTGCCCAACCGGGAATTCTTGCTAAAGCACAGCCATTTTATTTAAAAATCCCAAAATCAAAATTTTATTTTTCAGTGTGCTCTTAATATTTTACATTTATAAGGTTCAACATTTTCCAAAACATTTCCATGTGCATTATTTTAGTTAATTCTTATGTTTACCTTATGAGGAAAACATTATATTATTATCTTAATTACATATAATGCTTTCAGGGTACATATATGAATTTATTTAATTCACACAAGTCTTTGAGAAGTCTAACTTACAATGGCTAGGTGGCAGAAATGGAAACCCATTTAAACTAGATTTAATTTTTAAAAGGGGGTGGTGGGCCTATTAAAAAGATACAACAGGAAATGTCATAGACATCCATTGCAGAAAAGCACAGCTGAACCTTACTTGGAATGGAATTAGGAAATAGAAGGCCAGGAACTCAAGTTACATATTTCTTCTGCCCCCCTTCTTCAGTCTTCTTTCTGCAGACAGGTTTCTTCTGCTTAATCATAGGTTTTGCTTCTCATAATACTAGTTTCCATGTGACTTTTGTGTGTCAGTGTCAATTCGCCCACCAGCTCCCCCTCCTTTGCAGGACCTTTTCAGTCTAATATTTGTGTTTCTTGGTAAATTAGGGGTGGGAGTATAGGAGGAGGAAAGGCTGAAAAGAGAAGAAGGAAGAAATAGGAGGAAGGGAGAGAATATGTGATAGCAATTTTTACAGGCAAAGCGAGGTTTAGGGAAGTTGTGATTTGGCATCTAGGTTCACACAGCTAAGTGGTAGCCTAAACAGAACTTGAACCAAAAACTTTAGATTCCAAGATGTTTTTTCTACTGTGCCACCCTGCCTTTGTGAGCTGTCAAACAGGAAACATCTCTTATTTGCACATCATTCTTTTGTTTGGCACTTTGTTATTTTTCTTAGGGTTGACATCTTTCCTAAATATAAGATTAAATTTTTCCTTAATTTTATTGCCTGCACAATCTCCCTAGACTTCTCAAATACTGTCGTCAAGCTATACCCCAAATCTGTGCATCATTTTCAGACTCACTTGTTCCCTAGGCAAGAATCCAAACAGATTAAGATGTTTTGCCCTCTCCCACTTTTCTCAGCTGCCTAGTTTTCTCTGTTTTGCTCAGAGATTTTGTTCAAAGTTAAAATTGAAAAGCAATACTTTAAAACAAAGCCCTTTTAGCCTCTTGTTAAAAGGACCGTCTCTAAAATCCAAGTCTCTCTAGGCTTCAGACTAAAGGCAAAACAGCACTAGCCCTTAGTCAATAAAATAACATTTGGGGGCTCTTTATTCATATGTTTGAGGGCCTGCTGTATTGTATTCAAGCATACAAATACACTACTCAGAGAGTTTATAATCTAATGGTGGAAGCACATGGAAAAATACAAATGTAAATATAGGCAAAAGATAGTAAGTAGCGGACACCAGAGAGGTATAAGGAATCTACCCTGGTTGTGGGAGAAATAGAGGATGCCCCTGTCCTTAGAATAGGTGACCCCCTAAGTTGTCTCAGGATGAATATAAATTAGCTAAGCCACTAAGACAGCAGGGCTGGTTAAGTGCATGAGATGCAGTGAATAAGCAGAATGGGTGTTGGATGGTCCACTTGCATAAACTCTAACCATACCTACCTTTCCTGTGAAGGTGGAATGGTGACTAGTCAGAGACATTTTAACAGTTTTTTAGTTGAGTCAACCATGTGATTGACTTCAACCCTCATTGTCCATTTGGAGTAGAGGTATAACGGGCATTTGTTTAAAAGAAGTTAACAGTTAAAACCATTTTAACCATTTAAGTGTACAATTCAGTGGCATTAAGTACATTCACAGTGTTGTACAGCCATCGCCACTGTCCATTTTCAGAACTTTTTCATCATCCCAAATAGAAACTCTTCCTTCATTAAGCAATAACTCCCCATTTCCCGGTATCCTCTTCTTCCCAGCCCCTGGTAACTTCTCTGTTCTTGGTCTCTACTTTCTTTGCCTATTCTAAATACCTCATATAAATGGAATCCTACAATATTTGTCCTTTTTGTGACTGACTTATTTCACTTAATAGTTTGTCTTTAAGATTCACCTGTGTAGCATATGTCAGCAGTTCATTCCTTTTTATGGCTGAATAATATTCCATTGTATGTATTTGCTGCATTTTGTTTATCCATTCATATGTTGATGGACATTTGGGTTGTTTCCACCTCTTAACTGTTGTGAATAATGCTGCTGTGAACAATGGTGTACAAGTGTTTGAGTCCCACCTTTCACTTCTTATGGGTGTATACCTAAGAATGGGATTGCTAGAGCATATGGAAATTTATGTTTTACTTTTTGAGGAACAGCCAAACAGTTTTCCACAGGCTCTGCACCATTTTACATCCCCACCAACAGGGTTCCAGTTTCTCTATATCTGTGAGAACACTTGTTATTTTTCATTTCCTTAATAGTAGCTATTCATTGCCTATGCTTTTAAAAGTATACTGTTCTGCTTAACTGTTGTCAGTGTTTGGAGATAATTCCTGTCATTAAATTATTAGGCGTAGACCTGCCTTTTAGAGAAGCTATGTTTTTAAGATGCAAGGGAAAAAGATCAGTGGTTGTTGAAATGTAACATAAAGTCATTTATTTACTGATTTGTGCCAGTTACTTTGCTAGCTACTGGGGATTTAAAGACGGATAAAATACTTGGTTCTCTTTCAGGCCAGGGGGAGAGATTTAAGTATAATTATGGCAACATGCTAAAAGTTCTAAAGTAGAGGTATGTTTATAGTGTTCTGTACTGTGGAATCAACTGATGTAGTAATACCAGCGATTTGCCTGTTTCTCTTTTTTTGGTTTTACTTTTTCTTAGAAGGCTAGGGTTTAGAAGATGGGAAAGAGATAAGCAAAGCTAATAATGTTTCACAATAGGGTACCTTATTAGGATTCTCCAGGGAAACAAAACCATAGGGTATGTGTGTGTATACAAATATGTGTGTAGAGAGAAAGGGGATGGGGGAGGAGTTTTAAGGAATTGACTCCTGCACTTGTGGGGGCTAGGGATTCTGAAATACACAGGACACACCCACAGTGGAAATTCTGGCAGGAGTTGATGTTGACTCTGAAGGCAGAATGCTTTCCTCTTTGGAGGACCTCATTCTTTTTTCTTAAGGCCTTCAACTGATAGAATGAAGCCCATGCACATTGTGGAGGGTAATCTGCTTTACTCAAAGTCTTCTTCTGCTTGAAAAATACCTTCACAGCAACATCTAGACTGATGTTTGACCAAACAACTGGGCACCATAGTCTACCCAAATTGATAAGTAAAATTAACAGTCACAGATACTATTTGGTTCTTTGTTTTATAGTGAATTGTAGGATGGTAGGCATTTCTGGCTTTCCAACAGTTAAATGCCTTTAGCACCTCTTCCTAGTTATCATGTTAATGGGAAAAAACATCTCCACACAGTTCCAGTGCCCTCTGCCACTTTATTTAGAGCTTAGAAGTGGTCAGCAAGCATTGGCCTGCCAGATTCTCTGAGCACCCAAAAGGTGAAGAGGCATCATTCCTTTCTCAGTGTTACAAAGCTCTGCCTCCTCTTGAGTCTTGATACTGTGAGGTTTTTGTCCTGGCTAGTCATAATCCTCTACCAATTCAGTCTCATTCCAGACCAAATTCTTATATCACTCACACGTTCTCGGAGATCTTTAGACCTAGTTATTTGATAAACGTTATTAATTTTAAATGGTTAATATCTTTCCATCGTATTTGTACTTATATAGGGATACCTATATATTGCAAATCTATAAGTATGTAAAATAATAAGGCATTTAAAAATTATATTTATCCAGTGCTTCTCTTGATGTTCTTTGCCTGGAAGTCAGGTACTCTACATAGAAATGACATGTTATTGTTTCCGGTTAATAACCCTTCTCCCGAGCTTCCCTGGTGGCGCAGTCGTTGAGAGTCCGCCTGCCGATGCAGGGGATGCGGGTTCGTGCCCCAGTCCGGGAAGATCCCACATGCCGCGGAGTGGCTAGGCCCGTGAGCCATGGCCGCTGAACCTGCGCGTCCGGAGCCTGTGCTCTGCAGCAGGAGAGGCCACAACAGTGAGAGGAGAGGCCCGCGTACCGAAAACAAACAAACAAACAAAAAAACCCTTCGCCCCTCTGCCATTTGTAGAGTAGCCATTTGGGGAAATAGAAAATTCTGTATAACGTGGATGAGTAAGGCCTGGATATATAAGACCTCCTCATGTAGAGTCTTCAAGCTTAAAGGCCTTTAAGACATTATACAGTATGTGGTCTTCCAAAAATGCAGTATCTGAAGGACCTCAGAAGGATGAGGTTTTATCTTGTTTCTCCCACATTCACTCCTATTTTCAAGGAATTAAGTTCCATCATATATTAACAATTCATTCCAACGCTTAACAAAGCCCATTGTTGAGAAATTTTCTTAAAGTTTATTGCATTTATGTCATATCAGTTAGGCACAGTTGTATCAGTTGGAAGCGTCTAACTGGCATGTTGTTAATGTTGCAAAGGATTGTGATGCCCTATTCTGGCCAGGGGTGTGTAGTTAATTAATGATGTTCCCTACCAGCACTGTAAAGGAGCAGGCTGAACTACTAATTAGTTTTTATTGATCTTGATCACTACAAGGTATCTCTTTCCCATTCTGTCTTGTTCCACATTATAGGTATAAATACACCTTTGTACTTAAATTTTTTATTAGTTCAGTTTGAATGATGGCACAGCTTGGTAGCTCTGCCTTTTGCCCCAAACTCCAAGGACTTAACAGTGTCTGATTAGTGCAAATATTATTAAAATCATAAATAGTTTACAAATTAATCCAATGAAAAAATAGAGAAGAATGAAAATCAGCGCACAACAGTTGAAAGCATAAGTTGCCAAGTTTATTGAGATTCTGTTTTAAGATATCTAGTCATATACGTAAGTACACATATATAAAATTTATATTCTTAGGGAATTTTGGCTCTTTGAAGGGAGGCAAAAGTTTACGTCTATTAAAATATCAGAATTTGGTAGTAGAGCAGGCCAGCTCCGACTCAGATCCCAGCTCTGCTGCTTCCTGTCTGAAATATTAAGCAAGGCATATAAGCACTTAACCATTTTTTATTTTTTCATCTTTAAAGTTAGCTATGTAATACCTGTTTCATGATAGTGTTGCCATTGTCTGTGAGGTAATGTGTAGGAAAAAACTTTGTACCCTATAAAATTTTTGTGATAAATAGAATAAATATGATAGGAGTTCAGAATATAAATAGGTCTGGTTGGGTAAATCTCAGTTCATGATACGTGTAGCTTCATGAAGCCTATTCAAAGTGATTGTTTTTTAAACCTTCAGCACAAAATAGATGTCATTCACAGACCTTACCACCTCACCAGTGGTCACATAATTGGCAGTGGTCACATAATTGGTGAATTTCCTACATTCTCCTAGTTTTCTCTTCATTTTATTTCCAGCCAAGATATCTCTCCTGTGATACATTGTTTCAGTCATTCTTAACCACCACCTTAACTCTCTTATGACTTTGTCTTTCTGTCACATCTACCTTTTAATTTCTTATCTTGGAATAGTCCTATTTATTTTCTCCACTCTTACCCCATGAAAATGTGCTGCCCATTATTGGTGGCCACTAGTCATATGTGGCTATTTAAATTTAAATTAAGCAAAAGTAAATTAATTAATTTATTTTTTCATTTATTTATTCCTCTCCCTCTTTCCCCGCCCCTCTCCCCCCCCCCCCCCCCCCCCCGTGGCCCCTGCATTGGGAGCGTGGAGTCTTCACCATTAGACTGGCAGGGAAGTCCCAAGCAAAAGTAAATTTAAAAATTCAGTTCCACTTCCACAAAACTAACGTTAATGTTAAGATCACTAATAATCTCTTAAATATCAAACATATTATTCTAGTCCCCATTCCTATCCTACTGGACCGTTGCATTTAACACTGAGGATCACTGTCTTGGATACTCTTTTATTCTTAACTGCTTCTGTGACATCTCTTTTCAGGTTTCCCTGAAAAGATTTCTGCAGTTTTAATGGTGGATGGTTTTCCACAGTCTTCCTTTTTGGTGTTTTCTCTTTTCACTACTCATCCTAAGCAGTGTCATATTTCCAGTTGCTTTCACTGTCATTTAAAAACCCTGTCTTCTGAATCTTTAACTCTAGTCCAGACTTCCTTGCTACACTGTCATTCATTTAACATCTTTATTTAGCATCTTCTATGTGCCTGGCATTGTTTAGACAAAAATTTGTGTCCCCTTGGAGCTTAAATTCTAGAAGAGGCACAGTAGATAATAAATATAGTAATAAGTAAGTGGTACAGTATGATAGATGGTTTAATTACTGCTAGGCCAAAAGGAAAAGTAAAGCAAAGTAAGAGCAATTAGGCATGGAGAACGGAGAGGCAGGCTAGAGTATTGTGGTCCCTGTGGATGTCATTGAGAAGGTGAAACCCATATTTTCTACTGCCGACTGTGTTAAAGTTTCAGCACTCAAACCTTGTCTTTCTTCCTAATCATTCTGTATCCTGGCTAACGGTGTAACTGTATCTACCCGGTTTTGTTACTCAAATCAACATCCGGGAGTGTTTTAGGTTCCTCTCTTGCCCTTGTTGACCTCCAAAAATAGCTTAACATTGCATATGTCCATCCCATCCTCCTCATCTCTGTTGTAAGGCTTCCATCCTCATTTGGCTAGACTATTAGAGAGCTCTCCAAGTAGGGTCTTTCTGCTCACCTACTCCCTTGTCCTCATTCAATCTATGTCATTGTACTTAGAGTTCTCCACATAGGCCATACTGTTTCATCTGTCTGTGTCTATGTCTGCACATGCATTTCATTCACCCTGTCTTAAAAGCCCTTCTTTTCTGCTCTACCATAGCCTGGTAGGTGCCCTTGCGTTCTTGAAGTTTCAGCTCAAGAATCTAGGTACCCATCCATGCTTTCCTCAAGTCCCAACTCAGATATCCTTTTCTGTGATACCTTTCCTGATGTACCTAACTGGATTATCTTTCCCCACCTTCTTTTTCTCACCTCTGTATTATATGTAAAACTGTTTAATCTGTATTGCAGTGATTTGTGTATTAGTCTCTGTTCCTACAGGCTATAAGATCCTCAAGGGCAGAAACTCTTGTATGTATTGCCAGTCTCCTAGCATAGTAATTTTATACTTGGCATTCAAAAATCTTGTTGAATGAAATATATTTCTAATATGTTTAACTCAAAGGAGGAGCTCTTAGCCCACACTTACAGACTGTTTCAAACATAATTCCAACAAATTATCTAATCTGGTTTCCTCTACCACAGCAAATGAAAGGTCAAAATCAGAATTTTAAAAAGTATGATGATGGTAGATTGGGAGCTTGATAGCACAAGAGGTTACCAAAGAAACTAAAACGTAGTTACAACTCAAATTTTGTCTTTCTGGGACAGTTTGGTGTAGAGGCAATAATCCTTTATATCAATTGATAATTATGACTATATCATAACATAGTAATCAATAATGATATCTGTGAGTATTGACAAAAAGCTACAATTGTGTTTAATATGTTATTTAATGAAGGAACTCTAGAAATATTTTCAGAATTAGTAGGATTTTGATAAATTTTCTTATTTCTGTAAGTTATTTTAAAAACTAGCCCTCTTTTGGATATAAATTGTAATAAGCATTTGGCATGTCTCATTCAGTATATGTTCTCTTTTTTCTAATTAGATTTTCTAAGTAAGTTAAACTTACCCTTTTAGGAATAGCAAAGCAGTGATTGGAAATCTTGGTAAAGTACATTATGCATACTATCTTCCTTAACAGCCCTAGGTAATTAAGATGTTCTTGTATTTTGATACTTTTGAGTTGTAGTTTTAACTCCCTCCTTTTCTCTGAATAACTTAACACATTTGTCATGTATTTGCATTTGCTCTAGGCTCAATGAGAGGAACAAATACTTAACTTGGGGTCACATGATAAAAGACTAAGTCACTTGGAAGATCCAAGTCTGTCAAGTTACAGGACTTGTTGATTATTTCAACTTGGACTAGATTGTATTAATTCTTTCTGAGGAAAGAAAAGTGTGGTATAATAGGTCTCAAGTTTATAGGTTTATCATTTCCATGGCAGTATATTGGAAATAGTGAAAATCAGCCCCAGAACGTGTATGGCATGGTATTAATTTTAAAATTATATCATTTGCATTTTATACTTTAAAAATAAATGTTCACTCTGTATGATCAGAATAGTCGTTGACTAGGAATTACTTTTAGTAGATTACTTTCCAAAAAAATAGTATGCAAGCATATAATTTTATTTCCTTCTTAGGCTGAGCTCCTTCTCTCCCTCTTCACAAGGTAGGGTGAGACTGCCATAGGTGGAGGGCTCATCACGAGCAAGGAAGTTGCTTTTTTGTTGTTTTATTTTCTTAAACTTGGGCTGTTCTGAAAGAATATTTTCAGTTGCTCCTTTGGAAAACATTAACAGTTCTCAGGCCTTCCTGAGTTTGTTCAGTTTGTAAGTTTGAGGAAACTGCAGTTAGTAAATTGTGGTTGGCAGATGCTGTAAGCAGGTGACTCAATAGGTTGAACTCATGATGACTCAACTGTGTAAAAACCATGCTTTTAAATAGCTTGAAAGAAAAATTGTCTTCCAGACTTTTGAACTGCCATGAAAAGTTCAAAACTGTTATTAAAGATACCACGAAGAATATTAACATGTGGCTTTAGAAGGAAACACATTTCCCTTCAAGTGGTTTTAAAAGTTTTACTTAATTGTTGTTCTGATTTTTGCTCTGTGGTAATTCTGAGAGGCAAGGACACTTAGCAAGTTGTAGTTTAAAATGCAGAAATATTACAAGTCTGCATAAAGTGTATTCAGGAGAATATTTTTAAAAGGTCAGTTTCATTCAGTTGGGAGATTAGCAGAGAAACCCAAATGGTTATTGTTTTTAATTAATATAGTAAAAGTAATCTAGTTAGCTTTTTCTTTAACCTTGGTATAACTGAACAAATAAAAATAATGCAACATAAGTAGTCGCTTTCTTATGAATTGATGTAATAGGATGTTTATATTAATATAGTTTATCCCATTCCAAAATCCCATCTGAGATCTGATAAGTTACTTATCTGATAAATTATAGTTTTTGTTGTTTATGATATCCATTCCAAGTTTTGGAATACTGTATGCCTGTGAACTGACTTTATCTTAGCAAACATCATTTTCCATATTTAACAATAAAATAATTTGGTTAATTGGGTTTCCTTTCACTTTCTGTGGTCATGTCACTAATATCATAAGTAAAATATTGAAAACGCAGTAGAGAGTATTCAGATTTTTAATTCTGCCAGTGCATGGGTTGGAAAAAGGTTGTGGGAAGGGCTTTGACATTATGCAGACCCTTGCTAATTTAGCTTCCAGCCATGTGATTTGGGGTCAAATTACTTAATCTTTGAATGTTTCTTCATCTATAATATGGAGAGAATAATATCAGACTAGCAAAGGGTTTGTTAGGATTAGATGAGGTTAACATTTGTGAAGTGTTAACCTCTTCTGTCAGTTTAAGTTTTTTTTATTGTTTACAGTGTCAAGTAAATATGCTTATTAAATGGATACTTTTTAAAGGCTGAAAATAGATTCGTTTCATTAATCCTATGCAGTCAGTTTAGGATATATTTAAGCTATGTTGAAACAGGAGGATACCACTCATTTGAATTAACCAGAATCAACCAGGAATTATGAAATTATATATACACAGGACTTATCTATTGCTTTTAATTATGTACAAAATTGTAATATGTTTGTCTTTAAAAAGATTACATATGTGGAGAAGTTTTAAAATTAATCTTTTCTGTTTATATGTCATTAGCTTCTTTCTGTGTCACTGAGTTTGTGCTTACATAATCATTTTACTGACTGTTGTAGTCTATTGTATGAGTATATGATCAACTAAAAAAACTTTTTTCTATTTTAAAACACAGATCTTCCTTGTACATGCATTAATTTGTTTTGTTATTCATTTATTTGCTTAGATTACTCAAAAGTTCAATGTTGGGTAGAAGAGTATGTATTTTAAGATATTAAAACTATGAAAAACCTAATGTACAATGAGAAAGATATTGAGAAATATAGCTTTGGAGTGGATTGTTCAAAGCTTATGCAAAATTTTAATGAGAATACTACCACAAACAGTAATAATCCTATAAAAATAGTAGACTTTAAAAAGACATTTCTAATAAATAAAGTTAGGCAAATACAGTACTTTATCTTTAAGAGAAAGGGGGACGTTTGCTTGATATTAAGAATATGTAAGGAAGAGTTGAGATGGCTGGATTATGGAGTCAAAAATAAAATAAAAGAAAATTGGGGCAGTCTAATCAATATGAACTTCTAAGTCAGCATGCAGTTACATTAAACAAAGAATAATGTGGAATGGATGGCTATCATGTCTAGTGCTGTGTTCAGCTTTATTTTTATACTTAGTATTCAGCTGCTCATACTAGGTAGTGCAAAAATAAATAAATGGTATATGAACCACCAGTACTTCTGTGTTACACTGATATCATTCACCTATTTTCTACAAGTTCTTGTGAGCTAACATGAGTTGCAGAAACGTTCATTGTTTAAAAGAATAGGATGTATAGTCAAACTGCCTTTAAGAAAAGGTTTATTCCTCTCCCATGAATGATGTCGTAAATTTTTTAACTTTTCCAATCTGATTAACAGAAAAACTAATACATTTAAATTTGGTGGTTCTTGAAGATTGGTGAGACAGAGCTTTTTTTTTTTCCTCCAGAGTTTTAGTTTAATGTGGATAAATATAAAAGTGTCCAGTACTCTTGACTCTAAAATATTGATGTTTGGTTTATATACAGGGAATCAGATCCTAAATACATTATAATAATTTAAAATTCTACCTAAAACTTAAAATTTTAGCAATAATGAAAAATCTGGAAATTTTTAGGTTTTATCATATAATGTGTTGTGAAGAATCAAGTCACCAAAATTGACAGTACAAGATTTAGAATTATGTTAGGAACATTTAGAGACAACATAGCATTAATCTTATGTAATTGAGAATATCAGGTAAAATATTTGAAATATATTGATCATTTCTCCCAGTAATATTTGGAGACAATTTTGTGGCAGGATGTGGTGGTGCGTTTTCTTCCTCTTTAACCCTAATCGGTTTCTTTTTCAGAGTGTCACAAGGTCAGCCCTTGGAGGAAGTAGAGAAGCAAAGAAATTACTCTGTATTTGTCTCCCTGTTTGGATCCTCCCCTCCCTTGTTTTTTGTTTGTTTGCTTTTTTTTTTTTTTTTTGGTGGTACGCGGGCCTCTCACTGTTGTGGTCTCTTCCGTTGCGGAGCACAGGCTCGGGACGCGCAGGCCCAGCGGCCATGGCTCACGGGCCTAGCTGCTCCGCGGCATGTGGGATCTTCCCGGACCGGGGCACGAACCCGTATCCCCTGCATCGGCAGGCAGACTCTCAACCACTGCGCCACCAGGAAAGCCCTTGTTTGCTCTTTAAATGAATATCTTTTTTCCCTAGGACATAGTATAAATGAGATTATGTTAAATTACCTTATCATGGAGAAAACACTCAGTTTTCAGTCTTAACTTCAGATATAAGAACCATAGGATTAATGTTGGAACATTGTCTTTAGAAAATCTCTTCTTTTTCAATGCATGTTCCTATTTTTACCTTACTATGGAGTCCAGAGAAGTGGACAGTACCAACCTCTGTATATGAGTATAATTCTCATTGACCCAAAGGAGTAAATCTTATCTTTCAAAGTGGGTAATTTTTCTACAGTAAAATCAAGTCATTATTATATTTGGAGAGCTAAACATGGTACAGGAATGTATCAGGGAAATTGATGAAAAACCTTAAAAAATGAAAGCCTGTGAAAGCCTTAAAAAATGATTTATCTTAAAATATTTTTTCTCTGATAATGGAAAGGATTTGGTAATTGTTGTATTTTCCTATGCTTATGAATATACAGCCATCTATGGAAATAGAGTTTGCAGTCAATTTGCCAATGAATTGCATTGCATTGATTAGAAGGTTTTGATCTTCCTTTGTAATAGTATTTTATTTGTTCTTTCAAATCATGGGTAGGCAGTGACCACAGGCCAAATCAAACCCACTTCCCATTTTTTATAAGGCCTTTTACATTTTTAAACTGTTGAAAAAAACTCAAGAAGAATAATGTCATGACACCTGAACAATCTGTGAAATTCAGATTTCATATAATGCCAATAAACAAACTTCCATGCCCATTCATTTATATATTGTTTATGGTATTGTTTGGCTGCTTTTGGCACTACAGTAGCAGAATTGAGCCGTTGTGACAGAGATGTTATG
This sequence comes from Physeter macrocephalus, assembly GCF_002837175.3. Lineage (NCBI taxonomy): Eukaryota > Metazoa > Chordata > Mammalia > Artiodactyla > Physeteridae > Physeter > Physeter macrocephalus. Next base: position 16,008,612 of record NC_041233.1, on the reverse strand, counting down.
ACCTGCAAAGCCTAATGTTTTTACTCTTCGGCCTTTTAGAGGAAAAGTTTGCCAACTCTTGCTTTAAATCTTGAAAAATATGGAAGCCCTCAGTGGTAGTTGCATTTAATTAAACTGCAGATGGTTTAGACAACTGTGCTTTTTGAAGACCTCTATGGTAACTCTCAGACTTAATAAGTTTCCTATCTTAGTAAAGCCTTATTAACAAAGTGGGTTCTTTTATAAGTTATACAAGAATTGGCATAATAGCAATTGGCGTCACTCTTGACCTATATGGACCTAACATTCATGTTTTTCACTGTTGTCTAGCAACCCCAGGGATTTAAGGACAGGCAGTCATTTGTAGTTTTGCTGAAGCATGAATTTAAATAATGACTGTGCCAGAGTGGTGTGGCAAAGCATGTTCAGTCACCCAACCTGACATTTCAAGATACAGATAGTTTCTTTTATGATAACTCTTATAAAAATATAATCAACTGTGATTTTTATAGGGGAATTTATGTAATATAATTGCATTTAAATTGTCACCACAGAGGTCAAGGGCTTTATTGCAGGAGGAAAAATATTCTAAGACATACTCAGTATCAGTTTGAAAGCAGGCATTAGGTCATTGTCCATCAGATATTGTCCAAAGGGAGAGAAACTGCTCCAGTTTTATATTTCTTGTATCCTAAAGTAAAAGTCATCAGTTAAGACTTTAGAGCAAATCTCTTAAAATTATTAAGCCAGTCAACTCAGTCATCTTGATAGAAACTAACAACTGGTATATTATTACCTATTTCATGCCCCTGCTGGCTCTTCAGTCAGTATTTAAATCCGGAGGATGTGTAACAAAGAAAATATTTGTTGAAATAGTAAGGAGCACTTGATTATGGTAAGACACATTGTTCTTTATTATCTTAGAAAATGTGTTACATATACTTAGAGTGCTGTAATAATATTGCTATTCATTAAACCTAGTCAGGCATATCTGAATATTTTAGTACTAAGATCTTATTTTATTTTATTTTATTTTATTTTATTTTTGCGGTACACTGCCCTCTTACTGCCATGGCCTCTCCCGTTGCGGAGCACAGGCTCCGGACGCTCAGGCTCAGCGGCCATGGCTCACGGGCCCAGCCGCTCCGCGGCATGTGGGTCCCCCGGACCTGGGCACGAACCCCTGTCCCCTGCATCGGCAGGCGGACTCTCAACCACTGCGCCACCAGGGAAGCCCAAGATCTTATTTTTTATGTTATTGTACTTGTTACTGTTTCCCTTTGAACTGGGATGAAGTAGAGAATTGCTTGAAAATTAGGTTAGTACAGTAATCTTACTGTCACAGTACAGATTCCAACCTGATTTTAACTTCTATATTGATATTTTGAGGAATGCTGCTTTTTGATTTCATCATATTCTTCTGTACGTACGAGAAAAAGTCTGTATTTTGATCATCGCAGATGATCAGATGATCAGTTTTTAATTCAGGGTGGTGTTTAACCTAGAAGCACAGCATTTGGGAATTTGTAGGTCATGACTAAGTCACGTTGCCAAAGTGATTTGTCTTCTCTTTTATGCTTTCTGATTATAAGATTGCATGAGTTTAACATCCTAAGTCTTTTCTGTTTGATGAGTGTTAGACTCTTTTGATATGCGGAATTTCACATAGCCAATGAGGTTGTAGAATGATAACTTCCACCTAATGTTAATGTCTTTTGACCCATTCTGACTTAAGATAATGTTACCTTCATCTCTTCCATATAACGTAAAGAAATGTGTCAAATTTTGAAAGTTAGTGACAGAAAATAGTTTATTATTTATGCCTCTTCATTGTACTAGTTCAAGAGAAGCAGAGAACAGATGAAAAGAGACTGAGCTTTAGAGTCGCAGAACTAGATTCAAATGCTAGGTCTCTCCATCACATCCGGACTTTAACCATGGACCTCTCTGTGTATAGCATGTAAAAGGGGTATAATAATCACAGCTTTACAAAAATTGATAGTATGGAAAGCACCCGATGTCATATCTGTCATAGTAAATGCACAACCATGTTAGCTGTTTTTCTTTATTATTCTTTACATTAAGGTGCCACTAATGTTCAATTAAAGCTAATCTTTGTCTTTGCAAAAGGAGGAAAAGCACAGCACACAAGTGAACAATAAATATAGTCCAGAACTTCACTTAAGGCATCGTTTAGCACTTTTCCATGTTTTCTATGTTTCGTACAGCAGATCTTGCTGAACTGATTTTTTTCCCCATTAGTCATTTGCTGGAGGTTATAACTAGCAATGTAATTAATACATTGGATGGAGTTTATGGAGAAGAGAAGATTCACAGAGAGTGCTTATTCCTTCACTACATGGGTGATTTGGGGGTGGGGATTAATGAATACATATAATTTTAGTTATACAGTATGAAATTGCGGGGGATTACAGTTAATGAAAAGTACGGTGCAGGTAAATTGTTTTTAATCTCGTACAAGCTCAAGGCATAGTTTGTTTGTTAGTTGCATTCTGTGAAAGATAGTAAGCATTCATAACTAGTTTTTCATTAACAGATGCTCTTCTCTGTGAGTCTGCCTTATAGCCTTGTATCTGATTTTTTACACTTTCACAACATTATTCAGGTAAATAAATCGGGGAAAAAACCTCATTTGGCTACCTGCTAACAACTCTTAACAGGATTTGATCGTTTAGCCTTTTGTGAGCCTCTTTAAAATGGGAACGATGACCACAACTCAACAGAAATACCTCTAACTTACAAAGCACTTTATGTAGAGGAAGACTTCAGCAACAATATGATGATCATAATCAGGCATTGTATTGGGATAATTTTCATGGGTTTTAATTAATTTTGTGTAATGCAAGTCAGTCAGTACCACGGTTAATTTAGAATTGAACGTGTTAAAAGACTAGTTTCTGTAAATTTTTAAAAATCTTATTATAAAAATGTACTCATTAATATGAAAAGAGATATTATTAACCCTGCTTTATAGATGAGGAAATTGATACATAGAAATTTGAACTTACGTAAGGTTATTTCAGTGAGTAGACTGATATTATCAGCTTTTAATGGTATGCTTTTTTTTCCCTAGAAATGAGCGGGTCGTTGGTGAGAAGATACTTGTGGTCTAAGGATCTTGGAAATGTAGCTCATTATTTTAACCTGTTGAATAAATAAAATATAAATGTTGAGCAAATTTTACCTCTCAATAGCTTTAGTTATAAAATTTCAATACAGGGAACTGGATTTATAAATCATCCCTGTACTTGTCTGCAGTGTAATGGCAGCGCTGCTCTTACTCCTCCCCACGCCCGCCCCGGATATACAGGCTTGGGAGCAGTACACTATAGGAAATTTGATATAAGTCAGCTGTGACACCCATGTGATTGTAGATTGCACTTTTCTAGACAAGTACCTATCTTCTTCGAGCCAGTTAAATGTCTAGAGTAAGAGTAAGAAGAACAACTGTGATAAAGTTGGGTGTTGAGACTAGAGAAGACTCAGGTTGTGGAAACATAAAGCCAGAATTCAAATGTTTGAAGGACTGTCAGGTAGGAAAGTGATTAGGCTTGTGTTTGACTCCAAGGAGTTAAGCTTGGACCTGTGTATGGAAGTTAAAGTGAGAAAGATGTTAAAAGAACTTGGCATCTGTCAGAACTGTCTGGAAATGGTAGTGGTTTTCCTTGGGAAATAGAAAGTTTCCTGTGTTTTGTCTGTTATGGACTAGACTGTCACCTGGTGTGCATCAAGAGGGTTAGAGTCTGACCATGTATTTTCTGTTACTCAAATAATGAGATTAACTGAGTGTGCAGTGTATTATTAAAGTGGAGTGGAGAAAAGGGATTGCTAGGAAGTTTCTTTACGAAAAGGAAGATAATGTATGCATGGGCCTCCCCTGCCCCCCGCCACCCAAATGACAGATTTTAACTACTTTTTGCATAACACTTTTCCACTCTAGTATTTCCTTCTACTATAAAGCGGCATTTCTTTATATTTTACAAGGAGAACATAGTTGATAAGTGTAAAGGCCTTTACTTCTGTTTGTTGGTGTTCACTAAGTATAAACGAAATATCAGAGTGTTTACCGCAATGTTATTCCAAGAATACAGAGTAGTTCCTTAAAGCAGTGATGAGATGAGAAGGAAAGTGCTTTACTTGGATAAACTTTAGAAAAGAATGAAGTTTGACCTGCTTGATTTAGGGATTCTTTGTACTCTTCAGCCGCTTTTTGGCTTTTCTGTATTGCCAAATTATTTTTATTCACCAGATAAAAGTCCCTTCATGTAGCTCCTTTCTGTTCACTGGTTTCCATGATCTGCTAGTCCACTTTTAAAAGGGCCGCCCAATTGACAGTGCTGCTTTGTTGTTCTTCCCAGCTCTACTCTAGGGCTCCTGCCGCTGATCTCAAATGCAGGAGCAGCAGAGGTGCTTTGAGAGAGAACAGAATGTCAAAGAGTCCAGCGGGGGACCAACAGATTGTGGGAAACCATGTGACTGTGTGATTCACATCTCCAAGGAGAGAGAACCGGTTGTTTCTGTGTCTAGATCCACCCTGTTATGAGGATAATACCATCAATAATGTAATTTAAATTGCCTGGATGCTTTGACACTGGCTTGAAAAAATAAAACTTTTAGCAGTGAAGTTACTGGTCAGATGAGTTTGAGTAGAAGTGAATTTGATGACATTTAAATCAGTTTAAATCAAAAGACAGTGGATAATGACTTGTAGTTTAAAACTAATGTTTTAGGTATTATGGGGAGAGGGTAACTCATCTATGTATACATATATTGTCACTAAAATATTCAACTTGATTTGTTTGCTACCAACCTTAGATGACCTGAAGCTATTTGGTTTGTATATTGCTTCTAACAGTGAAACCCTTTAAAAGGTGATTTGTATAAGGCTTGCAGTTGGAAAACTTGTATGAGGCTTTCAGTTAGAAAACAAACAGTTCAAACAGAACAGTTTTAAATGAGTAAATTTCAAGTTTTGTCTTAAGGCATTTTTGTCTTATCATGGATTAATTTCTTAGGCTCCGTTGTTATGTTACTGCTAATGAACTATAACTTATGAATTTGCGTTTTTGTATACATTTAGATCAAGGAATTTTCTTCAGTCCTTAGAACGTTCAGGAGGAAATGTTGGTAGCATTAATGTTAGGACAGTGTAACATGGACCTTTCTTTTAATCTATAATTCTAGGACGACATAGACAGCCTAAACCCAGTTCTCAGGGACAACCCGCAACTTCAGGAAGAAGTGAAAGTCTGGGTAAAGGAACAAAAGGTTCAAGAGATTTTTATGCAAGGTAACTGTTTTGAAGTTATGCATTAATATATATATATATATATTTGGAAGTGGGCAATTTCTCATGTTTGGTTTTGTTGTTCAGTTATATGCAATACAAATAGAAGACCCAGTCTAATATTTTGAGTTATATACAGGCCAGGGAAAATAATAGCAAAATCAGAATAATTTCAATAGGAAATTGGTAACTTCACCAGTTATTGAGCTAATTTCACCACTAATTTGAGCTGAATGCCTGAAATGAAATTATAACCACACAGGTGTTTTGTTAATAGGAAAATTTCCATACTGCAGAATGCTTTAGGTGTGTCCTTCCTGGAGAAGGAAGCATTGTTTGCTGTGGAGGGTTGCCCAAAGCCACAGTTGATTTCCTTTGAAGAATGCTGTTGGTATCTGATAAAAGTGGCCTATTTCAGTTTGCCTTCCTCGGCAATGACCACAATACTAGTCTTAGTTTTGTTTCCTTTTTTTTAGTAAGTTACAGGTTTGTCTTCAAACCATTGAGATTTTATGATTCTTAGTGATTTCTTTTCCTGTCAGTAAAATCATATATTGAAAATGTAAGCTTTTTGTGAAATTGAACTGAAACCGCAACAATATGACGTGGATACATGGAGTATCGATATTTGGTTGAATGTTTTTAAAAAGGAATTTTGTTAAATACCCATGTTTATCTGGACCTCAACTTCCATGCCATTTAATTTAAGCATTGATAGAGATAATCTCAGTTGTGGCTGCCTTTCTTTGTATGGGTTTTTATAGCAGCAGATCATCTACTTTATTAAATTCTTCTTAGGCTAGATATTTTTAAACTTTTAATATGGAGAATTTGAAACATACAGAGAAATAGGCACATGGAAGTTCACCGAAATATTCTATCTCCTGGTTCCAACAACTTAAAATAAAACCTTGGTAGGTTCTGCCCCACCCGTACTCTCATTTATTTCTGTCAATTTTCAGACATTGCTGTGTTCTATTTTTAAACAAAGCCACCATACCATTATTATGCTGAAAAATTAATAGTTCCTTAATACCAAATACTGAATACTCAGGTTCAAGTTTCCATTTGTCTCATAAATGTCTTCATTGATTTTTCACAGGATTTATTTTTATGTTATTTATTTATTTTTAATCTGGGATCCAAAAAATGTCCACAGATTGAGTAGTGGATATGACCCGTCTGTCTCTTTTTTTCTTCCTTTCCTTTCAATTTATTTATTGAAGAAGCCAGGCTAATATTTTTTTAAAGTAACTTTTTTTTTCTTGTCATATTCTTAGAGGTGAAATCATTGAGGCAGTAATCCTTTCCATCCTAAGCAGAATTACGTGAGACTGACTCCAGATTGTGTGTGGTGGTAGAACAAGACAGTTAAGATGGTGTGCTGACGGGAATTGAAAATTGGTCATATTTGGAGTTATTCTATAAGCTATTACTATATTACATTCAGAAAAAATAATTTGGAGTCTTTTTCTTCCATAGTTAAAAATTCTAAGACTATAGTTTGTATAATAGATTACAGGTATGAATGTGTTTGATTTACAGGTAATATGGAATACTTTCTACAGATGTGTTATTTGATTTATATTTTAGACTGATATTAGCATAGATTTTTTTAAAAACTGTCAAACATTAAATCATTGATTGATATGTTAAATGTCTTAACTGTAGAAGAAAAGGCATCAATCTAGGAATCAGAAAAATAAATTCAGTTCTAGCTCTTTCACTTAAAAATTTATTTAACCTATCAACCTCACTTTCTTAATTTTTATAAACGGAAATATCTGAGAGTTTTTGAATAAGATTCAAAAGATTGAATAAGCATCTACAAATTGTGAAAGCATTTTGTAAATTGTTAATGTATAATACTATCATATTAATAAGGTGCACCAGATCACCCCCCCCACAGTTCTTATTAAACTTTCAAGTATTTGATACCATTTTAGTACCTGTGAATTGAAGAAATTTTTATCTCCATTCTCTTTTAAGACATATTTAAATATATACAGATATATATCTTTTATTATTTAATCATTACCTATTTTCTGAAGGATATCTGTATACATATATCGATATCATTTTAAAAAGTGAGTTTAATCCAAAAGTACACCAATATGGCATTTTAGTATTGTATTTATAAATTCAGTTAACAGTCTCTGCATGTTTTAAGACTTTGGCAGTTTTTCCTGTCACCGGAATCAAAATTTGTAGTTGCTTATGGTAAAGTTTTGGCAACTAGAAGGTTCATACATCAAGTTCCAAATTACTTTTCCATTTCATCCATGAAGTCATGTATGATGTGTGTTTTTTTTAAGGTCCTTATTCCTTGAATGGATACAGAGTGAGAGTATATAGACAAGACTCTGCCACCCAGTGGTTTACTGGCATAATTACTCATCATGATCTCTTCACTCGCACCATGATCGTTATGAATGATCAGGTAAATAGTCCAATTTTTGAAAAGAGATGGTTACAATTCACATATTCCATGGCTCTCCTCCGCCCCCCCCGCCCCCGCCCCGCAATGGATCAGTAGGTTGACACCAAATAATTTTCATCTCTAGGTGCAGTCATGTAATCCTAATAAATTCAAATGTGTCTGATGTTACATAGAGTTCACTTGAGGTCACAGCAAGATAGTGATGCCAAATTTATTTCAACCCTGATAAAATCAGTCCCTGAAATGGAGGCATCAAACTCTTATTTGTTTAGTCTTTTTTTTTTTTTATCAGTAGGTCAGCTAAAACTTTTCTAAAGTCTCAGCTTTTCTGCCCCTCCAGTAATAAAAATATTTCCCAAATGGTTTCTTTTCACGAATGAAAACTTTAATGCACACTGAAGTTCTTTTTACATCATATTCCAGAGTTGGGATGCTCCCTTAAGTTTTATAGCGAATATGGTGAATGTTAAGGATATGAATTTCATAGGGAGTTTTAAGTTAATAGTCTGAAAGTCTTAGTTTCACATCTTTTAAAGCTGTACTGTATTTACCCCCAGAAAATAGATATTTACACCTTCCTACCTGAGTGGATTGTGGAGGGTGTCTGAATAAATAAGAACCCCCTCTATAAACAATGCAGATGCTTTGGTTAAAATTCTAGTCAAAATGCTAAATAAGCTATATCATTTAATTTTATTTAATTTTTTTCCTTAAAAGCTAACAAACTTTGACCTCTCAGTGAAGCACAAAATTGCCTTTAGTTTTTAAAATAGTTCTTTCTTTAACCTGTCTTTAAAATTATTATTCATTTATATGATTTTTGTCCTTTTCTGCTTCCCATGCTCTACCTTCTTCTTCTTCTTCTTTTTTTTTTGGCCACACCATGCAGCTTTCAGGATCTTAGTTCCCCGGCCAGGGATTGAACCCAGGCCCCAGCAGTGAAAGCGCCAAGTCCCAACCACTGGATGCCAGGGAATTGCTGTCATGCTCTACCTTCTTGTTTTACTTTACAGCTGTTTTTTGAAAATTACTTTTTATTTTTGAAATACATTTTATGACTTGGCAATATACTCTTGAATAACTCTAATCCTTATTTTGCAAGGTATACTTGGAACAGATGTATTTCCTTTTTAATTTTTAGTTAGCGTGTGAAACAGTAGCCTTATCTTTAATGGTTAAAGTTGATTTATTGTAAGTCTGACAGTATCTCAAACTGATTTCTAAACATCTCTACTCAGTAAAGAAATTGTACCTAATATCACATTGGCTAGCTGATTGGATTTAATTTTTGTTCTTGTTTTGTGTCATGGATTAGGTACTAGAACCACAGAATGTCGATCCTTCTATGGTTCAAATGACCTTTCTAGATGATGTTGTTCACTCTTTGTTAAAAGGTGAAAATATTGGCATTACATCACGGCGAAGGTCTCGTGCCAGTCAAAATAGCAACACTGTTCACGTATGTATGTTGTTAGTGATGGATTATGGTAAAATATTTTCCCTTAAATTACTTAGGATCAGATAGTTGAACAATCATTGTTAATTGGTTATTTTTAGGGTCATTATACACGTGCCCAAGCAAATAGTCCCAGACCAGCAATGAACTCCCAAGCTGCTGTACCAAAACAGAATTCACACCAGCAACAAAGAAATATTCGTCCAAATAAGAGGAAGGGCTCAGATAGCAGTATTCCAGATGAAGAGAAGATGAAGGAGGAAAAATATGATTATATAGCACGAGGAGGTAGGATCCACCTTTTTTAAAGGGCATGAGAACATATAAAACAAAAATACATTTAAAATATACTTATTTAATATTAATTTGAAAGATAAAACTTCTTTTTTTTAAATCTTTTAGAAAATCCTAAAGGTAAAAACAAGCAGGTGATGAACAAAAGAAGGAAACCTGAGGAGGATGAAAAGAAATTAAATATGAAAAGACTACGAACCGACAATGTTTCAGACTTTTCTGAGAGCAGTGACTCAGAAAATTCAAATAAGAGAATAATAAATAATTCCTCAGAGCAGAAGCCAGAGAATGAGTTGAAAAATAAAAACACTTCAAAGATAAATGGAGAAGACGGAAAATCCCAGAATAATGAGAAGGCAGGAGAAGAGACACTAATAGATAGCCAGCCTCCCTGGGATCAAATACAGGAAGATAAAAAACACGAAGAAACAGAGAAACAGAAGTCTGTTGACTCTCAGATTCAAGAAAAAATGATTATCCGTTCGTCAGAACAGGCCACACTTTCTGATCGTAATTCTAATGATTTGCTTCTTCAGGAACGCAATATGGAGAAAACACACACAGTGGAATTATTACCAAAGGAGAAGTTTGTATCCAGACCACCCACACCAAAATGTGTTATTGATATTACGAATGACATTAATGCAGAAAAGGTGGCTCAGGAAAACTCAAGTATCTTTGGCCTTCAGACACTTCAGAAAATGGATCCTAACGTTAGTGATTCAAAACATTCAGTCACAAATACAAAATACTTGGAAACAGCAAACCAAGATTCTGACCAGAGCTGGGTCAGTGATGTAGTTAAAGTAGATTTAACCCAATCAAATGTTAGGAATGCTTCTTCAGGAAATGAAAACCTGAATATGGAAAAAGAGAAAAATCAGTATGTCTCTTATATATCTTCTCTAAGTGCAGTTTCTGTCACAGAAGATAAGCTGCATAAGCGAAGTCCACCCCCAGAAACTATAAAATTTAAACTTAATACTTCAGTAGATGCTCACAAGACAAAATCCAATCCCTCACCTGAAGTTGTTAAACCTAAAATTAACCATTCCCCTGATTCTGTAAAGTCTAAGTCCACTTTTGCAAACAGCCAAACTGCTGGTGAAAGAAGACTGGCAAATAAGATAGAACATGAGTTATCAAGATGCAGCTTTCATCCGGTTCCTAGTAGAGGCAGCACATTAGAAACTACAAAAAGCCCTCTTATCATTGATAAAAATGAGCATTTCACAGTTTACAGAGATCCTGCACTTGTCGGGTCAGATACAGGAGCTAATCACATTTCACCTTTCTTAAGCCAGCATCCTTTTCCTCTTCATTCTTCGTCCCATAGAACGTGTTTAAACCCAGGCACCCACCACCCTGCCTTGAGTCCCGCACCCCACTTGCTGGCTGGGTCGTCCAGTCAGACCCCACTGCCCGCCATTAGCGCTCACCCTCTGACTGGTGCCCCACACCACTCTGTTCATCCCCCCCATCTACTCCCTGCCGTGCTACCTGGAGTGCCTGCTGCCTCCTTGCTCGGGGGCCACCCACGCCTGGAGACTGCTCATGCCAGCAGCTTGAGCCACTTAGCACTAGCGCACCAGCAACAGCAACAGTTGTTACAGCACCAGTCACCTCACCTTCTTGGACAAGCCCACCCATCTGCTTCATATAATCAGCTTGGACTTTATCCAATTATTTGGCAATATCCAAATGGAACACATGCATACTCAGGACTTGGTCTGCCTTCTTCTAAGTGGGTTCACCCAGAAAATGCAGTTAATGCTGAATCTTCATTAAGGAGGGTAAGTTAAGCTGTGGTTTAACTCATGTCATATATTTATTAATCAACATATGTACAAGTGCTTTTTTCAATATCCCATTAATTTTTTAGATTTCTTATTATAAAATATGCTAGAATTTTTGAAACAGTTATTTTTCTAATTATGATGAAACTTTTGATGCTTAGTAACTTTGGAACTGTAAAGCTAAAATCTCAGAAAAGCCTATTTTTTTAAAAAGCCAATTTAAAGAAGTAAACCTCTTAAGTTGTTTCTAATATACTTAGTCTTCATAACTAATTATGGTATATATCCATAATTATTTTGCTCAGGTAAATTCCTAGAAGTGAAACTTCTGGATATAAAATTTATGTAAAATTGTAAGGCTCTTGATACGTATAATCAAGTTATTCTTAAAAGACAAATTGTTATATTTCCCAGTTAGATACATTATATTGATGTATACTACAAGCTATGACTCTTCTAAGCCCCTAGTTCTCTTCAGGGTGCCGAGGCTGGAGAATCCTGATATTTGGGAGTGAAGTTGGGGCTGAGAGTCTCTCTGCCTGACAAAAGTATTGCTGAAGGTGGGGGACGGGGCTCTTTCTTCTTCCTTCATGCGCTGTGTGGTTTTTCCAGCCAGATTAATTTCCATGCTAAGAAATGGTTGTTGAGGGCATTACCAGCCCCATTCTGAAAACTGGGGGATTGGGTGTCACTGGTAAACTCTAGGAGGCAACTTAATCCTTGGCATGGACCAGGATGCTCTTCAGGTATTCCCCAGAATCTTTCAAAACACATTTTATTTATTTATTTTTATTGTGGGAAAAGCCACAACATTAAATTTATTTAACCATTCTAAAGTGTACAGTTTAGTAGTGTTAAGTATATACACATTGTTGTGCAACAGATATCTGGAACTCTTTAATCTTGCAAATCTGAAACTCTGCCCATGAAACACTAATTCCCCTTCCCCCTAAGTTCTTGATGCCCACCTTTCTACTTTCTGTCTCTGATTGTCTGCTTTAGATACTTCATTTGAGTGGACTCATACAGTATTTCATGTAGCATAATGTCCTCAAAGTTCATCCATGTTGTAGCATGTAACAGGATTTCCTTCTTTTTTAAGCTGAGTAATATTCTGTTATATGTATATAGGTATATACAGGTACCCTTGTAATCTGTATAACTTCAGATTTCTGGATCTTGTAGAATTGAGACCTTATTTTAAACATATATTTGAATGATCCTATGTACATGTATATATATATATTTTTTTTTCTTGTGTGAGGTTTATGTATATTTTTAATCTAAGAAATTTTATAGCAGCATATCTTTGGTGTGATATTGCTTTCGCATTATCTTTTGTTGTTGTTGTTGTGGTACGCGGGCCTCTCACTGTTGTGGCCTCTCCCGTTGCGGAGCACAGGCTCCGGACACGCAGGCTCAGCAGTCATGGCTCACGGACCCAGCCGCGCCGCGGCATGTGGGGTCTTCCCGGGCCGGGGCACGAACCCGTGTCCCCTGCGTCGGCAGGCGGACTCTCAACCACTGCGCCACCAGGGAAGCCGCATTATCATTTTGAGATGTAAAATGTATTCCCTTTGGTAAAACTAAAGGATTGTATTTTCCCAATATCTGATTCAACACAGTATAACTCAACAAAGCATTTTCTGGAAGAATTTCAGTGAGTCATAGTATAGAAACAGTCCATAAGCATGTAATTAGATAGTTGTAAGTCTCAACATAGAGGTCAATGTCACCAGATATTCACTATGAGAAAGGCAGCATGTTGATATTAAAAAAATTAATTTTGTTGTACCTCCACACCTCCAAGTTTAATGGTCCAACAGCATCTATAGCTTATAGTGAAATGGAGTACAAATGGGCCTTGAAAATGTAATTTTCTGCCAAATCTAAATAAATTATGACATTGGAAAAATTATTTTTGACAAAAAAATTGGCAAATAAACTTGATGAAATCTGGTGAAATGTATTTTAGCAACATGTTTTCTGTTTTTTTCTATTAGCAGCATATAGTCTTTTGGTGTTAGAATCTTAGGGAGTCTTAAAAGCTAGGTTCTCTACATCATTTGTAAGTTAAAGGCAATGATTTCAAGATCTGCAATCAGTAAATAAATTTCTGGAAATAACTTTTTTTTTTTGGCAACGCCGCACAGCATGCAGGATATTAGTTCCCCAACCAGGGATCAAACCCATGCCCGCTGCAGTGGAAGTGCAGAGTCCTAACCACTGGACTGCCAGGGAATTCCCTGGAAATAACTGTTTTAATGCTGATTGATTTTTTTTTCATCATATGGAAAAATCCATATAACTATGTTAGTTACTTATTTGTCTGGATGTTTCTCATAAAATACTTAATAAATATACTGCTGTATTAGTATGTCACATACTTCATAAATATACTACTATTAAAGTTCTGCTGTGATACTGTGTTTAGCTTTTTCTAGTAACTGAAGGATGATTTAAAAAAATTTTTTTGATAGAATTCTCCCAGTCCTTGGTTACATCAGCCTACCCCTGTGACCTCAGCAGATGGTATTGGATTACTTAGCCACATTCCTGTCAGACCTTCCAGTGCAGAGCCTCATCGGCCTCTTAAAATTACAGCACATTCCAGTCCACCATTGACAAAATGTTTAGTAGATCATCATAAAGAGTAAGTTCACCAATGCTTAAAACTTGTCTTTTATAGTTTTTCTTAATTCAGTTTATAAATAGATAATTTTAACAAATGTCTTAAAACTAGGCTGAATAATAAGTACTATTCTTCTGTTTTTATATTCCTTTAATTTTCTTAATAATATTATAGCACATGCAAAGTTGTGTTTCACTTTTATGATAGAATAGTAACGCATAGAAGCTATATTTGCATTATACAAGAAAAAGTGTTTACAGAAACTTTCATGTATTTTCTTTGCAGAGAATTGGAGAGGAAAGCTTTTATTGAACCATTGCGTTCTGTTGCATCCACATCAGCCAAAAATGACCTGGATCTAAATAGGTCACAGACGGGAAAAGATGGTCACTTGCATAGGCATTTTGTGGATCCTGTATTGAATCAATTACAGAGACCACCCCAGGAGACTGGAGAGAGATTAAACAAATATAAGGAGGAACACCGTCGAATTCTTCAAGAAAGTATTGACGTTGCTCCCTTTACAACTAAAATCAAGGGGCTTGAGGGTGAGAGAGAGAATTATTCCAGAGTAGCATCATCATCTTCTAGCCCTAAAAGTCATGTCATCAAACAAGACAAAGATGTAGAATGTTCAGTATCAGATCTTTATAAGATGAAGCATTCAGTGCCTCAGAGTTTGCCTCAAAGTAACTATTTCACTACATTGTCTAATAGTGTAGTCAATGAACCACCAAGGTCATACCCCTCCAAAGAGGTTTCAAATATTTACACTGAAAAACAGAGTAATACCCTTGGAGCAGCAGCAGCTAATCCGCAGACTCTGACTTCATTTATATCATCTCTTTCAAAGCCTCCACCTTTGATTAAACACCAACCGGAAAGTGAAGTAAACTTAGTAGGCAAGATACCAGAACATCTTCCCCATCAAATTGCTGCTCACTCAGTAACAACTTTCAGAAATGACTGTAGGAGTCCTACTCATTTGACAGTTTCTTCTACAAATACACTCCGGAGTATGCCTGCTTTACATAGAGCACCCGTATTTCACCCACCAATCCATCATAGCCTGGAGAGAAAGGAAAGCAGCTATAGTAGCCTTTCCCCTCCAACATTAACTCCAGTGTTGCCCGTAAATGCTGGTGGGAAGGTTCAAGAATCACAAAAGCCTCCAACTCTGATTCCTGAGCCTAAAGACACTCAGGCAAATTTTAAGAGTTCTTCTGAACAGAGTTTGACAGAAATGTGGAAATCTAATAATAACCTCAGCAAAGAGAAAGCTGAATGGCATGTGGAGAAAAGCAGCGGAAAGTCACAGGCTGCTATGGCATCTGTCATTGTACGTCCACCTTCTAGTACAAAACTTGATAGCATGCCAGCAATGCAGTTAGCTTCCAAAGATCGAGTTAGTGAAAGATCTTCAATTGGGGCAAATCAAACAGATTGCCTTAAATCAGCAGAAGCTGGAGAGAGTGGAAGAATCATTCTGCCAAGTGTGAATTCAGACAGTGCTCACATAAAATCCGAAAAAAACTTTCAGGCTGTCTCACAGGGCAGTGTTCCCAGTTCAGTCATGTCTGCTGTAAATACAATGTGTAATACCAAAACGGATATATTCACATCTGCTGCCACTACCACCAGTGTTTCCAGCTGGGGTGGTTCAGAAATAATTTACTCTTTATCAAATACCATTTTGGCCTCTAAATCTTTAGAATGTACCTCTTCGAAAAGTGTCAGTCATTCAGTGGCTCAGACACTAGAATGCAGGGTCAGCACGACAGCTCCAGTTACACCAGCCAGTAGTAAGACAGGAAGTGCTGTTCAATCCAGCTCTGGGTTCTCAGGCACAACTGATTTTATCCATTTAAAAAAGCACAAGGCAGCACTGGCTGCAGCTCAGTATAAAAGTAGTAATGTCAGTGAGACTGAGCCTAATGCTGTGAAAAATCAGACATCTTCAGCCTCCCCTCTCTTGGATAGCACTGTAGTCTGTAGTACAATTAACAAAGCAAACTCTGTAGGAAATGGGCAAGCATCCCAGACGAGTCAACCAAACTACCATACTAAACTGAAAAAGGCCTGGCTTACAAGACATTCAGAAGAAGATAAAAATACTAATAAAATGGAAAATTCAGGGAATTCTGTATCAGAAATTATTAAGCCATGTTCTGTCAATTTAATAGCCTCTACATCGAATGATCTGCAAAATAGTGTAGATAGTAAGATCATAGTTGATAAATTTGTAAAAGATGATAAAGTCAATAGGAGAAAAGCCAAACGAACTTATGAATCTGGCTCTGAAAGTGGAGATTCAGATGAAAGTGAAAGCAAATCAGAGCAAAGGACTAAAAGGCAACCTAAGCCAACTTACAAAAAGAAGCAAAATGATCTTCAGAAGAGAAAAGGTGAAATAGAAGAAGATTTAAAACCCAATGGGGTTCTCAGCAGGAGTGCCAAAGAAAAAAGTAAATTGAAGTTGCAGAGCAACAATAATAGTGGTAAGTAAATTAATTACTTTTTTATCTCAAGTAAAATGGGCTGTAAGTTCTTGCAGTAATGGTGGTGTTCTCTAAAAATTAGAGAGCTTAAAGGCATCTTTGACTTCATTTGTATGCACTGGTGTAATGTATGTGCTCATTGACTTCATTTCTACATTCTTCATTTCTACAAGTACCCTATAAGAGGAAATCAGGGAAGACCTATCAATATTTCTCCATTTTCAAGAGACTTGTAGAAATATGTTTTTACATAGCACTCAGGTTGGCAAAAACCCAGTGTGTAATTTAGTAGTTATTCAGAATTTTGACCATTTCTAAAAATTGTCAAAAGGCAGTTATAGCTATACACTAAAAGTGGATTTCTAATACAGGCATACGTTGTTTTATTGTGCTTTCCAGATATATTGTCTTTTTTTTTTTTTTTTTTTTTAAGCAAATTGAAGGTTGTGGCAACCTTGTGTCAGGAAAGTCTGTCGGCACCATTTTTCCAACAGCATTTGCTCACTTCGTGCCTCTGTCATATTTTGGTAATTCAGACTTTTCCATCGTTACTGTATAGTATGTGTTTCAGTGATCTGTAATCAGTGGCCTTTGATGTTACTATTGAAAAAAGATTACAACTCACTGAAGGCTGAGATGTTGGTTAGCCTTTTTCAGCAATAAACTATTTTTAAATTAAAGTTCATGCATAGTTTTTTAGACATAATGCTGTTGCACACTTAATAGACTGCGTTATAGTGTAAACCTAACTTTTATGTGAACTGGGAAACAAGAAAATTTGTGTACTTTATGGTGGTGGTCTGAAACTGAACCCAAACTATCTCCAAGGTATGCCTGTATTAGGTAGGTATTTACCTATAACAAGATAATAGTTGAAAAAGAATTCCTATTCACAAAAACTTGCTTTAAGTTCCACTTTTAGAAGAGAACTACTTCAAAGTAGTGTGGATGTAGCCCATATCTCACCCTTTGTCATCTGGAGAAAAATTGAAAACTTAAAAAAAAGAAGAAAACAATGAAATTACCTTCTATTTAACTAATAATGCTACTCATTCAAGCAGTCCTTAACAGTGGGTAAAAGTTAAATAAAAATGGGACTGGTGCTTTTGTTTGTTCATTTCTATATTCAAGAAGAACTTCCATAATAAGTAAAAGTTTCAAAACTGATGATATTTATATTTCATTTGTGGCTACAACAGGGCAGAATAAGTGATACTTGCCAGTAATATTCACTATAAAGTATTTCTGTATGTTTTTACTCTAGAAGTAGTTTTTCTCAGTTTGCTTATTTTTTTTTAGGTACGTTGCACAAGGCAGAAAGCAGTTAATAGTTTCACTATATCCATGTATTCATCCACATACAATATATGAAATGTCTGTGACAATGTGGACATTCAAGAAGTACTGTAACCAGCATTTGGATGCTTGAAGGCTCTTATTTGGGCCTTTTTACTGAATGAGGTTTTTTCCACATGCCTGTGTGGAAACCAGAGGCAAAGTGAAGGAGAGAAAAACAGGAGGATGGAATCGTAGAAAAGGACAGTCAGAAAGTGAAAGAACAAAGGAAAACAATCTCAACTAGAGACAGGCTGACAGACTGAAATGCAAACATAGTAAGAAGAAAGAAAGAGAGGGAGATTGACAACGAAGGATACAGGATACGTGCCATTTATTTGAGTGTTGGATTGCATACTGTGTTGTAATGTGTTCTGCTTACTTCCCCAGTGAATTCAAGAAGCTTAGTGTGGTCAATAATTGTTTCTCTTTTGTTTCACAAAACATTTCTTTTGGTGTCGAGTATTCAAATACTGGAGTTAAACTTAACAGAAAACAGAAATAGGACTCTTCCAGCTTTTAACACTTAGAATATTCTTGAGAAGTTAAATTTATAAAATTAACTCTTAATGAAGTACATATTCTGTTTTCATTTTGAGACTGTGTATGTACACGTTCCCAAGTAAGTTTTAAGACAAAGACTGGAATCAGCACCTCCCCCTCCAAGTTGTAATGCTTAGTCAAATCTCCCCTACATAGTAAATAACATTTAGCATCAGACAGGCTATTTTAAGTCCCATTTATTCCCAAGTCCAAAGTAATATTAAGTGACTATTAAATGCCATCTGTTAATTATGGGCAGAGTTGACTTGCTTTTGTTCTGGGCTATCTAGAAAAGTTCTCTAAATTGGGAGTTCATAAATTCTAAACCTGAGTGGATTATCTCCCTCATGGATTAAATATGATCTTTATCCTTTTAATGTTCATTGGGGTTGTCATCAGTCATAGTCAGTCGAAAAGAGTTAAGTCTGCACTTAGAGAATGTAATATGATTGCATAGACTATTATACATGTATAATTAATACACAAATACGCATATCATAGTTTTTAGTACATTCTAAAGCCAAGTACAATAGAATTTGCTTTATCTGCTGTTTTAGAAAATCTTCATATCTGCTGCCTTTTGTTACTGATAATTAAAAGTTGGATGCTTTTCCGCAACTAATTTTTTTACATCATTTTATGTACTGAAATTTCCCATCAGATTTAAATGTAAGTCCTGTGACACACAAAATCAGCGGTTTAACTGTTAGCAGAGTTCATTTCTATATCTCAAAAAATATTTTTATGGTGAAGGCATATCAGAGGTTAAAGGTTAGCATGTATTTTTCTCTTATTTTCTTCCTCAGTTTTCTGTTGCTAGAGCAGCTGCTTTGAGGATTTACTGATAGAGAACTAAGGTTGAAAATGTTCTTCTGGTATAAAGGAAGAAGAAATATCCATTGAGTTAGGTATTTTTTGTTGACTAAGTGTCTAAATCTCAAACTTTTAGATTTTAGATGTTACCAATAAATTACATACATAGAATTGAAAAATGGAGTTTTATTTATTGTACAAATAATATTACAGTAAAGTTCATAAAAGGAGTTAGGCATAGTCATGTTTGGCCTAGTCTAGAAGCAAAAAATATAATATCTAAAACAGTCTACATGACCTGGACCTTCATATCTTTATAATTCATTCATTTTTTTAAAAAGGTCTAAGTGTCCATTTCATGTCACAGAACTGAGAGTTGCTTTGAAATGCCTGGTTCTTTCTTTATAATACTATTTAAATTGTTCATAATAGTATGGTTATCCATACTCTTTGAACTGTTCCATTGCTTGGAATGTAAAAGCATATTGGTTAATGGTCGTTTTCTAGTCTAAATAGAAAGATTTCATTTAGTTTATTCTAGTGTAATAAATTAAAAAGTAAATAAATGATTGGAAATAATATAACAAAGATTTATCAGCAGTGTACTACTGTTCATTCTGACTTCAAGAAGCTCTGAATTTTTTTATACAGTCCATAGGAGAAATCTGTCTTATACACAATGGAGGAAATAACAAGCGTTTTACACAAGCCTTCTGGAAACATTTTTATTCCATAAGTGGTATGTGTACCCACATACGTGTTTCTCTAGTGGATTAAGCCAAATGGCTCCTTGCCCTAAATTAGAGAAAGAAGAGGGGAGAACATGTAATTGTAAAAGAACCAGGCAGCAGTCATAGAAGTGCTTAATAACTGGAGCCTATTTCAAATGGGCCACCCTGGAATTTAAACACAGCACTTCCTATGTTAAGATGTATGTGATCTTGCTGTAATTGTACTACGTATGCTATCAACAGGTAAGTTAATAGTGAGAGCTCAGAACAAGACTTCTGCTGTATCTTATGCAAGAATTATATAATCTCAGGAGAACTCTTGAACTGCCTCTGATCCGCAAAATGGGTATGATTAGTAAACACAAGGGTAGGAAATTCAATATATTCATTCAACATGATAGAAATAACAAACTATGTAAATCTCAGGTCTGGCATATAGCTACATAAATATGGGCAGTATAAGTACACTGATAGGTGTCAACAAATACTTGCTTGTCCCAACGTGCTTTTAAGTGAATATATTTTTTAAAATTGAATAGGCTACATTTAACTTATATACAATATAATGTTTTGAGTTCTTGCTGCTCTATAGATGACTAATTACTTGAGCCCGTGTTATTACAACAGTTAAGTTCAAGTTAATGAACGTGATGGAGCAATGATGCAAAAGTATAGTAAATAAATTAATTTTTTTCCTGCAAGTATTAAATTATATAGTGCGTTTGAGTTTTGTTTTTCTTTAGACTTCTCTGATTCCTTTTTTCTTTATACCATCAATAAAGACAGGCAGGTTAATATTGGCTTTTTTCTTTTACATCCTTCAAACCCTTTGATTTTTCTAAAAGATACTACTTCTATCAAACATTGATACCAAATGAAGGGCATTATAATAAGGGAGAGATATTAGGAGAAAAATCTTAGCTCCTCTTCCCACAAATACAGTGTGATAAAATCGAAATTTGTCTTGATCCGCATTTACCTTTGGAGAATCAGATTAAGTATTTCAAAACTATAAATATATTGAAACTAGCCTGTAGTTTCTGGAAGTATTAACTTTTGGTCTTTAGGTCCTTCCTGTGCATCTTAAAAGAGCCTCCTCCTACATATAACAAATTTCTGTGTAGAAGAGTTGCATTTTTATCTATAGATTTACATAGAAAATGAATGATTATCATGTTTGCTACTATACAAATATGAATATTGAGTATGTGAAGATTTCAGTCAGCTGGAAAATTTACTTACGTCTGCATTTCCATTATACTGACATTAAGAGTTTATTTGGTTAGTAGAATAGTAAATAGAAATGCTGCTGTGGACTTTTTAGTTATTAATGAGTACCTTGAACTATAATATCTCTTTTCTACAATCTTAATATATGATCACAGTTGTATAATTGACTTGAACTGGGTTTTTTTTTTTGCCTTTATTCTCAGTGATCTTTAATTAATTTGAATATTATCTCAAGGAGTTTACCTTTCTAAAAAGTTATAATCTTGCTAATACTTTCCTACTGCTTTTACAGCTGGCATCCCTCGTTCAGTATTAAAAGACTGGCGTAAAGTCAAGAAGCTGAAGCAAACTGGGGAATCCTTTTTACAGGATGACTCCTGCTGTGAGATAGGGCCTAATTTGCAAAAGTGCCGAGAATGTAGACTTATTCGGAGTAAGAAGGGGGAAGAACCAACTCACTCACCAGTGTTTTGTAGATTTTACTACTTTAGACGGTAAGTTGAAAATAGGTAATTGGAAAATATGGTAATAGGATGTTGGAAATTGTACTGTCATTCTGAGGGTCTTTTGGAGGTGGGAATGAGGCTTTGAGCCTCTGTGTTTCTGAAGCATTATAAAAAGCATTATAAAAAGACACTAAACTTTTTGTGTGCCAAATTTAACAATAGTTAACTGTTAGACTAAATTCGTATTCACACTGCTACTTGTTTTCATACGACCTTTCTCTTCTGAGAGATTTATTATTCCTTAGTGAGAAAATGTTAATATTTTTTCTAAATTATAGGAAACAGCAGTTTAAGTATTTTTTTATTTATATAAAACAATGTCACATTTATATCTGTGCATTAGCCACAATAAAAGTCTATAAATCTAGGTAAACAATCTAGGCATTAAGCTAAAGTCATTATGTTACATTACAGATACCCATACTTCGGGTTTGGTTTTGTTTTTTTAAATTTATTTATTTTTGGCTGCATTGGGTTTTGGTTGCTGTGTGCCGGCCTTCTCTAGTTGTGGTGAGCAGGGGTTACTCTTCATTGCAGTGTGCGGGCTTCTCATTGCGGTGGCTTCTCTTATTGCAGAGCACAGGCTCTAGGCATGCGGGCTTACGTAGTTGCGGCTCGCAGGCTCTAGAGCACAGGCTCAGTAGTTGTGGCGTACAGGCTTAGTTGCTCCGCAGCACGTGGGATCTTCCCGGACCAGGGCTCAAACCTGTGTCCCCTGCATTGGCAGGTGGATTCTTAACCACTGCGCCACCAGGGAAGCCCATTTTGGGGGTTTTTTATTTTAATTTTTATTGGAGTATAGATACCCATACTTTTGTTAAACATATGTAGCTATAAAAATATGAGTTATAAAATGACAAGAAGGATTTGTTAGTAGCACGTCACATTTCACAGGTTTTGTGGTAAATATAAAAACAACTTAATAGTTGTTATGGGCTTCTCCGGTGGCACAGTGGTTAAGAATCCACCTGCCAATGCAGGGGACACGGGTTTGAGCCCTTGTCCGGGAAGATCCCACATGCCGCGGAGCAACTAAGCCCGTGTGCCACAACTACTGAGCCTGCGCTCTACAGCCTACGAGCCACAACTGCGGAGCCCGTGCTCCACAACAAGAGAAGCCACCGCAATGAGAAGCCCGCACACCACAACGAAGAGTAGCCCCCGCTCACCACAACTAGAGAAAGCCCGCACGCAGCAACGAAGACCCAACACTGCCAAAAATAAATAAATAAAATAAATAAATTTTTTTAAAGTTATTAACTTATATACTACTGTAATATTAATATTACTAAATAATATTTTAATACTAAAAATTTATAGACTTATAAGAGTTTAAAGAATAGCTGGGTAGCCCAGCCAGTAGAAACTAGTTAGTTTCTCAGATTCTAGAATCAGCCATTCCTGGATTTTGGTTCCAGCTCTGTCCTTAGTTCCTGTGTGACTTTATTAACTGTAGTAGGACTACAGCTAAGCCTGTCTCATCTACATCATATGAATGATAGTGGTACCTAACTCACAGAGATTTCATGACGATGAAATTAGAATAAAGTACACAGAGCTCTTAGCATAGTACCAAGCATGTATGGAATGCACCTATGATGTTGCCTGCAATTATTTTCCTAATCATCATCATCTTCTTCCTAAGAAGTTACAAGGCACTTTGCTGTGGCAAATAAATGTACTATGCTGGTGGCCCAGTAGAGACCCCAAAAATATGTATTGGCAGAAACAGAGCATTTCTTCTTTACTTCATGGTTTTTCTAGCCAACAATCCCCAAAGAACAGACAACTTCAAAGAATAGTTATAGAAGGTAGTGCACATGGAAGTACAGAAAAGGTGGAAAAGGAATCAGAAGGAAAGTAGGTTTGACGAGATAAGAAAACCTTTGGAAAAGTTTTAAGGAAGGAAAGGTAGACATAACACAAAGCTGAAATAAGATGATGGGTTGTCATGAAAGGAGAAAGGTTTTTTTTTAAGAAAAAGAAGGAAAGGTAATAAAGGTATAGGAAGAAGTGGTAAAAGGAATGTTGTTGGTATTGTCCATTTGAAAAATACAGGCTGATTTGTAATGTACTTCTGATAGCCCCTCTTTGAGAGTAAAGAGAGTAAGTTCAAAGACAGTTGAGAAATAACCGTCAGCCTGTAGGAGAATGGCAATTTTGCCTTCCATTTACCTTAAACTTCTCTGAATTGAGTGGTTACATAAATTGGATATCAGAAGTAAGAGAAGGAAGTAAGCGCAGTAATTGAGTTCCTAATATACTATTAAGAATTTCAGTTTTGTTCCTCCAAATCATGTTAATGAAGTGTCATTTTAATTGGTGAAGAAAATGGGTTTTTTTTGTTTTTTATTTATTTTTGGCTGCATTGGGTCTTCGTTGCTACGCGCAGGCTTTCTCTAGTTGCGGCGCGAGTGGGGGCTACTCCTTGTTGCGGTGTGCAGGCTTCTCATTGCAGTGGCTTCTCTTGTCACGGAGCACAGGCTCTAAGCACGCAGGCTTCAGTGCTCCGCGGCGTGTGGGATCTTCCTGGACCAGGGCTTGAACCAGTGTCTCCTGCATTGGCATGCAGATTCTTAACCACTGCGCCACCAGGGAAGCCCAAGAAAATGTATTTTTTAATTTAGCATTTTTTTTTTTTTTTTTAAATCTCAGTGAGTCTTAAGGTAATTTACGATATTTTCAGCTTTAGAGGGTGCTGGCTTAGATTATGTATAAAATAACTGCATTGCTTAAGGCAGCATTCGGCAAACATTTTAACTTATTTCCTCATGAAACACTTGGACAGTTTTCATTTGACTGGAGTTAAATAGTTAAGTATAAGTGATAGGTAAAATCTTATTTCTTGAAATAACCTAAAATTGGTGCCACTGCATTGCCATTTATGTAGCACTGTAGGAGTCAAAAGTTGGTTAAATTTTATTAATAAAGTTTGTATATATAAAGAACCACTCTATTCTCATGTTTTTTAATTGTAAATTTATATATTTATAATGTAGTATAAAAATTAAATTAATTATACATTTACAACTTTTAAAACCTGGACTTGTGTCTTGTTGTCTAATGCTTTTATGTTTTAATGTTTCAGATTGTCTTTTAGTAAAAATGGAGTGGTTAGAATAGATGGCTTCTCTTCTCCTGACCAATATGATGATGAAGCTATGAGTCTATGGACACATGAAAATTATGAAGATGATGAAGTAGACATAGAAACTTCAAAATACATCTTGGATATAATAGGTGATAAGTTCTGTCAGTTAGTAACATCTGAAAAAACAGCTTTGTCCTGGGTGAAAAAGGATGGTAAGGAAGTTAAATACTTAGAACATGCAACTATACACATTTTATTTTAAGAATTTATCTTTGGAATATGTTTTATCTGTGGGAGAAGTCCTTAATCTTACCTAGGCTTGTTTACTTTTAATTTTGATAATGACACTTTTATGTGCAAATGTACCTATATGTAATTAAGGTAACATATTTTCCAACTGAGGTTGAATTGAATGGATTAGCAATTTGTGAAATTACAATAGCATTTTGGTATTTCTGCCATTATGACATAACTGAGCACGATAAAGACACTTTGGATGTGAAATTGGGAAACTTCAGCATCTGCCATATAAAGACATAATCCATCCCAATTATTTAAGCTTTTTATCTCGTGTGATTCATCACAGTCTTTGGAGTTAGATAGACTTACATTTGTATCTCAACTTTATTCCTTGTTTAACTGTATGAAATGGGAATGATAACTACATCATAGGTTTGTTTTTAAAGCAGTTATATTTACTAAGTAAAGCACCTAACATACTAGGTGCTCAAAATGTTAGCTTTTTTTCCCTCCCATCCCTTAAGTCAGTAGTTCGTCCCCCAGGGGACATTTTGCAATAACTCAAGACATTTTTGGTTGCATAACTGAAAGGTGTTGGGGGTATAGAGAATTAGCATCTGTAGGTGGAGCCCCAGATGCCACTGCGCAAGGTAGCCGCCCACAAAAGAGAACTATTCATCCAAATATCAAGGGCGCCAGGATTGAGAAACCCTCCATTAGATGTAAGTCTTCTGAAGAGAATTACTAGTTACATCAAGAAATCTGCTATTGATGGTTAATTAATAAATCCTTCAAAGTTTTTGGTTTGCCTTTAAATTTTTGTTTTTGTGCATTTCAGTGAAAATTGTATGGAAAAGAGCATGTTTGCCTTTAAATTTTTATTTCCCTGTATTTCAGCCAAAATTGCCTGGAAAAGAGCAGTGAGAGGAGTCCGGGAGATGTGTGATGCGTGTGAAGCAACATTGTTTAACATTCATTGGGTTTGTCAGAAATGTGGATTTGTGGTCTGCTTAGATTGTTACAAGGCAAAGGAAAGGAAGAGTTCTAGAGGTTAGTTATAACTTCATATAAATTGAAATTGTTTTTTAGGACCATTCATCTGGAAAATTAGATGAATTAGATGAGTTTTTTCCCTGCCTTCCTTAATTATGAATATATTACATTAAGGAAGTTTTATGAAGCTTATGTTTAAAAAAGGAGTTAACCACAGTTTATTAAAATAGCCAGATTTTCTACAATAAAACTGCATCTACATCTTTTTAGCCTGATTAGTAGATCTATTCTCTCATTTCAATCAGATTAATGCAGCCCAAATTTAGGTTAGGCTTTGCTGCTTTCAGATTCCACTGTGTCACAGCCTGAAGTGTCTTATAGAACCTGTTTATTATACAGTCAAGCACATAAGTCACAATTGCATACTTACTAGGGTGAATTGATTTCTCTAAAAATTGGTCCATAAACTTTAAATCCAAATGTTCAAGAATATGCTACCACTAGCACCATTTATCCCCTAGTTAGAAAATGAAGAAGTCTTTATTATATATGAAAACAGCCTTTGAAATGATTATTTCTAATTTCTAGAGAAGTAAAATGGCACAAAACAGTGTTCTGCATGTTAATACATTTGGAAGATAATAGTTTAAAAAGAAGGTAACTAATTGTACCTTTTGTCATGGTACAAGTGTTTTAGAAAAAGTTCCATCAAAGGCAGTTAAGGAAGTAGCTACTTAAATACTGGTAACCTGAAGGTTTTGGGGGTAAAGTGTTAATGAGAGGATTCAAACTGTGGAAGTATTAGAAGTAAAATCATGTTTAGTGATAGACTATTTATCCAGTATCTAAAAGCAGTAAATGTCATTTTCATTCCAGGCAGCTCTTTTTCAAAGTAGTATGTCAGATAGATGAACCATGATTTAGCCATCAGTATCTTTTCCACTGATAGGATTACTAAAACCTGGCCCTTTCTAACCCTTTTTCTTTTACACCCAGCGTTTACCAAAGAGACTTGAGCAAGTGGGAGAGCATCTACAGCTAGTTGTTTCTGTGATATGCAAAAGATACATGAGTAAAATGTAAAACCATAATAAGGAATGCATTTTAGGCAGTTAAATATCTTCAAAACCCTAAAAATCTATTTGGGTATTTTTGGTTGATAGAAGAACTAGCTGCAGTGTTATAAAACTTCATTCCTTTTTACTGGTTCCATGTTACTTTAATTTTCCCTTTGCCAAATTAAAAAGAAATTAATTTTAATGTATTATACTTTGTTATATTGTATGCATATATAAGCATGACTTTTTTTAAAACAAGATAGGGTATGCATAATAAACCTAATAGTTGTATTGCTGTCGGTTATCATAGTACTATTAATTTTTAAAGTATAGTCTGTCAGTCACCATATTGTTTTTTTAAGTATAACTATATGCCTTGAGTTGTATTCTGTGTTATATATATATATATATATATTCTTATTTCACTGATAAATATTGTAATAAGCTCACATTGAGTAGGTTATAGCTTTATATAGTGGTAACTAAACCTAGTGTCTAAAATATAACTAGTTAGAGAACATTTACAAGTTACTATGTAGGTTTTGTAGGGAAAGTCAGAATGCTTTTAAAGAAAACCAGTTTTAGGCTAGATTTGAATTTTATTTCCTCTGAAACTTTTCATGAAATAGTTTTAGATTTTTTTTTTTTTTTTTTTTTTTTTTTTTTTGCGGTACGCGGGCCTGCGGAGCACAGACTCCGGACGCGCAGGCTCAGCGGCCATGGCTTACGGGCCCAGTCGCTCCGCGGCAGGTGGGGTCCT
>NC_041233.1:15967902-15979361 GCF_002837175.3 Physeter macrocephalus | reverse complement strand
TTTGCGGTACGCGGGCCTGCGGAGCACAGACTCCGGACGCGCAGGCTCAGCGGCCATGGCTTACGGGCCCAGCCGCTCCGCGGCATGTGGGATCCTCCCAGACCGGGGCACGAACCCGTGTCCCCTGCATCGGCAGGCGGACTCTCAACCACTGCGCCACCGGGGAAGCCCAGTTCTAGATTTTTTTATGCTGAATTTAATGAGCTTTTTGATACTTACTGAAGCTCTTACAGCCACGTCATAGATAAGTAGTTATCTATCTCATTAAATTTATAGAATAAGATGTCCTTGAGATCAAGGTGTTGAATATTTTTCGTTTGTATGATATGCCTCATGCTATCCCTTAATATATTGACTCTTCCAGGTATGGAGCCTTATTGCAGTAATGGCAATTAAATACTGTCTTACCAAGTTGAGGCTTTTCACATGTCTTGTGACAGTTCGTGTCTTTGACCCATTAGAAAAAAGTGAGTTGGCAGTAGCCTCAAACTTTTGAGTCTAATGTGCTAAGATCAGGCAAAAGCCCTGTTTGTCACAAAAAGCTAAGAGTAAAAAATTAGCTACAGGGAAGATTGAGGTGACTAATACATTAATGAGACTAAAGAATGGTCATTTTACAAAAGGCTAGTAACATTGTATCTGTTTTGTATCATGTTTTTATAAAATTCTCAGAATAGTGGAACTTTTTTTTTTAAGAAGCAAACACATGAAGCCTACCATTGACATTTTACATAATTGCTAAACTCTTTATATGTAAGCCATCAATTTTATAATTCTAAAGGATGCTATATAATGCTATAATATAAAAGTACATATGTTACTATCTTACAGATAAAGAACTGTATGCTTGGATGAAGTGTGTGAAGGGACAGCCTCACGATCACAAACATTTAATGCCAACTCAAATTATACCTGGTTCTGGTAAGTATAAATATACGTTATTTTTTGGCTGCACTGGGTCTTCGTTGCTGTGTGCAGGCTTTCTCTAGTTGTGGCGAGTGGGGGCTACTCTTGGTTACAGTGCACAGGCTTCTCATTGTGGTGGCTTCTCTTGTTGCGCAGCACGGGCTCTAGGCACGCAGGCTTCAGTATTTGTGGCACTCGGGCTCAGTAGTTGTGGCTCACGGGCTCTAGAGTGCAGGCTCAGTAGTTGTGGCGCTTGGGCTTAGCTGTTCCGTGACACGTGGGATCTTCCCGGGCCAGGGCTTGAATCCGTGTCCCCTGCACTGGCAGGCGGATTCTTAACCACTGAGCCACCAGGGAAGCCCTAAATATACATTATTGACTTAGTAGTGTAACAGGTCTTTGTTGTTCCAGATTACTTAGAAGTATGTCATAGTAGTAGAAAGAAGTGGTAAGGTTTATGTAATCTTGAATTGTTCTTGCTCTGTTCTTAGAATCCTGTGTAATAAAGTTAGCAGGATAAGCCCAGACGCAGTGATGAAGAAAGCCTTAGAGGAACCATTTTAGAAGGGGAAAACTGGGAATTCTCTGGCAGTCCAGTGGTTAGGGCTCCACACTTCCACTGCAGGGGGCACAGGTTTGATCTCTAGACGGGGAACCAAGATCCCACAAGCCACACCGTGCAGCCAGAAAAAGGGGGGTTGTGGGGCAGGGAGACCAGAGTGTAATGAAAAAGCATATTAGATGTATTTATTACAGGTTATTCTACTTTTTTTTGTTTTTTTGAGCATAATGAGTTTTGATTATAGAGGTAAAAGAAAAGAATAGAGAATATGAATTTGGTTGAATGATCAAACCTGAAATAGATGGAAGGGATGAAGGAAAAAATGGAAGAAAAGTTGAAAAGGCACAGAAAACCTCCACAAGAAAAACAAAAAATTATTATAATCTTAACTAGTGATGATCTTTTTATTAACCATTATATTTTGTAGTCTTGACAGATCTTCTAGATGCGATGCACACTCTTAGAGAAAAATATGGTATTAAATCCCATTGTCATTGTACTAACAAACAGAATATACAAGTTGGAAATTTTTCTGCTGTGAATGGTGTGTCTCAAGTGAGTAAAAATCTCTATTCAAATAAAATTCATGGTTAAATTAATCAGCTTTGATATTTGAAATCCAATTTAGGACTTGTGTTTTATAAATTACGTTTCCTGTGTTACTGTATAAATGTAACCTCTATTTTTAACTCTGAATAATTGAAGAAATAGTTTTTTAAAAATTCAACTGTTCTACCTTTGTAGGTTTTACAGAATGTTCTTAATCACAGTAATAAAATTTCTCTGTGCATGCCTGAGTCTCAGCAGCAAAATACCCCTCAGAAGCCAGAGAGTAATGGCAACAGCAGCCCAGAGAGTGATGTAAGCACAGACAGCAAGTTAGCTCCTCCAGAATCCCAGTCTCCACTACACTGGCTAGCCGACCTTGCAGAGCAAAAGGCCAGAGAGGAAAAAAAAGGTAAACCTAATTTATTATCTAATAAAGAATTGTAATCAACAGTGTAGTATTATACATTAACGTACTACTGTTCACTTAGAACAATTTACTTTTGTCTTTTGCACTCATTGTGGCTTAGGTTTTAACATTTGTCTTTTCTTACTAGGAACTCGACTTCCTGTGATCTTATCAAAGTTAGTTACAGAATCATCTGTAGATGAGCATATCAATAAAGACACCAGGGCCATAGATTTGTAACTTACCTACACCTTCTCCCCGTCTTAGCTATATAGCAGTTTTCCTTTGTGACAGGTGCAAACTCACCTACATGTATAAAACACTGAGGAAGGCCTTTTCATATTCAAACTCTTTGACTCCTGAAGGATCTAACCCATCCTCTGGTGTGTGTTCAGGTGAATAAATGACTAGTGCTACAGTTTTCATCTCTCACTGTAAAATGTAGGATGCCAGCTTTGTCTGTACTTTAGCAGCATGTTTAATTTTATTTGAACTTTGTAAAATGTTTTATTTCAGAAAACAAAGAATTTGCCCTTGAAAAGCAAATTAAAGAAGAGAGAGAACAAGACAACCCTGATTCTCCCAATAGCAGAACATCACCTCCTGTGTCCCAGAATAATGAACAAGGCTCAACATTACGAGATTTGCTGACCACAACAGCTGGCAAGCTACGTGTGGGTTCTACAGATGCTGGCATTGCCTTTGCACCAGTTTATTCAATGGGAACCCCCGTGAGTGAGATGCCAGATTTTTGGATTTCATATGGGCCTTAAATTTAGATTTGGGGTCTTGGCTGTGAACTACACAATAAATAGATGCACATGAAATCAAATATACCAAATTACTAAGCATGTTCCTATTTGCATTATAATTCTCATAACTTAAAAGCCAGAGATTTTGTTCTTTTCCCAGGTGAAAAGGGTTGCGGAGGGGCATTTTGATTCCAAAAGAGCCCTAACATACTCCTTCAGAATTTGAAAACCATGTATCTAGTTGGGTGGGGGGGGGGGGGGCAGGGAATGACATGGATGTGAATGTTTTGTTACTTAAAATATTTAGACATCAATTTTTGCTTTAATTATTCACCAAAAAAAATTTAAAAAATAAAAACAGAAAAATTGCATAGGTAGAAATTTTTAGTGGCTTTTAAAAGTATTTGGGAGAGTGAACCTATTTGTTCCCTCTGCCCCAGTCCTAAAACAGTATAAAAGGTAGGAAGGCCACACTTCTAGTTTCTGCACATCCGGCGGTTTCTCACATGGAGACCACCCTACTTCTGCTTCCCACTGTCAGGATTAGTGTAGGGACTAGAGATCCGTATCCATTGACATGATTCTTGAAGCCAGATACATTGTTTGTGTTGGTTGCTTGCTATGTAATAGTAAATAAAAGCAAAAGTTTCCAAATGTAATCACTTCCCCTGAAAATATAATTTTTTTTCCTTATTAGAGTGGTAAAAGTGGAAGGACTATGCCAAACATTCTTGATGACATAATTGCTTCAGTTGTTGAAAACAAAATTCCACCAAATAAAGCCTCTAAGATAAATGTAAAACCAGAGCTCAAAGAAGAACCTAAAGAAAACAGAAAACCTGCCATGGATGAAAACAATAAATTGTACAGTGATATACCACATTCTTGGATCTGTGAGAAGCATATTCTGTGGCTTAAGGATTATAAAAATATTAATAATTGGAAGCTTTTCAAAGAGTGTTGGAAACATGGACAAGTGAGTATTTTAAGCTGGTTTTAGTATGCTCTGAGTGGAACTAAAGCTGGTTGAGTAGGAAAAATGGTTTTCTTCTTAGGATTAGAAAGAAAGGGGAAAGATAATACTTGACACATTTGGGTTGGAAGATACCAAAAACACCAAAAAAGTTACCAGAATGATTGTTTCTGAATTCTTATTTTTTGGCCAGATTTATATGAATTAACAGGGAAGCATGGATTATTTGATGTTATAATTTCAATTTGTTAGCAGACTTTTAATAAAGCCATATATTCACAAAGTTTGGTATCACCTTCCTTTTTTTACATTTGTATTTTAAGTTCAGTTAACAGATTCATTTCTGCTATCACAGTGTTAACAGTAAAAGCAGTTTTCCTGAAGTGATGAGAAGTGTAGATGTTTTTGCCTTTAATATTTACCTATAGAACATTTATTTATAAGTTAGTTCATCAAATCTTGAACGACAAACTCCATTATTTAATTTGGCTCAAATAAAAATGATTTTCTGTTTGACCAGAGTTTTGATATAATAATGTTTGATACACATTTCAGATGGTGATTTACTACATTAGTGCACAAATTAGGATTTTGCATGACTTGGTATTATCTTCAGTTTTTTTCTTGCATTCTGGAAAACATCATTGCTATTTTACTTCATTTTTTTCATTCAACAGAGAGTTATTGAGCACCTAATAAAATCTAGTCTTTGTGTTGGCCATTAAGGATATAAAAATGAGTACATCATGTAAAAATGAGTAAGAACCATTTTCGTACAATGGTTCTTAATCCTTTTAGGTCTCTAGTCCTTTGTAAAATCCAGTGACAGCTTGGTTCCTCAACCTAGGAAAAATACACAGCCATGCATTGCATATACACGGTATTTAGCATATATTTTTTTGGTTGGCTCTCCCTTGAAGCCCTGATGCCATTGCTGCGTCACAATTTAGACGACTTAAATTTGTGTAGGCTTAAACAGTCTCATAAATAAATACTTTTATAAATACGTTACATGTTCTCAGAACTTTGTTTAAGGTACTGTGGAAACCTAAAAGAGTGAATGAATAAGCTAGAGTACTAATTCAAAAGGGCTAGTATGAATTGATGTCTCAGGGCTTAAGTGAAGGTTTTATAGATGGACAAGAGGTTGGCAATAAAAAGGATCGGGTGTTTGGGGAACTGTTCATTAGCTTTGTTTACCTGACTTCAGTAAGAGTTCTGTGGGGTAATGATGGGGAAATGAGGTGGTTACAGTTTTGATTATGAGGGGCCTTTATATCTTGCTAAAGAGTTTGAACTTGGGGGCTTCCCTGGTGGCGCAGTGGTTGCGCATCCGCCTGCCGATGCAGGGGAACCGGGTTCACGCCCCGGTCCGGGAGGATCCCACATGCCGCGGAGCGGCTGGGCCCGTATGCCATGGCCGCTGAGCCTGCGCGTCCGGAGCCTGTGCTCCGCAACGGGAGAGGCCACAGCAGAGGGAGGCCTGCATACCACAAAAAAAAAAAAAAAAAAAAAAAAAAAAGAGTTTGAACTTGATCCTGTAGGTGACAGTTTCAATTGAAGAATCAAAGTACTCAGATTGACTTTTTAAATTGAAGTATAGTTGAGGTACAATATTATGTAAGTTACAGGTGTACAATACAGTGATCCACATTTTTTAAAGGTTATACCCTATTTATAGTTATTATAAATATTGGCTGTATTCCCTGTGTTGTACAGATCGACATTTTAAAATAACTGACAGCAAAGCAGATTGGAAGTTGAATTGGAGGGGAATAAGACCAGAGGCAAGGAGTCAAATTAGGAAGGCTTTCAGTATTTCAGGAAGATGATAATGATGATAGTAGCCTAAGAATTCTGCTTTAGAATATTCTGATTTATTAGTTAACGTGCCTCTATAATTTTTTTTTTAATTTTACTTTTCCCAAGCTGCTGGTTACCAAAATCAGAAGTGGCTCAGGGCTGGATGGGAGTGTTACTGGATGGGCATCATAAGGGCTAGGAGTTAACATGGGACTTGTCAGCAATAGTTAATTATCTAATAGCTGAACCTGTTTTAATAGTTGGATATATTATTAGCCCATTGAAAGGAAGTTTAATGTTGCAGTTACCCAAGTGCTTAACCAAACTTCTTAGGGTGGTTTTTGCTGTTGTATTTTTCTTTTCTTTTGAGATATCTTTTTGTGATAACAACCCTAGCTTGAGGTTATTCTGCACTTATCGTGCCTCAAATTTGATTATCTTGTGAGTTTTAAGAGTACTTAAAAATAACATCTTTTACAAGAGACTCTTATGTCACAACTTTGTGTTCTCTTTTACTTTTCATTTATAATAAAGAAATTAAAAAAAAAAGAAACCTAAGAATAATGCATCAGATTGCCTTTAGAGGTCTTTTTTTTTACATGGGCATTGGAGTTTTAAAACCACAAATCTTCAGTTGTTGGTTTTTGGGTTAGAGAGCCTTGAGGAAATTTGAATTCATGTGATTTCAAAGGAGAGATTCACTTTCAGGGAATTGGTCATTCGACTTGAAATTTATTGTTGTGCTTGGTTGTTAAATATTTTTAATATTTTTATTTGTCATGATCCTTGTAGAGGTAAAGAATGTGTTTTAAGTGATATAAAATCAGAATGTATAAAAATTATGTTTTAATCCCAAGGACTCTGTATTTTATTTTAAAATCTTACATATATTGCATATTAAAAAATCTTATTTACATATATTACATATGTACAAATATATAAGGCTATGTTTTGTCTATAAAAAGGAGTCCCTGGTGGCGCAGTGGTTGAGAATCCGCCTGCCGATGCAGGGAGCACGGGTTCATGCCCCGGTCCGGGAAGATCCCACATGCCGCGGAGTGGCTGGGCCCGTGAGCCATGGCCGCTGAGCCTGCGTGTCCGGAGCCTGTGCTCCGCAACGGGAGAGGCCACAGCAGTGAGAGGCCCGCGTACCACACACAAAAAAAAAAGGAGTCTGTAAATAAAACATATTTATATTGCGTAGAAATGAAATTTTTAGTATAGCCTTTCAGACTCTTTCTTTGAAAATATATTGTGAACATCTTTCCAGGTCAGGGACTATTTTTGAAAGCCTCTTTTATTCTCACAATTTGTCATTAGTCCTAAAATTCAACATGTTAACCGTCTGTTGTATGTGTGTGTAAAATCAAATTTTGGAAGTGTCCATATACCTTTTAACTTTTCTTTATCTGTCTATCTGTTTATTTATAAGCCTGCAGTGGTTTCTGGTGTGCATAAGAAAATGAACATTAGCTTGTGGAAGGCGGACTCAATTAGTCTTGATTTTGGAGACCACCAGGCTGATCTCCTGAACTGCAAAGACAGCATTATTTCAAATGCCAATGTTAAGGAATTCTGGGATGGTTTTGAAGAAGTTTCAAGTATGTTGTTTTTTGTTTCTTTGTTTTACTGTTTTCTTAAACATTTCCCCCCAAAATGATAAATTGTTTAATCTTTGAAATGTCTGCATTACTTTGTTGTCTAGTAAAAAAGAACAAGTACTTGGAAGTAGGAGCCTGGGTCCTATTCCTGGCTCTCCCCCTCATTTCCTTTAACCATAAAGAAGTCATTTAGGAATTCCCTGGCGGTCCAGTGGTTAGGACTCAGCACTTTCACTGCCGAGGCCCGGGTTCATTCCCTGGTCAGGGAACTAAGATCCTGCAAGCAAGCCACACGGTGCAGCCAAAAAAAAAAAGTCATTTATACTATGTTTCCATATGTCATATTCAATATATTAATATTCCTGGGGAATAGTTTTGGCAACACCCAAAACATTTGAAACTTGAATAACATACTTTATGTAAAACATTTTGAAAAAGTAAAAGTAAAAATGTAAGACTGTAATTTTAATTTTAATAAAAATTGTAAAGACTTTTTTTAAAGAATTTTATGGCGATATTACAGATATCTATGTTCATAAGGAACAAACATCTTAATACTACATGAATACATAAGAAATAAAAGTCCATAAGCAAGCATTCTTTACCTACTGTACAATAATAGAGGTATTCATTCATTTTACATTTCTTCCTTCCTCTAAACATTAAAAAAAATAAAAAGACAGATTATCTTTTGAATAATCAATTGCATTCTTATAGAACGGCAAAAAACGAAAGGTGGAGAAACAGTTGTTTTAAAACTGAAAGATTGCCCTTCAGGAGAAGACTTCAAGACTATGATGCCAGCAAGGTATGTATGTCTTTTTATAGTTGTTATTTTGACTCTTGGGCTTTTGAGGTTGAGCTGAGATTATCCCCAGAAGTGGGATAATGAACTACAAATGTGAGCTTTAGGCAGTATCCTCCTCACTTAAAAATAAGTAATGAAAAAGAAAGTCTGAGCAGGGGGAAGTCTTCATTACGGCAGTAAAGAAGAGAATGCTGTCAAAGAAGAGGAGGCCCCATTTGGGACCTCTCTTCTCTTTGGTGCTTTCAATTTGCTGTGTTTAGGGAAAGAGAATTGCGGTTTTAGTCAGTATCACTTCTGTTCTTTGCTTATGCATGTATTATGCATTCATTTAAACTTTGAATGAAGTCAAGGAAAGTGTTAACTGTTAAAGGCCTTAAGGAAAGTTTAACAACTTGAACATTTATGTATTTGAAAGCACTTAAGAATGTAAACCTTTATTCAAAAGAAGTCAATGTTATTCTTCAGATATGAGGATCTTTTAAAAAGCCTGCCATTGCCAGAATATTGTAATCCAGAAGGAAAATTCAATTTGGCCTCTCATTTGCCAGGATTTTTTGTACGCCCTGATCTAGGACCCAGGTTGTGCAGTGCTTATGGTAAGTATATATTTGCATTTCTATCAACTTGGAGTATATGGAAGTTTAACTTCCTTCCAAAGATAAATTATCTAATCATTTTTAGATTCTGCTAAATCCGTTCCTTTAATAATCCATTGAAATCTTTTTCTGAGTCAAGCAGTGTATATTAGGTATTAATAGCTAATATATAGTTAAGTACCTGCTCATTCCTTACAAAATATAGTTACATTTTCTATTAATTTGATTTTTACGGTACATTTCATGGATTGTGATATTTTGTGGGCAGGTTTTAGAATAAGGAGACTAAAACTCAAATTACAATTAACAATTTCCTCATAGAGCTGATTTTGGAAGGAATATCTAGGATATATAAAGTGTTATGCTAAATAAAATTTTATTTTATACACAGGTGTAGCTGCTGCTAAAGATCATGATATAGGAACAACAAATCTACATGTTGAAGTTTCTGATGTTGTAAATATTCTAGTCTATGTTGGCATAGCAAAAGGAAATGGCATTCTCTCAAAAGCAGGTAAAGAAACTTAAAGAATAGTGGTCTTTGGAATAACAGTTGAATAACCACACACAATAGTATTATCCAGAATGTCAGCCTCTGAGATAACATCAAAGATTCCCCCAAAAATTGCAGTGGATATTGGGATATTCTAATATTTATTTGGAGGCGTGATTAATTTACCTGGCTTTTTTTTTTTTTTTGAACACAAAAGGAATTTTAATTTTAAAAGTGAATTTTTTTTAATTTGCTCATTTCCTATTATTAAATGTTGGGTTTATGAAAA
The DNA here is from genome assembly GCF_002837175.3 of Physeter macrocephalus. Lineage (NCBI taxonomy): Eukaryota > Metazoa > Chordata > Mammalia > Artiodactyla > Physeteridae > Physeter > Physeter macrocephalus. The sequence continues at coordinate 15,969,623 of NC_041233.1, read as the reverse complement.
TAAACTGGTAAGCTCACTTATAAACATTTAGTGAAGAATAGAAACTAGGTCCTTGAGCTCTGAAGATGATTAAGGCATGTTTGTGTCTAAAGCATTCTTTTTTCTCCTCTAGTACCAGAGAAAAGGGGCCTTTTCTCCTAAGTAGAAATAACCATTCAATGCAGCGTATAGGTTTTAGAGTCTGTCCTCTGGGTTTCTTTCTAAAACCTGTTCCATCTATCATTCCCTTCTTTATAGACATAGGTCCTTCAACTTTCTTTTTCCACTGGCTTCTTTTCTCAGAGTAGGAGCAAACTTCAGACTTTTCCTCCTTCCTTAAAAAGCCTTCTTCAGACCTTGTCTTCCTTGCCACCGTCCCATGGCTCCTGCCCTCATAGCACATGACTTGCTGTGTCTGTCACCTCCCTTTCATATTTCACCTCAGTGCCGGTTGGCCCGCCTGCCGCCCCACTGAGGTTATTACTGTCCTGTTGCTATTGCTGTGGCTTTCACTGATAGTCACAGTTCAATACAATGGTTTCTTTGTGGTCCTCTTATTATTTGTACCCTCTGTAGTAAACGACACCTCTTCTTCAAATAGTTTCCTTGGCTTCAGTAACACTACTCCCCTCATTCTTCATATGGTGGAGTTTCAGACTTTTCTAGAGTTATAGACTTTATCCTCTACCTTTTCTGGTTTACATGCACTTCCTGTGAAATTCTGTACATGATTTCCGACCACTTAGCTGAACAATTCTATCTGGAGCCCAGAATATATCTGCAGCTTAGTGGCTAGGTGCTCAGGACCTGGGGGTTTATTATAGTATGCACTCAGTTTTTGTGTCTATTTGACAGCTTCTATAATACACAACCTAAGTTCCTCCAAAACTGTAGAAACTCATAGTTTCTCAGCTGCTTTAACTGATTCTATTGATTGTAATTGATAAAAACTCTTGTCTCCCCTACTCCCAAGGATTTGAGAGTCAGGCACACTTGAGTTGTAGTCTCAGCTCTAGGACAGAAATGTGTGTGACCTTTGGTATCAGATTACTTCTCCTTTCAAAGCCTATGGTGCCACAGAGTTACAGTTGCCCCTTCGTATCTGCAGGTTCCACACCTGTGGGGTCAACCAGTCAAGGATAGAAAAGACACAGCAAAAAGAAAATACTCCAGTAAGTTTCAAAAAGCAAAACTTGAATTTGCTGTGTACTGGCTTTCAAAAAGCAAAAGGAGTTTGCTGTAGCCAGCAACTGTTTACACAGCACTCACATTGTATTTACAGTTATTTACCTAGCATTTACATTGTATTAGATATTATAGCACTTGGTCTACAATACAGAGGTTACATCTGCTTTTCTCCCCTACTTTTCTTTCATCTCCTTAAATGCTAGAACTTTCTTACTCATCTTTGTTCCTGGCCATCTCCCATCCCTCAGCATAATGTTTGATCTTTCGAGAAAAAGTCATCAGCTTTTCATTTTAATTCTTGGACTTAAATTCTTGGACTGTCTTTCTTTAAAAGTTTTTGCCAATTTTTATAGATGGTCACAAAAAAAGGAATGTTTTAGTGTTATAATAATGCTTGGGCTTCCCTGGTGGCGCAGTGGTTGAGAGTCCGCCTGCCGATGCAGGGGACGCGGGTTCGTGCCCCGGTCCGGGAAGATCCCACATGCCTCGGAGCGGCTGGGCCCGTGAGCCATGGCCGCTGAGCCTGCGCGTCCGGAGCCTGTGCTCCGCAACGG
>NC_041233.1:15941336-15967741 GCF_002837175.3 Physeter macrocephalus | reverse complement strand
TGAGCCTGCGCGTCCGGAGCCTGTGCTCCGCAACGGCAGAGGCCACAACAGTGAGAGGCCCGCGTACTGCAAAAAAAAAAAAAATAATAATAATAATAATAATAATAATGCTTAAAACACATCAAGAAAACTGACTTACATAAAGCACATGCTTTTTCCTCTGCATACAGTGGCTCTCCTACCTCCTTGTCTGCCTAGCAAATTCCTGTATTCATCCCTCAAAATGTAGCTCAGATTGTCACCTCCCCCTAGAGGTCTTCATTTAAAGAATAAACTTTCTCTGCTCCAGCAACCATTTTCTTCCTTATGATTTCACTGTCACAAATTAGGAAATATCTGATGTATTCTTTCTAGCAGCATTTTTAGAATTCACAGAGCAGTAACAATTTTCTTTTTAAGTTATCTTTTTCATTAAAAGATAACATTCGAGGACTGACCCAGTCTTTGTGTACCCTTTGTACTCGTATGATTGTGCTTAACCACTATGTGATATTCTTGTTTATTTGCCTACACTTATTAATACCATCTTTTATTCTGTGAAGTCTTAACTGGGTCTTTCTTAACTCTAATCCCCAAGATTCTAGGACAGTGCTTGGCATATTGTAAACACCTAATGTTTAACTTCTAGAAATCTTTGCAGCTAACTTTAAAGATAAAAAAGATATCACTGTCACAAATGAGGGAACATTTGCTATATTCTTTGTTTTAGGCAATAGATTTCCTTTTCTCTTAAAACATTTCTTTAAAATGTTCATTGTGGGGCTTCCCTGGTGGCGCAGTGGTTGAGAGTCCGCCTGCCGATGCAGGGGACACGGGTTCGTGCCCCAGTCCGGGAAGATCCCACATGCCGCGGTGCGGCTGGGCCCGTGAGCCATGGCCGCTGAGCCTGCGCGTCCGGAGCCTGTGCTTCGCAAAGGGAGAGGCCACAACAGTGAGAGGCCCGCGTACTGCAAAAAAAAAAAAAATGTTCATTGTGGGGTGGGGGTGGGATGAATTGGGAGATTGGGATGGACATTTATACACTAATATGTATAAAATGGATAATAACCTGCTGTATTAAAAATAAAATAAAATTCAAAAAGAAAAAACTAAGAGGTAAGTAACTACAGTTAACATTCTTTCTGTGCATATATATGTGCAGTTTTTAATTTGTCAATAGTTTAGAAGAATGGCCTGATGCCTCCTCAGTGATAGCACCTGAAACTTTTGCATTTGATTACAGATTAACCAATAATAGTAAATGAGATCTCCCAGAAATTAGTCGGAAGACATTTTGCTCTGCCATTCATTAGTCATGGCAATGAATAAATCCCTTCTCACTGAACCGTTTTGCTCCGCTGTAAAGTAGAGGTTATGACCCTTGCCTCCCAGAATAGTGGTCATCATAGTCCTTTGTAAGTTATGAAATGCTGTGAGTACAAAACATTGTTATGACCACACCCTTGGGACAGGAGGAAAGGTTGGTTATGTTTGTGTTAAAAGTCCTCGCGTTTTTATCTCCCATCCCTTGGTTTACAGAAAACAAATGAACTGGGAAAGTTACTGTTGATTCTGTTCCCAGTTACCCCGGGTCATTGTTCTCTGCTCTTATAGTTCTAGCAGTTTTCACGTATAATTGGGTTTATCTCCTCTTTAAGAGTCCCAGTCTAGTCAGGCACTATGCTACTATGATAGATCAATTTTAGGAGACTTGGCTTTCTGGTAGTCTTTATTGACCAGTTTGAATATATTCTGTGTTTTCAGGAATACTTAAGAAATTTGAAGAAGAAGATTTGGATGACATTTTAAGAAAACGATTGAAGGACTCAAGTGAAATACCTGGTGCTCTGTGGCATATTTATGCTGGGAAAGATGTTGACAAGATAAGGGAATTTCTTCAGAAGGTATAATTTAGGTTACAGACAGTTTTATCTCTTCACCTTGAGCAGAGACTTAAATTTTAATGTAATTTCATGGGCATTCAGCAGTATAAGATGATTGAGTAATTTTTACTTAGGAGGATGGAATTTGTTGTTGTTGAAAATCAAAAGCTCCTTTCTCTTGAGGAATTTGAATGGCAGCTTCTCCTTAGTTAGTAGTACTCCTTCATCCCCTTAGAGTAAAGAACCTGTTAATGAGTCAGATGTTACCCTTGATGAAAAGTAGTGATTGGAATTATAGAATATAAAATCTGTCCTAGAAATACATAAAGAAGGCAGAATTTTTTTAAATTGTATTGGTATTTTTGGCTGTTGACCTAGAGAGTAATTCTGCTCTGTCATATCTCATTGCTCTGTGATACTTATTTGAATAGACTGAAACTGAGTAATCGTATACTTGTTAAAAAAAGTGACACATTAATCTGAAATTGGTTCAAACCCTTTTTTCAAATATTTTCTGAATTTTGTAATTATAAGGATTTCTTTTACTGGACCATAATTGCTGTTTTTCTTATTATACCTCATCTTCTTTCTGAATGGACTTAGGGTCTGTCTTTGGTCAGTGTGAAGCGAGGGAGCTATGGCCCTGTAACTACTATTTTATCCCAGAACTACCTACCAGTCTTTTAATTTAAAATGTTATAAATTATGCTTCTTAAAGCAGAACATTTCACTGGTTCGTCAGAGGGTCCCTTGAAAGTGATTTGTCAAGGGTTAGAAGGTTAGCAATATAAAGGTATTTATCTGTGTACCTACCTTAAAAAAAAGAGAAGCAAAAAGAAATGTTTATGGGGACTTCCCTGGTGGTCCAGTGGTTAAGACTCCACACTCCCAATGCAGGGGGCCCAGATTCAATACCTGGCCAGGGAACTGGATCCCGCATGCCGCAACTAAGAGATGCTGCAACGAAGGTCCTGAGTGCCACAACTAAGACCCCACGCAGCTGAATGAATGAATTAATGAATGGTTATGATGTCCACACATACAAATGGTTTGGCTTTTGGAGAAAAGCTACTAAACTAAGCTTTTCCCCATCCTTGTGCTATACTCTTAAAATAATTGTAAGGAACCAAATGGATGAAAGCTTCATAGTGGAGAGAATTCCCTGTCGTACCAGTGGTTAGGGCTCTGCGCTTCCGACTGCAGGGGGCACGGGTTTGATCCATCTTCGGGGAACTAAGATCCCACATGTTGCACGGTGCAGCCAAAAGAAAAAAAGACTGAAAAAGAAATAAATAATAGTTAATCAAACTATTTTTTTTTTAAAAGAGAACTTCATAGTGGAAGGAGAAGGTAAGAAGGGAGTATGATTTACTTTATTAATAGCGTATCAGTGTGCAATATTGTTTTCATGTCCTTTGGCTTTTCCAGTTGTAGAATATCATTTTCTTTAACTTAAGCTCAGTCATTGTTCCAGAAGATTCTGAGAACAGACTGTTATTGTAAAGAAAATTGAAATTTAACTGAACAGGATTTACTATTTTCTTTACTTATACTTAAATTGGGGTATGTATTTTCATTTTAATCTATATTTCAGATTTCAAAAGAACAAGGCCTTGAAGTTTTACCAGAACACGATCCGATTCGTGACCAGAGTTGGTATGTGAACAAAAAGCTTCGCCAAAGACTGCTTGAGGAATATGGAGTCAAAGCCTGCACTCTTATTCAGTTCCTTGGTGATGCCATTGTCTTACCAGCAGGAGCACTTCATCAGGTATATAACACACTTGTTACTGAAAGAACCAGAAAGAAACTGTTCTGAGTATAAATATAAATGAAAGCAGATGTAAGAAAGAGAATGACCTACACCAGTATGCCTTTATTAAGAAATTACTGAAACAGCTTTTCAGTGCTTGATGAGATCTGACATAATTAAATGCTTTGAGACCTTTAATTGTATAAACATGAGCCAGATTTCCATTTTTGTATTGTTACTGTTTGGTGGATTGAAATCTAATTTCAAAGACTTTTTAGGAAAAAAAGTTACTGTATATATTCATTTCTCAATAGATGAGACTTAACAGTGGGAGGAAGGAGTATCAGGACCTAGAGATGATACATTTTCTAAGACACAAGATATGAGTAGAATGAGTTATTAGGTAGACCATTCCATAATTCAGGCTTTCACTGTACTTCCTGCCTCTTTTTAGTTTGCTAACGTAGCAATAGCATGTCGAAAGAAAGATTTTTATAGCAACTGATTCACAAAACTTTAAAACTGAAATACACATCTAGTCTTTGTTTCTGTGGCTTGACTGTGTGGCACCTCGAAGAATGGCATAGAATAGATGGTGATATGGAGGGTTTTGCATTAAAAGCATACAGTGGGTTCCTATAAGTAGACTGAAGCTACCAGAGAGCAGTTTAGCGCTTATAGTAACAGAGTGCAAAGGAAACCTGAGAATCCAGAAAACTAGTTTGCCTCAGAGTTGGTTCCCCACCTTTGCCACCACCTGGTTATTGAGATGTGTCTGATGTGTGTACTTTTACCAAGCAAAGTTTTCTACATTTTATATAACTATATGTAGTTATTGCCTGTGTAATATTTGTGACACTATTATAATAGCCACAAATATTTCTTAAGTGAGAATAGTTGCTTAGTTTTTAAGATGTCAAGTTCAGGGTTAGATTTATCATTCTTAGATCTCAAACAGCATTTATTGTAAAATATAATTAAGTGTATTAATTAAATGAATGTATTAGTTAAATTGTTTTATTTTCTCATGGACTTACATCATCATTTCAGAGATGTGTCATTTATGATTCATATTTAACTGGGATTCACCCCACATACTATTCTTTGGCCTTCTAGCCTCTTATCAGAAAATAGCTAATCTCTATTCAAATGTAAAATGCCCTCAAAGGAGCGGTCGAGCAGTCTGTTTATAACAGAATAGCACAGTAAATATTTTTCTAACTAGGTGTAATTATTTGATAATACAAAACAGGTTCCCTTGAAAATCCTTACATAGTTTATCCAGTATCCATTTTCTTAAAAGTCAAACTGGACAGTGCCTTTTTTAGGTATCATTTGCATATAATGTACTTTTTAGTGTACAGTTCTGTAAGTTTTGACAAATATGTAGTTAGGCAACAACACAATCAAAATAAAGAACATTGCCATCACTTCAAAAAATTCCCACTTACTCCCTCCCACTCCCCACAAACTTTTGTGTTTAATTTTTATTGGAGTAGAGTTGATTTATGTGATAGTTTCAGGTGTACAGCAAAGTGAATCAGTTATACATGTACATATATCCACTTTTTTTTAGATTCTTTTCCCATACAGGCCATTACAGAGTATTGAGTAGAGTTCCCTGTGCTATACAGTAGATCCTTATTAGTCATCTGTTTTATATGTAGTAGTGTGTATGTGTCAATCCCAGTCTTCCAATTTATCCCTCCCCTCCCTTTCCCCCCTGGTAACCATAAGTTTGTTTTCTACATCTGCGACTCTGTTTTTGTTTTGTACATAAGTTCATTTGTACCATTTTCTTAGACTCGACATATAAGCGATATCATATATTTGTCTTTCTCTTACTTCACTCAGTATGACAATCTCTAGGTCCATCCATGTTGCTGCAAATGGCATTATTTCGTTCCTTTTTTATGGCTGAGTAATATTCCATTGTGTGTGTGTGTGTATACACACACACACACACACACACACACACACACCACGTCTTCTTTATCCATTCCTCTGTCAATGGGCATTTAGGTTGCTACATGTCCTAGCTATTGTAAATAGTGCTGCAGTGAACATTGGGGTGCGTGTATCTTTTCAAATTACAGTTTTCTCTAGATTTATGCCCAGGAGTGGGATTGCTGGATCATATGGTAGCTCTATTTTTAGTTTCTTAAGGAACCTGCATACTGTTCTCCATAGTAGCTATACCAATTTACATTCCCACCAACAGTGTAGGAGGGTTCCCTTTTTTCCACACCCTCTCCAGCATATGTTTGTAGATCTTTTGATGATGGCTATTCTGACCCGTGTGACCTCATTGTACTTTTGATTTGCATTTCTCTAATAACTAGTGATGGTGAGCATCTTTCCACGTGCCTTTTGGCCATCTGTATGTCTTCTTTGGGAAAATGTCTATTTAGATCTTCTGCCCATTTTTTGATTGGGTTGTTTTTTGATATTGAGCCGCATGAGCTGCTTGTATACTTTGGAGATAAATCCCTTGTTGGTCGCTTCATTGGCAAATATTTTCTCCCATTCTGAGGGTTGTCTTTTCATTTTGTTGGTTTTCTTTGCTATGCAAAAGCTTTTTAGTTTAATTAGGTTCCATTTATTTTTATTTTCATTAATCTAGGAGGTGGATCAAAAAAGATTTGCTGCTCTTCATGTCAGAGAGTGGTTCTGCCTGTTTTCCTCTAAGTTTTATAGTATCTGGTCTTACATTTAGGTCTTTAGAGTTTTTGTGTGTGGTGTTAGGGTGTGTTCTAATTTCATTCTTTTACATGTAGCTGTCCAATTTTCCCAACACCACTTATTAAAGAGAGTGTCTTTTCTCCCTTGGACACTCTTGCCTCCTTTGTCATAGTTTAGGTGTGTGTGGGTTTATCTCTGGACTTTCCATCCTGTTCCACTGATCTACCCCCGACTTTTTAGTCAACCTCTTCTCCTACCTGTCATTCCTACAACCACTTACCTGTTTTCTTTCCCTATAGTCCTGCCTTTATATGAATGCCATATGATTGGAATTATACAATATGTAGCCTTTGAGTCTGACTTCTTATTCAGTAATAATGTATTTGAGTTTCATCCATGTTACTGTGTACATCAGTAGTTGTTTCTTTTTATTACTGGGTAGTTTTTCATTGTTGTTTTCAGTTTGGGGCAATAATAAATCCACTATAAGCCACATTTACATACAGGTTTTTGTATGAATATAGGTTTTCGTTTCAGTTGGTTAAATACCGAGCAGTGGGACCACCTGGTCACATGATAAATGTGTGAGTAACTTTATAAGATACTGCCAGGCTGGTGGTTGTAAAGTGAGTTCCATCTCCTCTGCTTACTGTCAGTTTTGTTTTGAAGCATTTGAATCTCACTATGGCTTTAATTTACATTTTCTTAATAACTAAATATGTTGAACATCTTTTCTCGTGTTTATTTGCCATCTGTAAATCTGTTTTGGTAAATGTGTTCAAATATTTGTCCATTTTTTCAACATGGATAGGCTGGGATATATTAAAATTAAGAATTTCTGTTCATTAAAAAAAGCACTATTAAGAGTGAAAACGTAACCCAAGAGTGGGAGAAGTACTTGCAATACATTTATATATACATTTTTGTAATTGGGTTCTTTTTTTCTTACTATGTTGAATGTCTTTATCTACTCTAAGTCCTTTATCTGATATGTGCTTTTGCACATATATTCTCCCAGCCTGTGGGTTGTCCTTCCATTTTCTTAATGGTGTCTTCCAAAGAGCAGTTCTTAAATTTTGATGAAGTTCAGTTGATCAATTTTTTTAAATGTATTATATACTTTTATTGTATCTGAAAAATTTTGCCTAGCCCAAGATCAAAAAGACTTTCTCTTAAATTTTCTTCTAGAAGTTTTATAGTTGATAGTCTTACCTATAGGTCTGTTATCCATTTTTAAGTTAATTTTTGTATATAGTGCAGAGTGTGGACTGAAGTTCAGTTTTTTTGCATATGGACATGCAGTTGTTCCAGTACTGTTTGTCAAGAAAAAACAATTTTAAAATTCTTTTGAAAATGTAATGCATTCATATGATTTTTTAAAATTCAAACAGTACACAGTGGTTCACATTGAAAATTAAGTCTTTTTCTCACCTTTGCCCTCAGTTCCTCCACTCCAGAGGCAATCACTATTACCACAGAGAGAGTCTCTGCATGTAAATGTCTCTCTACTGCTTATACTTTCTTGGGAGAAGAGAGGGAAGAGAATAGGCTTTTCTCCTCAAAATAGTGGGCAAAGTAATCCTGTTAAAAAGCTTAGTTCTCAAGTCACTCTGCTTTAACCTCACTTAAACAGTATGTACTTGTATTCTATTCTGTACTCACACACACACTCCTACTTAAGATGCTATACTGAAATAGACTGAAACAGCATCTAGACTGGCAAAGTCTATTCTGATCTCTGCCACTAAATTGTTGAGTGTTCCAAAGTAAAAACTTCTCTGCTGCATATTTTGGCACAGAATTGCAAGAATTTCTACCTTCCTTCCCTTATGTGATATGATAATGACAGCAGTTATTTGTACTCTGTTTAAAGGGTGTTGTCCATGACTCACAAGTGGTGGTAATGTGGTTTTGAGAGAGAATTAAAAAGAAGTATGAACTCTGTTAACAACGTTAACTTGGATTTAAGACGCATTATTATTTACAATTTACATAGTCCATAGAGGTCCTGAAAACTTTTCATCGATGGCTTCAACACTTCCAGTAAACCACAGGTAGCCCTTTAAATAATCCCAGAGTCTCAGTGCTTCTCTCACACTTTAGCATACATCAGAATTCCTGGAGGGCTTGATATAACACAGATGGCTAGACCCCATGCCCAGAGTTTCTGATTCAGTGGGTCTAAGGAGGAACCTGGAATTTTACATTTCTAACAAGTTCCCAGGTGACGCTGACGTTACTGTTCAGGAACCATGCTTTGAGAACCACACAGATAGGAAGCCCTTGCAAAACCCAAGGCATGTAACAAAAAACTTTCGTCCAAATGATAGTGCAGGACTTGACTAGGGAAGAATCAACGTACCTTTCTTTGACTTGTCAGCAGTGAGCACTCAGAGAAGCCTGGGGCGGGAGGAGACGGACGCGGGACAACTCTGTGCAGCGGCATTCACATGTATATCTCAGCAAATTGAGGGACAGTGTCATAGCCACAGCCCTCTTTATTTTCTAAGAACTACTCTAGAATTGCAGGCTTAAAAATCTTCTGTTGGCAAACGTGGCTGTGTCTGTGAAACCCTGTGTATACCCTTAGATAAAGCAGGTGAATCTGGACCTCCAGGATTTACTTTCTCAGCTCTAGTGTCTGAGGTTTAGAGTAGCTTTCAATTTTAAACAGCAACAGTTTTTTTTAATACAAAATCTTTACTGATGATTTTGTCCTCAGCTACTTAACTGATTGTATTTGGTCATTCAAAGTAAGTTAATAATATTGCTAAGTTGTAAATTCTCTACATTCTTATGACTAAAAGGACTCAGACAAAATCACAGTGTCAAGACAATAACTTTCCTACTCTGAAAACAAAAGTTACATTTTCTTAACGTTACCTATTTATGATTACAACTGATCTTGAAGGCAAGTATGAATAAGACAGTCTGCCAAGGAAGTGAAATGTAAATGACTCAAAGATGGCACAAAAAGGGGTAAGTGGAACGGGAAGTTCAAATATATCCCACCTTAAAACTGAACTGCCTTTTCAAACTAACCCTTAAGTCGTTAAGCAATATATATCAAGTTGAGGTCATTAGGAAACAAAATAACATCTTGTAATCACTAACGAAAGTCACTGTTCTAAAAGTGATTTTAAAACAACCGTAAGAATCAACTTTTTCAGAGCTCTGGAATCTAATTCAGAACTTACATCGACCAGGGGACTGCTTAATGAAGAAGAGGACATCTGAGTTTTGGCCTTCAAGGAAATCTCTGACAGGTCACTGGCTGACCACCTGAGATGAGATAACCGAACAGAGACATCAGTGAGCACGCCAGAAGAGGAACAGTCTTTGCAAAATTAGTTTGGAAAGGTCACAAAACAAATGGATGCCTACAATCCCTATCAGTCAACAGCAGCAGACTCTGAGGCAGGGGAGAACCTGATTCTAGTTACCACATTATAATGTTTAGATGTCTAGTATTCAACAAAAAGTCACAAAGCATACACAGAAACAGGAAAGTAGGGCCCATTCATAGGGAAAAAATACCTCAACAGAAACTGTCCCTGAGGAAGGCCAGACATCAGACTTACTAGATAGACTTCTAAGTCAGTTATCTTAATTAAATATGCTCAAAGGGCTAAAGGACTATGGGAAAAAAGAAAGAAAACCAGGCAAATGATGTATGAATGCAATTAGAATATCAGTGAAGAGAAATTACTTTTTAAAAAATAGTTCCAGGGGCTTCCCTGGTGGCGCAGTGGTTGAGAGTCCGCCTGCCGATGCAGGGGACGCGGGTTTGTGCCCCGGTCCGGGAAGATCCCACATGCCGCGGAGCGGCTGGGCCCGTGAGCCATGGCCGCTGGGCCTGCGCGTCCGGAGCCTGTGCTCCGCAACGGGAGAGGCCACAGCAGAGGGAGGCCCGCATACCACACAAAAAAATAAATAAATAAATAAAAATAAAAAATAGTTCCATATGCTAAAAGTTACATGCTAGAACTTTAGAAGGACTTAACCCCCACAGCATGTTCAGATGAATGTAAGATGAGACAGGGCATTTGGAGCCTGTGTATGCTGGTATGACTGAGTTCATGTAGGATTGTAAAGCATCTGTTAGACAAGATATCACAGGAGCTGGGTTCCTCTTGACTTGCCATTTATTGGCTGATTTATCTTGGAACAGGCGCTGAACTGCTTATCCATAGTTTCCTGCTCTGTGAAATAGAGCATCTGTTCTACAGACCCATAATGAAGATCCAATGAGACTGCACAGCAGTGCTGAAAATGTGAGAGGCATCCACTATGTTCATCCTCCACAGGAACCAACAACCTAATGATTAAAGGAAGAAAATGTTTAATATATATGCTACCGAGTTATCAGTAAAGGCACAGTGCTTCAGTTAAAGAATAAAGACGTCTGCAGCTGTTCAGGTGGTCACTGTGCCCAGGGGAGCAACTGCAGCCCCTCTGGAATCTCTTCACTCTGTCATCAGATTTTTTCCACAGTCTCGGTTCCCCACTTACCTCCCTCTGCTCACTTCTCCCAACGAAATTTACTTTCATACTTTAAAAATTAGAATAAATGTAAACGTTTAGTTTTTCAGTTATTTCTCCTTTCCCAGGAATTTTATTATATCTTTTAATATCACTAGAGGACAGCAAAGAAACAAAATCCAGATTGGATAAGCTTGGTCCTTTCTGTCTCATTATACTGAGTTTTGATAGAAGGCAGTTCTAAGAAACTGTAAAGTGCAGAGAGTTAGTTTGTACATGCTGAACAAATAACAGGTAAGATATTGACTGGCTTCTTGTGAATACCATTTAGTCACGAGAGGGAGAACTAGCAGAAAAACAGTTGTACTGATGCCACAAGAGACTGAAGGGTATCTTTAATTGGTTAATTTGAAAGAAAAGGCACAAAAGAAAAATAAAAGGCACAAACAGAATCCTCGGAGAATTCTAAAACTGCTGTGGTCAGTAGATCTGTCTGGAACTACAGTTTTCATCACAGTTCCTCATAAATAATCAAACTAAGTTTCATTTCCTTTAAGCTACTCTCTGGTGTAAAAGTTAACAGTGAAATGACCAAATGCAGAAAGTCAAAGGAGCAACAACAGACATCCGGATTGATTGCACTGATTGGTGAAACAGATACCTTCCAGTTAGCATTTTGTTGTTGTTGTTTTTAAGTAACACCCCAAAATCCACCTTGACAAAATTGATAATTAGGATCTGATTATGATTATCAGCCTCTCTGAAGGATTCCTGGAAAAGTTCTTTTCAAAAATATTCCATTTACATGAAGCTTTTCAGTGATAAACTTTCTCATAAAGTGTGGTGTTCCAACTTTGAAATGCATTTGATGTTTTGGAGAAAATAAGTTCTCTGGTGAATTGTCTCTTGTGTCAGCAGACAACTTTGCTTCTCTTTATTCCCACCTCCTAAAACTTATATTTTTCTGTTTCTGTTTGGGGAATAGGTACAGAATTTTCACAGCTGTATTCAGGTAACTGAAGACTTTGTGTCTCCAGAACATCTAGTACAGTCATTTCATTTAACACAAGAACTGAGGCTTTTGAAGGAAGAAATCAATTATGATGATAAGCTACAGGTAAGAGATGAGTTTTCTAACTAGCTCCTGTTCTGCAGGCTTGTTATATTCAGAATTATAAAACATGCATAACAGCTTAGGCCATCATTGCCTGGTTTGTCACATTAGGATAACCACCAAAGATTAATGCCAGTATTTAATTATATGACTAATTTTAACTTTGGCTTTTTTTTTAAATTCTGGTGCAGTTTTCATTTGTTAATTTAGCTCCTGCTGAAGTGATTAGAAATACCAACATCTCTTTCAGGTTAAAAATATCTTGTATCATGCAGTCAAGGAAATGGTGAGAGCTTTGAAGATACATGAAGATCAAGTAGAGGCTATGGAAGAAAATTAGGTGTGGTCCAGTTTGATGTTTTTAGGCCATTAAACTGGAATTACTTACTCTTGAACAATGATACATATGTACACTGACTTAAGCTTCATAAAACCATCAGTGCCAAGAAATTCTCTTTGTAGTAATTACTTGTTACTGACACCACAGCAGTATAGCATAAGTCACAGCTCCTGTGATTCAGTGATATTAAAACAAGCTAAATTTTAAAGCAGCAATTCATAGCTGTTTTTGTATTATAGTGTATATGATGTTTGTGAAAATGCCAGATTTAAAATGATGTATTTATTTTTGGAAAAAAATACAAAATTCTATGCTATATTGTTGATCAAGTGTAAATGTGACTATGTACAGTTTACTAAAATAACTGATATTTTTCACTACATTGAGACAGTTACTGTGAGAATAGGACACAAACACCAGCTATTGCCTGCATTTGGGAAATTGCTGAATCGCACAGCATACATGTCATAATTAGAAAATTACTGCCAAATGATTGTAAAATTTGTAAAATATAAAATATATACAGTAGATACTAAATACAGACACTTCAATATTTTGTTGAAGCTATTGACTGTACAATTAAACATTTTCAAAAGGTGTAATTTATTTAAAATTGTCTCATTTTGGTAAAGTTTATGTGAACTTTTAAAGCTAAATATTAAACTTAATATGCTATGTAAATATATACATATATACATTTAATGATGTATTTTTTTAAAACATTGGCTTGCTTTTATTTGTTAAAGTGCAAGTGTTACATATGGCTTTGTAAAGTTGAGAGGGGTTTTACATTTTCCATTAAAAGGACTTTATCAAAAATTGGCTAGTCTAAGAGTTCTCCCTCTTGATATGCCGATTACTGGGGGCTTCGTCATCATCAAGGTGACTGCCAGCATTTTCTTGTGATACAGTTTCCTCCCGGAACATCTCCCTCTTGTCTTTGATTCTTGTAAGCTTTTTAAGCTTTCTTCAGATGTAATAGGTCATCACAAGTAAGTGCCTCCACTTTCTTGTCCTATGGCCCAGCTAATGAATACAGGTAACTAACTCCAACATTTGTTATTTGTGAATAAATACATTTAGTTGAAAGAGGAACTCACTCATACATTAAAGTCATGATCATGAGAGTATGCGGTCATAACAATATCAAATAAGTGCTCTTCGCCGCAGAGATGCTGTCACAGGGAGAGGAGGAGGGAGAGAGTGGGGGCAGGTGGCAGAGAAGAGCCTGCAGTCAGCCAGAACTCAGAATATGAGTTCTGTTACTGTGTGACCTTGGTAAGCTGCTTTAATTTGGAGTCTTGGCTTTAACAGCTGACTCCCGTTACCAGTTGGTTGCTTGAGGCTCATATAGCCCTACCCTAACCTTACCTTTTGAATTTTACTGGAAATATGTAGCCCTCCACTGACACCTGCAGGATGTTGAAGGGATGGCCTTTTCTTATCTATCTATCTATCTATCTGAAAGCACATAGCTTAAAAGAAAAAAGTGGTAGCCTAAGTTGTGACCTTGTAAGCTGCTTGGTTTTTATCCTGTTGCTTATGTCCACCATTTCTTAGTTCCACGTAGGCTGTTATGCCACCCTCTACTCCAGGCAAGGTTCAAGCCAGGAATGTGAGCAATTAATTACATTTCACATTAATACTCTACCTGGCACATGGGTTAATGGGATGGATAATAACTACTTGGCCAGTGGTTTTACAGGGGGGGCGGGGGCGGGGCTGGTGAGTACGTGCATCTTCTTTTGTAAGATTTTGACTTTAATACCATTTTTCCACAAGTGCCTCAACTCATTAAATGGTATGTTTTGCTTAAACGTTTTTGTATATTCCATCGGATTTAATTTTGATGTGAAATTAATTTCAAGCCCATGATACTAATTCTGGAGTCGACCATCTCCTTCTGGTCCCCAAAAGTCTGCCAGGGGCCCAAAGTCTTTGGTGGTTTTCTTCCAAAATGTTTTTGCTTCTCTTGCTGCTGTTTGAGCCACTTTTAAACCATCCTGCAACCCCTATAGAATAGTTGAAGCTAAGGCAGATCAAGCCTGGCAGTGTGGCTTTCAGAGAAGACTCATCTGATGAGAGTATTCTATCTATCGTCAGAATCCCATGCTAGTGACCTAATTCTTGGTAAGGGGTTGGGGGGGGAGTGGAAAGAGAGGACCATAATGCTTGCATCAATCATTAAAGACATTCTTTGACTTTTTATAAGGCTTGGGAGCTGTTATTGATCCAATTTCTGATGGACACATTCCTCTGACCATTTACTTTGTCCCCTCCATCCTTCTGGTTGGCTCAGACGCTCCTCACATATGAAGTCATCTGAATATGTCCATTTCTTGCAGACAGTGAAGGTAGTATTAAATGTGTAGAATAATTTGAAAAACTTCAAGATCAATGAGACTTTATAAAGGGAAACTTGTGCTGAATATTTGGGTCCCTTCTATTAAATTTACTCTAATGTCATTTGAACCTGAATATGAATTCCTTTTCCTGATTAATGAATTACTACATGCATGGCAGAATGTCTCTTCCGCCATGCATTTTGGGATTGTAGCACCCATAGAAATCATCGTCTAGTTCTCTGTTACTTCCCTTTGGTAGATAGGGTATGGGTTTAACGTTATCTAGGTAAGAATAGTGAGCTTCAGAAGAAAAGTGTACTCATGTACACATACTATAGATACAGCATGTTCTATTTCTAGATGCCAATCTGTCAAAGCCCAGACCAGATCCAGGATTTTCAGCCATAGAAGAGGGGCAAGAAAATGACAATTAAAATCCTACAGCTATTCAGTATACAAAACACAATGAATTGGGGTGTGTAACAAGTAGCCAAGATACAAAGGTGGTATATGCCACCAACCCTGTCACCAACATTCAGACTCAAACCTTTCCAAAGTCCAAAATTTATGACATTCCTGGCTATCCAATAATTAGGTTATTAACCGTGATGGTTATGTCTTGAAACCATATAGAAGATACAGGAACTGAGTAGTAGTAAAGTACTTTGTTATCACAGTAATCAGTCTGGCTCTTTGAATGAAAGCAAAGTGACTTTCAAACAAAAATGAAATGTTAGTAAGCTCTGGGTCACTGGCTGCATACAAAGTGGCTTCCCTTTCTTGACTGGGGAAATTTCCACAGCTGACTTAAGCTGTTCAGTCAGTTCTCTGTATATGAGCCAACCAGCTGCAGCTAAGACTGGAGGACTGTCTGTATTTTCTGTGCTTTATCTATAAAAAAGATCTCATCCCTGGGGTCAGTGGTGGGTATTGCAAGGATCTGTGTTGTACGTGTAGGTCAGAGCTGGACTCCATTTTGCAAGGTGGTATATTCTGAGGGACACATTAGGAGTTCAACAGTGTTTTCCTGCCCCCTAGATCTTGAATCTAGATTTGACAAGTGAAAGATGTGGATAGCTGGGTCAGTGAACAAATGGAAACGAGTAAGTGCAAAATGAGATGGGAACTGACTCCTTTCCCAGGAGAGCTCGTATAGTCCTCTGCCAGCACAGTGAGGATGGTAACTGACTCACAGGTCCTACAACACTATTGTAGAACACGGGACAAAAAAGCAAAGAATAAAGGTAAGTCATACACGTTTAGTAAGTGGAAGAAGTTCATGATAAAGGGCATGCAGGGATCACTGCCCCCGGCCACACGTGCCTCACAAAGCATGAGAGTTACAATACGTGGGGACATTTTAGGAAAGAAGTTATTATGTGTTTGGCACTGGTAATATGATAAATTATTCCATTAGGAACCTCCGGATTGTGCCATCAATGCTAAATACTATGTAACAAGTACAGTGGATCACTGCATAACACAGGCTTAGGGGCTCTGACGCCGCACAGTCGAAAAACCACATATAACTTTCTAGTCTGCCCTCTGTATCCAGTTTGTGTCCAAGGACTCAAGCAATGCGGATCATGTATGTTGTACTATAGAATTTACTGGAAAAAGTCCACGTAAGTAGTCACACAGTTCAAACCCCTGTTCAAGGGTCAACTGAGGTGTAAAACACATGGAAAAAGGTGGTAATACATATTGCCTGGGGTTAAGGAAGGCTTCAGAGAGGTGGCAGTATTTGTACAATCCTTCAAGGAACAGAAAAAATGGGACAGAGTGAATGTTGGGGACATATTAATTTGCCTTTGGCCCTTTTCCATAGACACATTAGCTGTTTGAGACTTCGAACATACTTTCAACAGTGACAAAATCATTTACTCTTAAATTCTTGTTCTAGAGGAGGAGAGGGGTAGGAGCTGCTTCTGGGGACTGCCATTATAAAAGGTGAAGGATTCAGTTCAATAGATACCTACCAGGATATGTTATAGGCAAGGGAGTGTAGTCTCATCTCCCCCATATTCTGCAGTTAGAGTAGATTATTTTCATATCAAACACCTGGAGACACTATGATCACTTGAGGTACTTTTCTTAGTTAACTGAAATTTTAGCCAACCTAACGTTTATTATGTCTAGTCGTTCCTTTGGAAATTGGTAACCATATGTGGCATATAGGGGAAATTTTCACCAAAATTTTCTAATAACTATTCTTTTTTTTTGCAGAAACAAATGTTGAACAACACTTTGTTAGCAAACTTTTTCCAGATAGAAAGGGGAAAAGCCAGCCTACAACCTTTTCCAGCCTATAACCTTTTAGGAAAGGAGACAGAATCCCATTATACTTAATTCCTAAAAATTACAGCACCATGCAAAGTCCAATGAAACCCACGGGACTTAAAGGAGGGGAAAATGGGATTTGCACATAACATTGAAAACCTTTATCAGAAACATTTTTTCAAAGGCAGTAGTGGTTTTACATAGGTTAAATATTTAAGAAACAGATTAACACTGCAAGTGTGGCACTTTACCTTGAAGAAGACTGGAGGTTTGCTTTGGAAGTGGGCGTCCGAAGGGTTGCAGCTTGTGACTGAGATATTGTGAAGCGGTGGAAGGAGGGTTATCTGAAATTAGAGGGAAAGCTGTAACACCAGATCTGGACAGGTATGGCTTAATACCACCGGGATAGTTCAGGTGCCATACTTACGTTTTCCCTGCAGTCAAAATTGCCTCTTAGGCAAACATAAAGTTCACATTATGCTCAAATTGTTCCCTATATATTAATCACACTTGGGTATATCTGCCTTTTTGAAACAGCTGAACTGACTGTACAACAAAAGATTATTCAGATCAAAGCTTCTAAAGCCAATGAACCCATAGGATTTCAGAAAGTTCTAGAACTAGTATTAAAAAGTTGGAACATCCGTTTAATTGGTTATCAATGACTTAGTCATCTTGTCACACACCCTCCCAGAGGAGAAATGAAAGTAGAAATTAATCCCATTTAAATTGAGCCTGGTGACAAATGATTATGTATTCTAAAAGAAAGGTACAAGCTCCAGAAATTGTACAGTCATGGGAAATTGCTGTTCATCCTGGTTAGTGGATCTTTGAGGCACTACATAGGACATAACTGATCTACTGGACTCTGCTTCCACATATGGTACCTGAGTTAGGGAGTCCACATTTTGGTCTCAGCATTCCATTCACATCTTTCCAACCATTAGCAGTTCCAGTACTGTCAACTAAACTCTGGGGAGAAGGGTTTGTTAAAAGTTAGGGGTGACCCACTAAGTCGCCCTGAAACTGTTTGATTTTTAAAACCTCAGGAATTTAAAAAATTGCTTCATCTATTTTTTCCTGATTTATCAAGATAGGCGAGTACCAACAAGTATAAAGAACTGAGGGTAAAAGCAGGTGACCACTCTATTGGTTTACCTCCCACAAATCTTTTATGTATTTTTCCACTTTATGGAGCATAGATCACGTGTTATATAAAAACTGGTATTATGTTAGTTGGAAAAAAAATTATGTCATTCTAACATTTAAACTAAATATTTCTAATAGCTTTATAATCCCACAAATAGGTTGATTATCGCATAACCACGGAATGGCAATGCTGTTTCTCAGCTGGGCGGAAAAATTGAGCCAAAGTCCAAATCTCTGTCTTGAATTGTGATCGTATTCATTCTTTTGCCAGTTTTGCAGTAAATGAGTTATGTTTCAAAAATTCAACAAATTCCTCGAGTACTATATTCAACCTTAAAGACCAAAGAAAGCAAAGGTCCTTCTAGAATTTACCACAATACTCTATAAAGTGTTGGGTATTTAAATAAATGAAAATTGGTTTGTGACCTTATTGCTGCCTCTACAGAACTTTTAGTTTTTACTCTGAAACTAAAGAATTTTGTGGTAGTGGTTAGCATCTGTTTCAAATACCTGGGCCCCTCCCTGGACAGCCATTTCCTCATAAGAACAGGGAAATAATCTGACCTAAAGCCAATAAAAAAACCTATTGGTGGCAACAGAGGCCCTGGGACTTCATTATACTCTCAGTACTGAGACTTCTTTAAACTTCCAGGGAAGATAGGCCTGAAAGTCATCTGGTTCCTCAAATCAAGAATCCCCTTTCTCAGACCACAACCTCCCTTTCTTCTTTCTAGAAGCTATCTTTTACCTCTGGGAACCCCCAATGAGGCAGGCATTAGTCCCTCAATCCTACCCTACTCACTAATCACCTAAACTTATTGTATCCTTTGTCTTCCTAGACTCTGTTAACCTTCAAGATATTTGTATCTTGACTCCTTCACCTCTTTTCCTTTTGTCATACCGAGAAAACACTACCCTTTTTTTCCCCAATTTAATGTCTACGAAAGACCACAAAAACTGGCCCCAGCCTTACCAAGACCCTTTTGGGTACTGAGCCAAATATTTTCCATTCCTCAAGACTAGGACCTGACCCTGGCCCCCTCACTTTCAGGAAATGGGGGGAAGGACAATCCATATGCGCCTCCCCCAAATTTTCTCATGTGTGTCTTGCCATGATCTGATTCTGACCAAGCTTACTCAGTTCCTCCTCCCCATTTCTGACTCCATGCCTTTGTTCTTTACCTAGGAAGCCATTTCCCCATCCTCTGACCACATCACTACTTTCATGAAGGCTATGCTACTTATAGTTTTAGTGGCAGAAGGAAAGATGGATATTTATTAAGTATCTGGTGCTTGTATTTCAGATGACACTGATTTAAATATTTTTGCCTATACATAGCTATAAAACCACTCGACTATGAGAATATTTACTAGAGACCAACTAAGGATTTTTTAACTCTGCAGCCCACCACAAACTCCTTCAAGCGAACAAGAACCAGAAAGTTTCTCACCGTCCACTAGATGGCACTGTTGGTCTGCGGTGACTCTTAGAAGGACAGGCTTCCAACTGGAACAAAATAGACAAATTCTTAAAACAGTCAAGCCACTTGCTCTGGCAGAGGTCTCCAATTAGGCTACACTGGGATTATGACAAAATATGATAAAGATCACTGTCTAGAATGATTTGATAAGTAACAGCTATTATTACTACAGT
The DNA here is from genome assembly GCF_002837175.3 of Physeter macrocephalus. Taxonomy (NCBI): domain Eukaryota; kingdom Metazoa; phylum Chordata; class Mammalia; order Artiodactyla; family Physeteridae; genus Physeter; species Physeter macrocephalus. The sequence goes on along the minus strand of NC_041233.1, from coordinate 15,948,080 downwards.
TCATGTCTAGACTCTTCAGATAGGTTAATAAACACACCCTACAGCAGACTGCCTCACACTAGTATTCTTTTTTTTTTTTTAGTATTCTTTTAAAACAACTTTAATCACAACTCCTCACAGATGAAAAGGGATAACACAGAAAATGGACATTAGGGTTTTCTGCAAGTGCTTTTAAGGACAAGCTCAACTTTCATCAGGTGGTCTCCAACTTCTCCTTGGGAAGCAGAGTAGCTGGGTGCAGTGGTATAGTATGCACCTGAAGAAAAATCTGAATGACCAGGCCCCTTGGCCACAGTAGGAAAACTAGACAACTCAGCTGGGCCAGTGTGGCCCAATAACAACAGCACAGGACTGCTAGTCAGACCTCTCTTCTCTTGGCTCTGCTCCCAATCTGGTATAAAACTTCATGTAACTCCTAACCTTCTGGGCCTCAATTTCTTTTTTTAAATAAAATAATAGGTTTAAAGGTCCTAAAAATTACAGCATCCAAAACATATCAAAACAAAAAGTTACCAGCCAAAGCAATCTTGAGAAAAAAAACAAAGCTGGAGGTATCATGCTCCCTGACTTCTGGACTATACTACAAAAAACTACAGTAATCGAAACAGTACGGTACTGGCACAAAAACAGATGCAGACATCAATGCAACAAACTAGCTCAGAAATCAACCCATACACATATGGTACTGGCACAAAAACAGACACAGAGATCAATGCAACAGAATAGCTCAGAAATCAACCCATACACATATGGCCAATTAATCTACAACAAAGGAGCAAGAATATACAATGGAGAAAAGACAGTCTCTTCATTAAGTGGTGCCGGGAAAACTGGACAGCTACATGTAAAAGAATGAAATTAGAACATTTTCTCACACCATGTAAAAAGACTCAAGGGATAAAAGACCTAAATGTAAGACCAGAAATCATAAAATTTCTAGAAGAAAACAGGCAGAAAACACTCGACATAAATCATAGCAACCTTTTTTTTTTTTTTTTTTTTGGATCTGTCTCCTCAGGCAAAGGAAACAAAAAGCAAAAAGAAACAAATGAGACCTAATTGAATTTAAAAGCTTTTGCACAGCAAAGGAAACCACGGACACAACAAAAAGACAACCTACTGAATGGGAGAAAATACTTGCAAATGTTAGGACCAATATATAAACAACTCTATTAAAAAAAAAAAGGGACTGAAGACCTGAATGGACATTTTTCTAAGGACAGACTTCCCTGGTGGCACAGTGGTTAAGAATCCGCCTGCCAATGCAAGGGACATGGGTTCAATCCCTGGACTGGGAAGATCCCACATGCCGCGGAGCAACTAAGCCCATGCGCCACAACTACTGAGCCTGAGCCCGAGTGCTGCAACTACTGAAGCCCGTGCACCTAGAGCCTGAGCTTCACAACAAGAGAAGCCACCGCAATGAGAAGCCTGCGCACCACAACGAAGACCCAACGCAGACAAAAAATAAATTTTAAAAAATAAAGACAGATGGCCAACAGACACATGAAAAGATGTTCAATATTGCTATTCAGAGAAATGCAAATCAAAACCACAATGTCACCTCATGCGTATCAGAATGGCTATAAAATGGAATATTACTCAGCCATAAAAAAGTAAATTTTCTGCCATTTGCACTAATATGGATGGACCAGTAGGGTACTATGCTTAGTGAAATACATCAGCGAAAGACAAATACTGTATGTTACCACTTAAAAAAATAAAACGAATATAACAAGATCGAAACAGACTCACAGATACAGAGAACAAACTACTGGTTACCACTGGGGAGAGGGAAGTGGGGAGGGGCAAGATAGGGACGGGATTAAGAGGTACAAACTACTATGACTAAAATAAGCTACAAGGATATATTGTACAGCACAGGGAATACAGCCATTATCTTATAATAATTTTAAATGGAGTATAATCTATAAAAATGTCAAATCACTACACTGTACACCTGAAACTAATACTGTAAATCAACTACACTTCAATTAAAAAAAAAAAGTGCTTAGAAAGTGTTAAAAGCTGAAAGATAATGTACTTAACATTTTGAATTGACTTACCTAGAGACAAAATACTTTCATTATTTCAATAACCCTGTGTTCAAACACTAGGGATAGACAATGGCTTGAAGAACTACTTTGAAAATATCTTCTTATTCCCCCTTAAGCATGGTTTCCAAAGTATGGATTTACATGTGGTTACCATGGCAGTACAGCTAAAACTGTTACTACATACTAATTTTCTGAAGGAAATGTTTTTGTCAACATTCTGTGAAAAGCTAAAAGAACTCAGGACTATGCTTTCTAATGCCTAAATAATTATCTGGGTTCAAAAGCAAGAGGCCATCACGGAGTAAGGAAGGACAAGAGTCTACTCCCCTTCCAGTACATGCATCATTCACTTTCCTTTAGTGGAAGCAAGCTTTCCTTAAACCCCTTTCAGGGTCTTAAGCTAGACAGAGAAGAGAGGAGAACATCTTAAAAACAAACCTCAGCTAGGAGATGAGGCATGTGCCCTGTGGATCAATTAAACAAGTGTTTTTGTTTTAAGGACCTACTCCATGGAGACACTGCTAGGCTGCTGCAAATGTACCAAGTCATCTGGTCAAAAGGCACATACATTCTATTGACAGACTCAAATCCAAAACCTAAAAACAAGATCAAACAAGAGGACTAAAGAGTGTGAATAAAGGCTTCAAAGACAATGGAAAAGTAAAATTAGTCCATTTAACATGAATTTTGTTAGTGGAAATGCATAAAACAGGGTCCTGCAAAATACATGTCAAACTGCTAGACGTAACGAGAGGGAAGGGGGAGGGGAGACAGCAGAGGAAGAACGGGAGGGTGCCTTACAAAGTGTTCATGTCAAAACATAACAAAGCTCATTTTTAAAAGTGAAATGGCTACGCTAATAATAGTTTATTATTGGCACAATCTTTCAAACCTCAAGTTTCATAAGGAAGTTTAGGCAAACAAAGTATTCTCAGAGTCTAGGATACTACAACACTGAGACGGACAGTGAACAGAGAATAGAACTCTTATATTTTAAGAAACTAGTTTAATTTGGGTTTCATCTGCACCAAGATGAGACACAGGAAAAAAGTGACTTCTGCATGGTCATCCATCTCATCATACTTCTGCTAGTTTCATCACTAGACGTGTGAGCCCAACCCTACCCCCTCAACCCAATTGTCCCCGATTCCCTCAGGAGAGGCGGTATGCTGTTCATCCATATTTTTGCCTCTCCCACAATAAACTAAGTCTACGCTTTAAACACGAGTGCCTTATACCCAAAAGTTTCACTTAGGTCTTCCTCTTCCCCTTCCCCTCCTGGAACATCACTGGACTCTGCAGAAAGGAGAGTGTTCATGTAGTGCTTTGCAGCCTCCGCTCTGAACGGCGGGCACGTGCCCCAGAATGGCTGCCGCCAGCCAGCCCGAGCACTTTCCGCGTGTGCCAGCCCAAGAAGGCTGGGAACACATTTAAACCTCACGAGCTCCCTTGTTCTCGTCCACCCTGGTTGTAGGGGTAACTGACTACAAAACACTGAAGAAAACCTTTAAGATACCAAAGTAATCGTCTGACAGAATGTCTTCAAATTCATATTCAAAACTTCCAACACAGAAGCCGTACAAAACTTGCTCTTTATCTACCAACCACATTCAACGAAGGTATAAAATACAATTACTTTATTGATTTCTTACAATCAATACTGCCAACCAGCATTACTTCCACTCATGCATCATTAAAAACAAAAGGATATTTCCTTGGTATTTTCAAATGATGCATTATACAATAAACAAAAAAAGTTAGAACTTAAAATGCACCCTGATTAATTATGTAAACTGGTAATTTTTTTAAAAAGCATAACTAATAATTTGGTTCCTTTCTTCATAAAATGGAAATTTAAATATTTCTCCTGATAGTCTTGAGGTTATCATTATGTTACGAGTAGTGCAAAGTGTGGCACACAGTTTCTTCTAGAAAGGTGTGTCTTACACACCTTATTAAACAAAGGAAATGTGCATAACAAGATGCATACAGTCAATGCATGAATAGAAAGCATGTTTCAAATACAAGGTAGCCCCTCAGGCAACCGTTATTATTTAGGTTTTGCATTATCATTTATGGCATTATAGATTAATTACACATAACATACTTTTATACATTTTAACCCTGAAGAAAAATAATTGTTGCTTGAAAAAAATTATTCCAGGTAGCCATTTGGTTTGTATCAGGAGAAAGTGAACCTCCAAGAGTTTAGTATCTGCCAAGTCTGGAATCATTAGCTCGAGTCAGTAAATCCGATGCGCGACATACTTCACAGTGACTGTTTACGAGTCTTGTCAATGCCTCTTCTCTGCAGGATGCTGGATGCAGCATCTCCGGGACACCCTTGCATGTGGTTTTCCTTTTTTTTTTTTTTTTTGCTGGATTAACTGTATTACCGTATTATTTCCTCTTTTTCACCTCTTCTATGGCCTTCCATTTTAATTATTCATAAGTCCTTTCAGAATATCTTCAGAGAGTTCCATGAGGGGAAGTTCTGGAGATGGAAAATCCAAGGGAGGAAGATTGGGTATTGGAATATCCTTGGCTTTCCCAGTATTTGATGCAAACCTCTGCCAGGTTGAAGAGGCTGTAGCAGTTTCTGCGTGTGGTGGCAAGCTCCATAACTCTGACTTTTCTACAAAATCAGCATCTACATCAAGCTCCTTTTCTATTGGGCCTTTTAGAAGTCTGGCCTTTTCAGCCTTTAGCTGTTTATTTTCTCTCCTTAATCTTTCATTCTCAGCCACGAGGAATTCCACATGCCTCTTCAAATCTGCAATTTTGGTTGCCTGCTCCTCTATAATTGTTTTGTCATCTTTTGGGGCTTTGCTTCCAATGCACAGCTCTGTTGGCTCGCTCTTCTGCTGAAGTAAAAATAGTAGTGTGTCTGGATCCCTGTCAAAGACCCCCTGAATTTCAGGCAAGTGTTTCTCTGTGGAAGGGCTATAATTCTGAGAGAGTAGGGGGCTCTGGCTGTCTGCGTCCTCAGCAGAGGGTCTGTGAGATGCCTGAAGCTGGGCGGCGGCGTCCTTCTCTGTGCTCTGCTGGGCTTTCAATCTTTCCTCCCGCTTTGCCCTCTTCCATCTCTCCTGGATGAGGAGGAGCTGTTTCATGTGGCTATCCCTTTGCAATTCCAGTGATAAATGAGCCTATTACACAGAAGGAAAGGTACAATTTAACATTTTAAGTCGCTTCAGTAATGTGTGGTAAATACTATTTCAGTATCTTCTTTTCTGAATAACCCAATAGCACTTAAAATTTTTTATTTATACTGTTGGCAATCCAATAGAACCTCAAACACTTTTCAAAGTAACTAAATCTTTCTAGATAAGCTAACATTTTCATTCATAAACAAAATACCATTCAAGAAGTCAGAAGAAGTCCTATTCCAGTTCCAGTCGACATGGTGAATCAGACCGTTTTTGAATGTGCCTTTCCCCTCTGCAATTCTATTTGTACTCACCTTAAAATCAGAAAACTTTCCTATTTAGACTTTAATTCTACAACTAGCTAAAGTCTCGACGCAGGTCTACATTACATGGCTAGCACAAGCAGTTCTGGACAGTCAAAGGGAAGTGCACAGAATGCAACACAACTTTTAAGTTCTCTTCGTTCAGTCTGAGGAACTGGTATCTTTTCCCTGCCGCTGATATCCCCTCAGATCTCCTTAATTCAATTAAACAAACATTTACCAAGTAACTCCTGTGGACCTGCCACTTTTATAATCAGGAAATCACCTTTGGATAAAGATGTAGCTTTGTATAAAGGTATTTTAAAAACCTAAGCAGGCCCTCCCCAGACACAGAAGACAATTTAAAGCCATTGGTGAAACAAATTTAAAAGTACCAGAACTGCTTAGGAATTCAGGAAAAGACAGGTCTGGATTTAAATTATCTTTGACAAGCAAAGGGAAGGCCAACTGGTTTCCCCTGGGCCAGGCCTGCTTACTTACTGTGAGCTCATGGTCAAATGAGCTAATGATCAGGAAAGGCACTAACGAGTCTCTAAAGGACACTCCTGGCAATCTAAGGTCTGTGAGAAACCCCTAGAAAAAAGGACAGCAGTTTCTGCATGCCATCAACAGCCGTTCACTTAGTTTTATTTTTTATTTTATACTGGAGTATAGTTGACTGACAAAGTTGTGTTAGTCTCAGGTGGATAGCAAAGTGATTCAGTTATACGTGAATCTATCCTTTCTCAGATTCTTTTCCCATTTAGGTTATTACAGAGTACTGAGTAGAGTTCCCTGTGCTATACAGTAGGTTTTTGTTGATTATCTATTTTATATATGTATAATATGTATATGTTAATCCCAACAGTTCATTTAGTTTTAATTTCCTTTCTGAAGTACTCATCTCTTCCCCATTTTATGTATTTTTGACTGCAGTGTTTTGGGAGGAGCACAATGCTTTATTTTATACACAATTCAAGTCTCCACAAGAAAATCCTTCTAACCCTTGTTGAAAATATTAAAGTGTCTTACCTGCTCAGACTGTGTCAGCTTCATAGCTTCAGAAAGATACGCTGGTTAAAAAAAAAAAGAGACACATTAATATATGTGTTGCCATTTTGTTATTAAAAGGTCAAACAGGGGCTTCCCTGGTGGCGCAGCGGTTGCGCGTCCGCCTGCCAATGCAGGGGAACCGGGTTCGCGCCCCGGTCTGGGAGGATCCCACATGCCGTGGAG